>NC_092879.1:67291747-67645247 GCF_028372415.1 Notamacropus eugenii | reverse complement strand
TTAAAGTATTTAGTAATTTCTCATCGAGACGACCAGTATTTATTGACTGCCTTTTCACCGAGTGCTGAGTTAGGCGAACTGACTTACATATTCTACTGAATAACTCACAGTTCGGGATGCTTAAAATATTTGGCAATTTCTCATCCATTCAAGTCAACCAGTATTTATTGAGTGTCTACTGAGTGCCCGGCCCTGTACTGGCTACTGGAGGGATGTGAGAGAACCGTAACACAGGACCCCTGTTCTTGAGTTTTCCATCCAGCGGAGGCAGCAAAGCTAACACACAAGAAACAATGAATACATTATTCACTTGGACAAACATTTATCAAGTGCATACTATGTGCAAAGCCTGTATACACAGTGCAGAGCACAAAGTACTATAGGAATTCAGGGTAGAGGGAGAACAACATGGGCTGCTGTCGTTGGGAAACACTACATAGAGGTCAGACGCCTGAATTTCAACTTGGAGGGAGTTGTAAAATATGGCATTCCCTCAATTCAGCCAAGTCTTTGCATCTTGTGCAATTCTTGTCCATATCTTTCTGTAAATGCTCCATGAGAGATCTAACCCCCAGACGATAAAGATCTTCCTCTGGTCTTTCAGTGTTTCCTGGATGCTGACCCAATACTTGGGCTGTATATCTGTTTTTCTTCACTCTCATTACAGAATTGGCCCACATCCTTTTCTGATCCTTGCTTGTCCTTGATCATGTCCTGTACACTGTTTTTTACACACAAATCCTCATTGGAAATATGCAGCAGCCTACTTATACCCACCCACTGTGTGGTTTTCCTCATCTGTAAAGAGAGACAATTGAAGGAGACAGCCTCTAGGGTCCTCTCCAGTTCTAAATCTATGAGTTTGTAGCTTTGGCCAAATTGCTTTGCCAGAAGAAGGCTTCTGCAATGCTTCAATACTTCAACAAACTGTGATTTCACAGATCACAGCCCTTTTATGACTAAAGAGATGATCCACAAGGTTTCCCGTAGCTGAAAACCTCATTTCTCGAAAGCCAAACCAATGCTGAGCCTCTCAGAACTTAGCTAGGCTGGTCTTCAAGATGAAATAGACAGAAGTCTCTCATGTGCCCATATTCAAAGCCTTTGGGGTTTGGTAGGACCAGACTGACCTGCCCCTGGGTTGGCACAGCATGTGAATAGGACTTCAGGGTTGTATACTGGGGTTTCAAAGATGAACTTTTTCAGAAGCAAGCAGCCAAGAATCCTTCAAAGTGCTGCCTGTCTAATCGCATATCACAATTTCGGCAATATGCAATTTTAACCAATACTGAAAAGACAGTATGGTGGAGTCCTGCACCCTGGGTTTAAGTCTTGCCTTTCCTCTTACTAGTTGTGCAACCATGGACAAAATAGCTTAACCTCTCACTCAGTGTCCCAGACAGCTCTTTAAGACTAGAGGTTACAGAAGAGTTGCAAATCTTCTTTGGTTGAGGGAGTTCTGAAAATTACCCTCCCTCCCCTGCTCTCAAATTAAAACCATGTCTGAAAGAGATATTAATAAAAAACAGCCCTCAGTCTTCTGAAATAGAGTCAACATAAAATGCCATATAATAAATTAAATAATATAAAATAAATTAGATTTATTTTGGTAAGTAAACTACCCAATAAGTTTATTTATTGTATAAGTAAACTACCCTGTGAGATGATATATAAATATGTAAATGAGACATCCCAAGGAATCATCTTAAAGAGACAACTTATTTTAAGGAAAATCAGCTATGATTTATTGAACTACTTATAATAATGAAAAAATGAGTGAGTAACAAACTATAATGATTCAATTAATTCATATTTAAGCAAACATTTATTAAGCACCAACTGAGTGCAAAATACCAGCCATTAAGAAAAATTCAAAGCCTTCATGGATCATATAGTACTGTTGAGGAATACGGCATATGCACAGCTAATGAGGAAAACTGATTTTTGGGTTCTCCTCGCCCCATTAGAGGTCTTTCAGCAGAGGATAGATGACCATTATGCAGTTAGGTTGTAGAGAGTATTTTTATAAGGGATCAGATGACTACATAGCTACTGAAGTCCCTTCCTACTCTGACATTCTGTAAATGTAATGTCTGAGAAGTATTAAAGAGGAAACCTGGTGCTTTGGAAAAAACACTTGAGCTTGGAGTGAGAAGGCCTAATTATTATCTCTACTGCTTAATAGCTATGTGACCTTGGACAAGTCATTGACCACCACTGGGTCTCAAATTCCTTATCTGTGTAATGACCTATAAATTTCCTTCTAGCTTTGACATCTGTTATTCTGCGAAGTGAGTTCAAGTCATGCCAGGCAAAGGGTTTTATAAAGTTAGAGGAAATGGTCATTATTGAGTAGGGAATGAGAAAAGGCTTCATTACAGAGGTGATGATAATAGCAGACATTTCTACAATACTTTAAAGTTTGTCAAGCACTTTACATATATTCTCTCACTTGAGCCTCACAATGACCCTACAAGGTAGGTGCTATTATTCCACCCATTTTGCCTTTGAGGAAATTGAAGCAGAGACAAAGTGACTTGACCACAGTTAGAGAGCTGGTAAATGTCTGAGACAGGATTGGACCCTAGATCTTCCCAATAAGAAGGCCAATATCATCGACCTTACATCAGTGCCATGGTACCTCTCAATATTTCCATTGGTCTATCAAGGATGTGTCATTCAAACTTACATCACAGGCCTAGGGCTGAAAGGTGACACCAGGCTTGGAAGGATGTCTAACATATTGACCGACAGTCAGCACCCAATAGGACTAATAAATAAGAACTAATAAAATTCAACTGAATTGCTGATTACAATGAGTAAAACACGGGCAAATAACAAACTGTGATGAATCGATTATTTCTAATTCAAACAAAGACTTCTTAAGCACCAATTGAATGCAGAACACTAGGCATTAGGGAAGATTTAAAGCTCACTCTATTAGACATAAATGTAAAATTTTCCATTTGGCTTTTAAAAACATCACCTCCATGATAATGATTCACGTTTATGTAGAAATTTAAGGTTTGCAAAGCAGCTTCCTAAAAATGCCCCCTATGAAAGACATAACACAAATAAAATTATGCTCATTTCATAAATGAGGAAATTGAGGTTTCTTTAGGTTAAGTGGCATGCCCACTACCACATTGCTAGTAAATAATTCTGACTTCAGGCCCAGCATTCTTTAAACCATCCTACCTCTCCAAGTATAAGATGAGTTGAGGGGGGAGAGAGGGCGAGGCTAGACAACTGTTCATATGGAAAAGAGCTTGGGGGTTCAGTGGACTGAAAATTCATTATGAGTCAACAGGTAACATGGCAGCCAAAAAACTGATGCAATCTTCGGTTACATTAAGAGACAGACATGATGTCCAGGAGCAGGAAGGGGATAGTCTTGCTACACTCAGCCCTGGTCAGATCACATCTGGATTACTATGTGCATTCTGGACACCACATTTTAAGAAAGACAAAGATTGAGAAGCTGGAACATATCCAAAGGAGGGTGATGAGGATGGAAAAGAGATTGAATACCTTGGAATGAGGATCTATCTCAGAAAGAGAAAAAGTTAGTCTTACTGAAAAGTACTTGAAGGGCTGTTTTGGGGGAAAAGGTTGTTTCAAAAGATTTGTTCCTCTTTGGCCACAGAGGCAGCAACATAATCAGACCAATTTGTCTGTCAAAGTTGCAGAGAGACAGATTTTTGGCTCAATCTAAAGATAAACTTTCTGATAATTAAAGTTATCAAGAAATGGAATGGATTCCCTCAGGGTCATTGCAGTTTTCCCCTCACCCGATGTTGTTGGAGGAACACTTATTTAGGGCTGTTCTTGAAGGGATACGTAGAGATGTATATGTGGCACTCAGGTGGCACACTGAGCTCTATTTGGTCAGTGTTCATCCTGGGCGCAGTGCACCCCCAGAGAGGAGGCAGGCTTTTCTATTTTGTGCTGGCTCATCGGAGTCACACTCTAGAAATCTGGGGAAAAACTCTAAGACAAGGCATGGTTAAGGCTCATGTCTAGGATCTTTGCAAAAACAATTAACAAGATTCCTTTAGAAAAATATTCATTGTACAAAGTAAATATTGGAAACAAAGTATCTATTTCTTCTATCAAAAGAAATGTTTAAAACACATGAGACTTGTAAGTGCACATTAACAAAAATAGAAACAATGTCCATCACTCCTAACAAATACATTCCTAGTGTAATTTTTTTTTTGGAGGCAATCAGGATTAAATGACTTGCTCAGGGTCACGCAACTAATAAGTGTAGAATGTCTGAGGCTGCAGTTGAACTCAGATCCTCTCCGTGCAAGGGCACTTTACTGGCTACATTTTTTGCTCAAAGATCAAGTCTTAAACCCAAATCACTCTGGAGCTCACAGACTGGAAAACAAGTCCCCACCCATGTAGCACAGAGTGGCTTTAAATACTAAATAGTAATTGTTTCTCTTTTACCCAGGAACCCTGAGGGCTTTCTCCTCCCAGTTTGATTTTGTTTTATTAAAGGGGCCATCTCTTGACCAACCACTTAAAGAGCTTATTCATTGAATGGCTGTATCTCACTTGCAGTGAGAATGCTAGAAGACCTTAGCCTGAAAGGGCCAGGGTCCCACATTGCATCCTGGGCCATCTCCAGCCATCCTGATAAACATCAGGCCACTGGACCCAGATGGCTCAGGAGAAGAAAGTGAGGTTGGTGACCTTGCACAGCCCTTCCTCCCTCAAATCAAAGTCAACTGCAAGTCATGTCATCATGGTCCTCTTCAAGAACAAAGGACAAATACAGCAACAGCACTGCCAAGTAGTTGATCCAACTCATACTTTTCAAGGAGGTAAATTCAACTTGATGTGAGCGCAAAAAAAATGTGTGACCCTTGGCACCTACGTTTACTCTTTTAGTGTTCTAGAGTATTCTTTAAGGTTATAAGTTTCAGAGAAGGTGCCAATATAGAAATTCTATATAATAATGAAATTATAGGTCCAGTCCCTATCAAAACTTTTTATCAAAGATTTGCTACAAAAGTTGTTTTTGGTTTGGTTTGGTTTTGGAGTTTGAGGGGGTTTTTTGTTTTGGTTTGTTTATTTGTTTGTTTGCAGTTAACTATGTTGAAAGTATCCCTTTCCAGATAAATATTGGCCTTAATGGCAACAAACAGTTATTTAAAAGAGTAAGCAAAGCAAACATTGCTATTGGCAATGACTCAGCCGCTGAGTTCATGCAAAGACATGACTACTTTGATCTAAGTGCTATACATGTGGGGAAACAGGTACCTTTGTTAATGTTTGTCCTAAACCTATGGTTGGAGAATGTAAATCACCAAAAAGAAAAGAAAAAGAAAGAAAATTATTGAACTGGAAGAAGAAATTGAATGCATAGAAGAAAGATGCTTTTCTTGGGAGTCTCAATCAAACCAAAATTGAAGACTGATAAAAATGAAAGTCCAGAGCTGGGTAGCCCTCAATCTCAGATGATTCAAGATGCCCAAGAATAAAGAAAAGTACATATTTCAGTGATGAGGAAGAATCTAGTTACTGAAACTGATTTATTACTTACAAATCATTGAAACATAAACATCTTATGGCACAGTTTAATTGGGCTTAGAATTACCACAGGACTTTTGAATGTAAAGAAAATTTGATTTGCCAGTTTTACAACTCAGAAACTAAAATTCAAGTTTACTTTCATAGAAAACCAAAAAATAACTTAATAGTATCATGTTTCTCAATTTATTTTGAAAGAGTGATAAAAGTCCAAATTTGCTACTAAAACTATTACTCCAATAACCAGTTGCATTCAGTAATAGGAATAAGAAAAACCACATTGCCAAATAATGCCATGCTGCTACTGCAGACATGCATGAAAGATATAAAATATTAGGAAGCTTCCAAGATGTTAAAGCTTTATTTGTGTTTCACAGGTCAACATAATCACTTCTGAAGTCTAATTTGTTTTTGAAAACAAAAGTTTCATACACAGCTGTAAAAATTGAGTGACTCCATTGTGCTTAGAAATATACCTTACTAAAGTTCCAAGAGAACTTTGGGGAAAAGAAGAAGAGCATGATTTGGATGGGAGGGATTTGTTATGTATTCTTCCTTAAATAATACTGATTAAAAATTTTTTTTAAATGATTCCTACCTAAAACCACCCTCCTCCCCTCAAAAGAAAACAACGAGAAGAAGGTAACTCCACCAACAGTGAAGTGCTGTGATACTGTAAGTAATTATTCAGCAGCTGAATCAAATCAACAAGCATTTACTAAGCATTTACTATGTTGCCAAGCACTGTGCTAAATACAGGAGCACGTACAAAAAATGAAATATTTTTACTGGCCAGGAGCTCACATTGTAATGGGGAAGACAAAACCTTACTCGAGTATCTACAAAATACATATAAAGCTAAAAAATACAAATATATTTTTGTATATAGAGAATATATAGTTCAATACAACAAATAGTTCAATACAACAGAGTTTGAGAGGAAGGGCACTAGTAGCAAGGAGATCAGGAAAGGCTTTATATGGAAGGTGGTGTTCAAGCTTCATCTTAAAGGAAGAGTGGGATTGGGAGGTTGACCTAAAGAGGGAGTGGATTTCAGGCATGGAAGACAACTGTAAATGTATAGAAATGGGACATAGGGTGCTGTGTGGGAGGGGCATAGAGAAGTGATTTGCTGAGGTTAAGCAAGGACAGTAGAAATAAATCAACTCTCCCCCAAATGAGAACTTACTCATTTTACTGCTATCCCTTATATATACATACATACATATACTCACCTATACATATGTGTTATATAACTGTATAAATAATAAATGTACATGTCTCCCTGTATATATTGCTTATATTTATATTATATTATGTATATTATGATATATTATACATGATATATATTATAATATGCTTAACATAATACTGTATTATTATATTATAATATTAAAATGTGTACATAATATTATAATATGGAAGTATACAAGCTCCTTGAAGGCAAGGACTGTGTCATTTTTCTCTTTATGCCCTCAGCACCAAGCACAGTACCTGGCACATAGGAGGTGGTAAATAAATACTTGTGTACTGATTGATTGATATGATGGGAAAGCACTGGGTATGTTTGGGAGATAGAGTGTGGCTGAGTTTTGGGAGACTCTACAGTACATGGAAGGGAGTGTTATAAGATGGGGATAATAAGGTACATAAGAAAGGCAAGAAGTAGCATCAAACTCTGAAGAGTCTTTAATAGAAAGGGAAGGAGTATGAACTCAGGCAATAGGGACCTTCTGAAGATTTTTGAGTTCTCCTCTTTAGAGGACCTCCACAATCTGGCTTCAGCATATGTGTTCTAGCATAATTGGAAAGGGGACATTGTGTAGTAGGAGTAAGGAGATACTTGAGTTTGAATCTCACTTCTGACTTTTACTAACCATGCAACTTAACTTCTTATGGACTTGTTACTTAATCTGTCTGAGCCTTACTTTCCTCATCTGTAAAATAAAAATATAGGATCTGTGGTACTGACCTAATAAAGTTATCATGAGGATGAGATGAAATAACATGTTTAAAGTGCTTTGTAACCTTTAAAGTGCTATAGTAATGATGGGATATCCCTTGTGTAAAAGGATCCATCCTTAAACAAAGATGTTAAGTACATTTTAGGGATCCCTTATTTCTTTCTTTGGCTCATTTGACACTTCCAGTGTGGGATCTATGAACATCAGCATATGGTATGCCCCCACCGAGTGGCCTACTGGCTTAAGAGTGATTATCAACAGTAGCTATGGCTGCTTTCCTCCCAGCCTGATTTAGTTATTTTTTCTTTGTCTCATTAAAAGGGCCATCCCCTGATTACTTCTTAAACAAGCCTATTCACTGAATGGGCATTGCTTCACCCTAAGTGAGTACCTGCAAAGACCTTGGCCTAAAGGGGACAAGGTCTCCCAGTGCATCCTGGGCCATTTCCAGTCATCCTGATGAATATCTCATCACTCAATCCAGATGGCTATGGAGGAGAAGTGAGGCTAGTGACCTTGCACAGCCCTCCCTCACTCAAATCAAAGTCAAGTGCAAGTCATGTCATCATTTCTCTAATGGCATGGTCTTTTTCAGCAACGAAGGATGAACACAACAACAGAGTGGCCACCATTTCCACCTTACAAGCATTTTGGTTTTCAGAGCATCAAACCTAGGATAGGATTTATTCAACACAGTAAAGGAAGCACAAAGAAATTATACTGATGCTCATATACAGTCAAGAAACCGTTTTTCCTTTAGTGTTGGAACTTCCACTTTCCCAAGGGGACATATATAGTCCTGCAGACTTGTAATGCAATCCTAAATGCTGTGTATTTCCAACAAGTTAAAATAGCTCAGTGTCACTAGGGAGGAAGCAAGGAACCTTGCTTTCTTCTGGGTGGCTCATCTCCAGGGACCTGGCAAGTCCAAAGAACTAACTGTGTTACCCTAGATAGGGTCCTTCTGACAAGAGGCAACATACCACTTTCTCCTACAGGTAGCAACCCTGTGCTTTTTGCTTTTCCTCTGGTCATTTCTCCATGGCCCTGTAATTCAGGCTTCTTTTCACCTCTAGGGTACCATACTGATGCTGCTGCTAGCCATTTTTGACAGGTGTTCTTTGTCACATAGATGTCTATTGCTCTCTCTGCAGAAGCTCACCATGGCGCCATAGCTGCTGGCTGCTTACCCCCTATGGCTTCTTGCCCTTTCTCATGAGCTGTCATTGTTCTTCCCTGTTTATTCCCTTCCCTGATAGATGAAAAGGGCCCTTGAACAGCTGGATCTCGGAGGGATTGCACTGATCTATTTCATAGTTCATTCAGAATAAAATAGCCAGGCCCAAAAACCTTTAGGACTACTTGAACCTCTATTCTTTCAGGAATGGCCCCAGGCCAGAAATGTCTCTGGGACATTCCAAACTTTCTGTTCTTTTCTAGCTCTCCCCTCCCACATAAAGGATCTCTTAAACCAGGCATGGAAACCAAATTTCACCCTGCTGAATCCAAAGTCCTGTTTTTTCACTTCAAGCATTTAGGACAAATTGGTCCCAAGTGTCTCACCCCACACCCTTCTGGGCAAGATGCTTCCTGCTTGGTCAGCATCTCTCACTGTGTGAAGCTTAAAGCTTGGAGATGTTCTTCCTTCACTCCTTCTTTCCATTTATCTTCTCCTCTCCTATTTTCTTTGGTGGTAGCTGAGCCAAATCAAGCATATTATGCTGGGACCTCACTAGACCCTGAGGAAACCCTAAAACAGGGCAGAACTGGTGGCTACTCTCAGTTGTAGGTGCCTCTGACATATAAAGACAAGGGGAGCAGGGGTTCCAGTCATCATGTCAAAGATTTATGTTTCTGTTGTATCCACTAGTGTCGTTATTTCTAGACTTAGTTCACATTAGGCAAGCTAGGTGGTAAAGTGGATAGAGCACTGACCTTGGAATCAGGAAGACTCATCTTCATGAGTTCACATCTGGTCTCAAACACAGCTATGTGATCCTGGGCAAATCACTTCACCCTGTTTGCCTTGGTTTCTTCATTTATAAAATGAGCTGGATTTGTATTTAAGTTTAAAATAAAAAAGTATAATAAATAAACAAAATAAAATGAGCCGGAGAAGGAAACAGCAAACCTCTCCAGTATCTTTGTCAAGAAAACCCTAAATGGGGTCATGAAGAGTTGGATATGACTGAAATGACTGAACAACCACAACCATTCACATTATTCCCTTATGCCTACTCTCCATTCCAGTTAAATAGGACAACTGTTCCTCCTATGTGTATTTTTAAAGAATGTTGCCTCCACTTAGAAGGCTTGTCTGTCTCATCTCCTCCTGCTGAAATCCTTATCTTCTTTCAAGCTCCAGCTCAGGTACCACGTTCTCCATCAAGCCTTCCCTGATTCCCCAAGCTGAAAGTAGCCTCCCTGTAAGTTCTTAGAGTACTTCTTTGCCATTATTTTCTTTTATGTGATATTTATGAGCAAGTTGGGTCCCTCCCAGTAGACTATAAGCTCCCTGAGGACAGAGTATATGTCATCTTTCATTTTTGTATCCCTTACACATAGTATGGTGATATTAACCACAATGTAGCTACTTTATAAATGTTTGTTGAATGGAATTAAGTTTCATTTCTAACAACATGAAGAATGGATTGGAGGAATAGAGAGTGGAAAAGGGAATAGGCCAACATAATGGGCATAAAGTAAATGGAAGTCAACAATATAAGAAATATGACTGAAGAAACTTAACTTGTATCTTAGAAACTAGTTGGACAGTGAGAATGCAAAAAAGCAAAGAAGGGGATGACAGTCAAAGGGAACACCAAGGTTGTGGACATAGAGACTGGGCTCATGACAGTGTCACAGATGGGAATGGAGAATTCTGAAAGAAACTGCTTAGGGCCAAAATAATAAATCCAGTCATGGATATATTAAATTTGAGATTGCAGTGAGACATTTGAGTGGAGTTGTCCTGTGGGTAATTGGAAATGTGAATTTGGGGCTTAGAAGAGAGGTTATGTTGGAGATATTGAATTAGGAGTCATCAGGATGGAGATAGTAATTAAATCTGTGCGACAAGATGAAATTGTAAAGGGAGAGTACTCTCCATAGAGTGAAGATCCTTGGGAAACATTCACATGAAGTAATCGAAAAGATGAGGAATCAACAAAGGAGTCAGACATAGAAAAGTTAAAGAGACAGAAGGACAACGGGGTGTCTGAAACCAAAGTTGTGGAGATTTTTAAATAAGAGAAGTGGAGAAGGTAGTTGAGGATGCTCCCTTAGGATGGCCATCTACTTTAAGTGGGAGGATGGGCTATGGGGAGAGGAAAGAAGAAAAAGGTTTCTGAGAAGCTGAGATTGAGACAAGAAAGGACCAAGTAGAGTAGAAGGAATGTCAAGTAACACTGGAGTACAGCATAGATCTAGGGAGAGGATGCTCTGATCATAGCCAGCCCATGCTGGTTTTATTGATTAGAAATCACCATAGAATGGGAAGGGAAATTTGCAAAGCTCTCCTAATTTGATGGGAAAGTCCCTTAAGTCCCAAGTCCCTTTGTTCAGATTTTATGCATGCCACTTTATGATTTGGTGTCCCAAGTGGACTTGTCAACGAGGAAGCAGTGCTCTGATCAGGAAACTCATTATCAAGGCCTATCTAGCTCTCACTTTCAATCCATTGGCATTCTGGTACCAGTCTCTTGGGAATCTGGCTAGTATGAATAGTTTTTGTGCAATCTGATCAGCCAAGGGTGAACTAATAAAATTGAGTTTCTGAATCCTCAAATTAAGGATCAGACCCTGAACTCTCTGTGCTGTCACAAAAGTACTAAAATTTCTTGAGACACCACTTGAACAGTTGTCCTGCTTCCATCTTTCTCTTTAACACTGTTTTTAAAAAAATAAAGTTTCAATACTATGCTACAGGACAGATATGCATTCATTTGTGTGATGGAAAGGAACAGCTGTTGCCCTGCTCTGTAACTGCATTATTCCGGTGTTTTGGATCTTGTAGAATCCCAGTGTTACTGCCTTCCCAAAACAGGTGTTGGCAAAGATATTTATGTGTCTACCTTGTTGAACAACTGCATCGTGTGTTTGGTCCTGGCTCTGGGGTAGGGCACTGAGGTTCTGTTAGTGGGCGGGGAGAGAAATGCCTTGGGGCCAACTTATTAGCAAGAATCCATTCAGCTAGAAGGCTGGACAGGAATCTTACCCAACAAGTAAGCAACAAAAGTGATTGACTGCAGGGGCTTTTAACTTTTTTTTCTGTCTTCCTTGAAAGTCTGGTGAAAGCCACAGACCCTTCTCAGAATAGTATTTTAAAATTTACAAAATAAAATATATTTGATCACAATGGAAACCAATTGCATTGAAACTGTTATCAAAAACATTTTTGTTTAAAAAAAAAAACAACAAAATAAGGCTGGAAATAAAACAGCAGTAACAATAACCATACTAGTCAAGATGACATAAATATACATTTTTGACAGTACACCAGGGACCTATTTTCCGCTTGCACTGATATGACATAGATACCAACTAAAAACCACATCAGACCCCACATTAAGAACCCCCAGACCACTTGTCTAGAGGCAACCTGGTAAAACATGAATATAGGATGGTGGCTCTTGGTCTTCCAATCTGCTCTTGTCCCACAGACTCATGTGCCTACCTGTATCTTCTTAGTACATGTACACTCTATTTTCAGTCACATATGCCCTGCCAGGATCAGCAGGAGTAGTACGAAGTTTTCCTTCTTTTCTGTCTTTGCCAAGTGGTACCCAAAATCTTGGGCAGGTGTCCCTGCTAGGGTTGGAAGCTCAATTCCATGTGGACAGTCTCAGGCGGGTAAAGGTGGGAACTTCTAAATCTTAGAGTTCTCACGAGACCCCCCAGGAAACGACTGGGAATCGAGGTGAACCGAGCTATCTCGTGTATTTCCGCCTCTTCCCGTGAGAGACGTGATGGGAGAGAGCTCTCCCCGCCCTCGAGATTGTCCCGGATCTGGGCACACTATTGTTATCTAACAGCACGGTATTCAGATGCAAACTATGCTGCTGGAGAGTTTAAGTAGGATCAGGAAAGCCTGAAAGCTCTCTTGGGCGGAGGGGCGCGGAGCGGTGAGGACAACAAGGCTCCGCTTTTCCTCTCTCCTCTCTCCCCTCTCCCCTCCCCCTCTCTCCCCGCTTATACTTCTACTTCCAATCTCTTATTGTAAGATCTTTGCCTCCTTGGGAGATTCTTCGCTCCCTCCTAAGGAAGAATTCCCCTGCACTTGTAACTAGACCCTGAAATAAAGCTCAACCCTTGTTCGACTCTGGAACGTCCTTTCTCTCATACGAGCATCCGGTTTGGCCAACCAAAGACCTCCGATAGAGGTAAGGGAAGACTCGGGTAGCCCTCAGGCCTCTAGGCCTGGCATGTCCCCTTCAAGTCTGTGGGAGACCTGAGGTTCTTTTGGGTATCCCAGCACAACTCTGGCCTACTTCCTCCATGACAGCATGGGGAAAGGCATCACAACTACAGTTACACTGGGAATTCAGGAGTACAGACCCAGATTATTCTAGATAGGTCAATTCAACAGAAGGAGAAGAGGTGAGACTGAAATCTTTGGGGTCATTGGATGGGCGGGCCAACATATTCTGGGAATAGTAAGGGGATAAAGATCTTCCTCAGCAACATTTAAACATTTAGCATTCATTAAACAAGAGTTAACTGTGGGCCAGGTGCTCCACTAGGTGTTGGGGCTACAAAGACAGAAATGAAATTGTTCCCACCCTCTGATAGCTTCCATTTTATTGGGAGGAGCAAGGTGGAGATGACACATGTACAAATTATCAAATACAAAAACAAGTAAAATTTTGTTTTGTGCTGTGAGAACACTAACAACTGGGAGAATTAGGAAAGGCTTCTTTTTAGAGTGTGGCACTTGTGCCAATCCTTGAAGGAAACTAGGGATTTCAAGAGGTAAAAGTTAAGAGGGAGAGCATGCCAGCTATGGGGGATGGGTAGAATGCAAGTCTGTGTAAAGGTACATGAGATAGGAGGTGGAATATCATATTAAGGGTATGGACAGTAGGGCAGTTTGGCCAGAAGCTAGAATATGAGAGGGGAAGGAATGTGCAATTAGCCAGGAATGATAAGTTGAAACCAGACTGTGAAGGGCTTTAAATGTCAATCAGAAGAGTTTGTATTTGCTTCTCAAGCAAAGTAATATGGTTAGACTTTTGCTTTAGAAATATCATACTGGCAATTGTGTGGAGGATGGATTGAAGAGGAGAGAGGCCATCTCAAGCATTCTTAACCTTTTGTGGGTCTCAGATTCTTTGGGCAGTTTAGTGAAGCCTATGGACCCCTTTTCAGAATTGTGTTTTAAAATGGATAAAATAAAATATATAGGCCAATGAAAGAAACTAAAGGTTAATGAAAATAAAGATGCAATTTTTTTCCTAAGTTCATAGAACCCCCGAGATCTAACTCCAGACCCCTTGGAAGTCTGTAGACTTCCAACTTAAGAAGACTAAAGGAAGGTTAAGGCAGGGGAACCAATGAAAAAGTTATATAAGTAGTCCAGATGATAGATGAAGGCCTAAATTAGGGTGATGGCAGTTTTCAGGGACACGATAGAGACATAAGAGACAGACCTGGCAACTAATTAAATATGGAGGTTAAGGGAAAGCGAAGAGTCAAGAATGACTTGGAGGTTGTAAACCTAGGTGACTGCAAACAGAGCAGTGCCCTCAGCAGAAATTAGAAATTTAGGAAAAGGAGTGGCAGGGGTTGGGGGAGATAAGGAGTTCTGTTTTGGACATGTTGAGTTTGAAATGTTTATGAGACATTCAGATGGATATGTTCAATAGGCCACTGGAAATACAAAACTAACTTAGTAGAGAGAGTGACAGAGAGAGAGAGAGACAGACAGACAGACAGACAGAAGATGGCTGAGTATGCAGTTAAGTAGATTAAGGAATCATCTGGTGAGATCATCAAGAAAGTATGTAGAAAAAGAAGTGTGGGGAAATTTTTTCTAAATAAAAAATCTATTGATAGCTTTTGTCTTTATATTGCTTAAGTTTACCCCTCTATTTTTCTTTCTCCCCCCTCCTAGAAAGCCATCCCATTTAACAAAAAATTATTTCTTAAAAAAAAAAAAAGAAGAGGAGATTAAGCATTCAGCAAAAACAATACATTGAAAAAAATCTGAAAATGCAGCGATCAACCCCTGTAGCCTTCTCACCTCTGTAAAGGAGTCTAGATGGGGTGGGGGGAGGGAGAAGATGTCTTCTCATATTTTTTCTTTTGGGAGATGCTTGTCAGGAAAACTAAGGGAGGAGGTAGTTTCTAGGAGAAGGGAGTGGACAATGGCATCTAATGCTACAGATAGGGCAAGAATGTTGAAGACTGAGAAGAGGCCATTGGATTTGCCAATTAAGAGAGTATTGGTGACCTTGGAAAAACAGTTCAGTGAGGAGGCCAGAGGCAAGATTACAAGGGGTTGAGGAGTGGGAAGTCCAGGTGACAAGTACAGGCAGCTTTTTCCAGGAATTTGGCAGTGAATGAGAGAAAAGCTTGAAAGTAAGTCTGAGGGAATTGCAGAGTCAAGTGAAGGATTTTTAAGGGTGGAGGAAATCTGGGCATGCTATAAGCAGCCAAGAAGGAGCCAGCAGATAAAGAGAAATTGAATGTTATAACAAGAGAAGGGATGAAGTATAGGGCAATTTTCTAGAGCTGACTGAAGGAGATGAGGCCAAGACTACAAGTAGAGGAATTGGACTTGGCAAGAAGATGAACCATTTCTTCCTCAGTGACTAGAGCAAAAGAGGAAGTAGTGAGAGATAACATCCAGGGAGTAGAGGTATAGAGTTGGGGAGGAGACTGACTGGCAACCTGAATTTTCTTAGGAAAATATGAGGCAAAGTCCTCTGCCAAAAAGGAGGGGATCAGGAATAATATAGATGGCTTTAGAAGAGAAGTTTTGCAATGTATATGCGGGGGGCGGGGCGGGGGGGGGCGGAGATGAGTAAAGGAGTAAATCAAAGGAGAGTAAAAAAAAAACAGCTCTGCAGCAGTGAGGACCCAACTGAGATTAGATAACATGAACTTTTAGTGATCCAGTCATCAGTTATGTGACTTCCTCTAGTGCTATTCAGCAGCTCTTGGGTAGGAGAAGAGAAGGTGGATGGTAGGAATGGTCTTGAGTTGGAGTGGGAGAGGTGACAATAGAGGAAAGAGGTAGACTATTCAAAGGTAGAGAAATGCATTAAATTGACTTGGTAAAGTATAGCACCACGATTTCAAAGGGGTGGAGTGACAGAGGTTATGATGAGTGCAAACAAATTTCAGAATCAAAAGTTACTGCAAAATGAAGGAGGAGAAGGAAAAGGAATGAAAATTAAGAGGTTACTATTAACTTTATAGAAAGCAATACAATGGAGAGAGAATCCAGATAACAAGGAGTTGAGTGAAGATGTGGTGAGGAAATGGAGGTATCAGATATAAACAACTTTTCTCAGAACTTTGACAAAGAAGGAGTGGAAAGAAATGAGCTAATAGGTGGTTTGGATAAAAGATTCCAGGGAAGACTACTACTACTACTACTACTACTACTACTACTACTACTACTACTACTACTACTACTACTGCTACTCCTACTCCTACTCCTACTCCTGCTGCTACTGCTACTACTACTATTACTACTGCTACTACTACTACTACTACTACTTCTACTCCTTCTCATCCTCCTCCTCTTCCTCCCCCTCCTTATTTTTGAACTGAGAAAACTTAAGCTAATTTGTGTAAGGGATATGCGATGTAATGGTGTGGGTTGAATATCACACAGCATTGCAAAGGGCATTATCCTCACCAAAAATGTACCTTCACATCAAGGAATTAGAGGTAAGAGAAACAACACCCTGTTCTGTTCGAGAAAGTGTTCTAATGGGAAATAACAACAATTTTAAGGTGTCAGTTAAAGAAAACAAAATGTTTAAAATGGAAAATACTTCAGTGGGTCCCATAATGACAAAAATAAAGAATTCATGTTGAGCTAATACTCAAGTTCACAAAATATCTGAAAACTAAATGCATCTATGTATATGTATATGTGTATATACATGCATGCACATACACATTTGTGTAAATATACATACACACAAAGATATATATGGGCTGTAACATGTATATATACACATATGTGTATGTGCAAGTATATACACACATTATATCAATACCTATTTGTG
This sequence comes from Notamacropus eugenii, assembly GCF_028372415.1. Taxonomy (NCBI): domain Eukaryota; kingdom Metazoa; phylum Chordata; class Mammalia; order Diprotodontia; family Macropodidae; genus Notamacropus; species Notamacropus eugenii. The sequence continues at coordinate 67,628,497 of NC_092879.1, read as the reverse complement.
TGCATAGAAATACATGTGTGTAACATGCATGCGTGCACATGTGTATACATATTTATATATTATCATGTGAATATAGAAATATATTAGCTGTAGATATACATATACACAAATATATTTATATATACCTATGTAGTATACACATATATGTGTATATACTTAAATTTTTGTATACATACAGAGATATGTATACATATAAGTATATGCACACATGTATATATACAATATATGTGTATTTGTGTGTATATATGCATATGAGTTTATACAAATATGTGGGCACACAAACACGTGCACACATACATACACATAGACTTTCACATACCTAGATATATTTAGCTTTTTTGTGAGCTTGAGTATTGGGTCAACTTAAAATTATTTCCTTTTGTCATTGTATGACCCATTAAAGTGTTTTCCATCTTGAAAGTTTTGTTTACATATATATATGTTTTATAGATATGAACATACATACATGCATACATACATATGTGTATGTGTGTGTGTATCCTGGAACCAGCTATGGTACAATGGAAAGAATGCTGTCTGGATTTGGAATCAGAGAATCTGCCTGACCTTCAGCAAGTCACTTGGCCTCTCTGAGACTTGATTTTCTTGTGTATAAGCTAAAGATGAGGACTCAATGACCTCTAAGATCTCTTCCAGCTCTGGTGTATTATCCTATGGAACAGGAATGTGTGTGCACACAGTCCCTCCCTAAGGAAACTGCTTTTTCCATTACTCCCTGGGTACTAGATACTCTCACTGGCTCATTTGTCCCTTCACTCCCAAGGTGAAAGCTCACTCTCCTGTGAGTACTACAGCTGCCCTACATGTCAATGGTCCTCTTCAGAAACAAGTGAAAACAACAGCTACACGAGAAGAAATGAAGGCATTTATTCATTTTTTGTGAACCTTCCATCTACCATCTTGGTGGGATCAGGGGATATCCTGAGTCACACTCAACACAAGGCTTTCTAGAATAAACGGGTCCCTTTGGGAGGGACTCCATGCATGCAAATGGGAAGGAGTCAGGGGGGAAGGACTGATTTAAGATACCTGGAGTGGAGGCAGGGTTAATTGTTAGACCATGGTTCTAGAGGAGGTGGGAAAGAATGGGATCAAGCATGAAGCTACAGGGATTAATGTCAGTTTAAGAGCATGGATATCTCTTCTTTTGTCACCAGAGAAGAAAGTGGGGAATGGGGTCTAAGAAGTTTGGATAAATGTAGGGAAGGGAGTTTGTGTCAGATGGCCTTAATCTTAGTGTAAAATACATACTTCAGAGCTCTAGGAGAGAGGAAAAATTTGGACCAGTTGTTGCAGGAATGAGATCAGGACTAAAGAAGAGTCAGATTCTTGAGAGGCAGTGGGGGCCCAGCTGCAGTTATGCCCCATAAATTTGTTATGCTTGAAATCAACCTGATTTTTGTGCTTTTCTCCAGCAGTGTAGAGAGGCCTGGGAAAAGGAGGTCTGGTGATGGGAGTCATCCAAGAGTAAAATGCAGTGAGGCAGGAATGCTGGAAGGTCAGGAGGACAAGGGAATGGTCCAGGACCATGGCTTGGGAAACAGTCAGGTGGCCAATTCGTAGGGTGAGCCGGGGAGAAGAAGGAAGCAGACAAACAAAGCCTGAGTGGGAAAAGAGGGTTGGGTTAAGAGACTGGATGTCATTCTAATGGCAGAGTGAGAGAGAGTGGGGGAGGAGGATGAAGCAATCAGCAAGCTTTGATTGTTTCACCTGCGGGCCAGTGACTGCCTTAAGAGGCAAAGATATGAAGACAACGGTGACAGAGTCTATGTTCTCAGAGAGTTTCCATTCAACTGAGGGTAGGACACATGTTCACCAGTAAGTAAGTATAAGATTTTTAATACAAGTGATTTTGGCCAGAGAAATAAGATTAAGAGCCTCAATATAGAAGTAGTCCAAGAATATGAATGAACAGTTTTGTAAATATAAACTCTCAACAACTACCTGAAAAAAGATTCAAAAGTATTAATCAGAACGATGCGAACTAAAAGAACCCTGGGATATCATATAACATCCATCAAGCTAGCAAAGATGCTATAAGATGGGAAAATTTAATGCATTGGGTTTAGAGTCAGGGGTTCTGGGTTCAAAGACTGGCTCTACCACCCTAACCCTTGATTCAGTTCAACTGAACAAATATTAATCTTTGTCTAACACACACACACACACACACACATATGGCACTGTGCTAGGCACTGGGAGATATAAAAACAAACATGAAACACTTCTTGCCTTCAAGAAACAGAGGGAGGGCACAGGGGTAAGGGTAAAACTGTACAAAAATAAAAATGTCATCTGAAGAGAGTGAGCATGCTAACAATCTGGAAGTAAGGAAAGCCTTCATGGAGGAAGTGGCAACTTTGTTGAGCCTTGAAAGAAACTAGAGGTAGAGGTGAAGAGGAAGTGCATCTCATCCATAGGGAACAGCCTGGGTGGGCAAAGGCACAGAGATGGAAGATGGAATGTTAGATTCTAGGAACAGCTAGTAGGGCAGTTTGGCTGGAAAGTAGAAACTGTGAAATGTCTGAAAAGAAAGATGGGGATAAGAGTGTGCAGGGCTTTAAAAGCCAGGCCAAGGACTCTGTATTCTGTCTTAGTGGTTATAGAGAGCCACAGAAAACATTTGAGTAGGGGAGTGACATAGTCGGAATGGTGGTTTAGGAGTCAGTTTGTGACACATGGAGAGACAGGAAACAGGGAGACCAACTAGGAGGCTATTGTAATACTTCAATCGAGATGTTATGAGGGCCTTAACTAGGGAGTTGGCCACATGAAAGGAAGGGATGGAAATGAGATGTCATGGACTTCAAATCAACAAGACTTGGGAACTGATTGGATGGGGGAAGTGGTGAGAGGGAGAGGGAAGATTCAAATATGAATCCAAAGTTGTGAACCAGAACTGTGGTATCCTCCACAGAAGTAAGGGATAGGTAGGCTTTGGGGAACAGATAACAAATTCTGTTATTAACAAGCTGAGTTTTAAATATTGATAGAGCAGCCAAAAGAAGATGTCTAGAAGTAACATCCCTTGGAGATGAGGGATTTGAATTCAGGGGAGAGATTAGAGTTGAATATAGATTCTGGGGTGGTTTAGATTCAGGGCACAGGACAAGATATGAGGACAATGTGGCTACTTAGAGGAGACACCATCTGGGAGCTTAACCAGTAGGGATGAGTGCTCTAGCTCTAGGCCCTGCTGAGGGACTGAGTTTTGAGGCCTCCTCTTTACAGAAACATACTGTTCTTCTCTATCCTGACTCACTGACTTCATTACTACTGAGCATCTGAGAACTCCAGATGAGAGCTGGAGCCTTCAGTAACACTCAGGCTACTGTCTCAGTACCTGTTGTTTCACTGGAAACCAAGAGGGTAGATCTTCTGTTTCAGATACACTCAGGGACTAGGTTCAGAGATTTCCTTGTCCTGGAATTTATTGTTCTGGACCTACTACTTGAGCTTGATCAAAAAGTGCTATGATTTTTTTAAAAATTAAAATTATTACTGTATGTATCACTAGTCTGATTCTTTTGCATAATCATTGTATCATAGCTTTAGATGTGGAAAGGACCCTAGAGACCATTGAGTCCAAAACCCTTAATTTTTTAATAAAATTCTTACTTTTTTTAATTAACAAGCATTTCTTTTTCTCCCTCCCATTTCCCTGCCATAAAAAAAAACCTCTTGTAACAAATATGCATAGTGAAACAAAATAAATTTCCATACTGTTCATGCTCAGAAATGAATGTCTCATTTTTCATATTTAATCTATCCCATCTCTGTTAAGAAGTGAACAACATTCTCTATCATTGGTCCCCTGGGAGCATGGTTGATCATTGTACTGGTTAGAGGACTCAGATCTTTCAAACTTGTTCATTTTTATAGTGTTGATATAATACAAAGTGTTCTGGTTCTGTTCACTTTTACTTGGCATCAGTTCATATAAGTATTTCCAAGTTTCTCTGAAACCATCCCCTTTGTTGTTTCTTGGTCCAATAGTATACTATTACATTCATATACCATCATTTGTTCAGATATTTCTCATTTGAGAGTACTTTCTTAGTTTCCATTTCTGGCACCATATAAGAGTAAATGTTATTGTATATATGTATACATTTGTATATATGTACATATATACATATACAATATGTATACATAGTGTATATATGTATACATTGTATACATGTATATACATTTCCTCTTTCTTTGATCTCTTTATGGAATAGACCTAGTAATGGGATCCATGGGCTGACCTCTTCACTTTACAAATGAGGAAACTGAGGCACAGAGAGATGAAGTGACTTGTCTGCAGTTACCCAGATAGAAAGTATCTAAGATGGAATTCAAATTCCTGACTCTAAGTCCTGCACCCTATCCATTATACCATACTGCCTTGTGAAATATTTTCAGCTTCCAAGACTGCTGAAATAGACTGGGGCAGATGGTCATAACTCCAACCTTACCATCACCCAGAACTGTTCTTATTATCCCATAGCTGAAATCTCTGTCTCTATGACCATGAACTCATATCCATTTTCTTGATCACAAAGCTTAGAGATATTTGCTTTTGATAGAGTAATTCGTCTACATCTCCTCCCTATCACAACCTTTTTTTAAAAAAAAACTTATACTGTGTTTATTTTAACATTTAAAAAAAACTTTGTTTCCAATTCTCTCCCTCCCTCCAGGCCTTTCCCCATCCATTGAGAAGGCAAGCAACATGATACCAATTATACATGTGAAGTCATGTAAAACATTTCCATATTAGCCATGTTACAAAAAAAAAAAGACAAGAAAAATAAAATAGAAACGTATGCTTCAGTCTATATTCAGAGTTCATCAGTTATCTCTGGATAGAGATTTTTTCTTTGTGAGTCCTTTGCAATTGTCTTGGATCATTGTATTGATGAGAGCCGATAAGTCTTTGATCATCATTACAATTCTCTTGCTTCTGCCCACTTCACATCAGTTCATATAAGTCTTCTCAGATTTTTCTGAAACCATTTGCATCATCACTTCTTACAGTACAATAGTATTCTATTAAAATCACATATCACAACTTGTTCAGCCATTCCCCAATTGATAGACATTCCCTTGATTTCCAATTCTTTGCCACCACAAAAAGAACTACTAGAAATATTTGTGTACATATAGGTCCTTTTCCTTTTTCTTTGATCTTTTTGGGATACATACCTAGTAGTGGTGTGGATGGGTCAAAGAGTATGCAAAATTTTATAACTCTGCGCGCAGATCCAAATTGTTCTCCAGAATGGTTAAACCAGTTCACAACTCCACCAAGACTGCATTGGTATCTTACGCTTTTAAATTAATTGTGATAATATATTACACTTTCAATTTGATGCATTGTATTTAATACTTACAACCACCCTACGATTAGAAGGTATGGAAGATATTTTATAGATATGGATGATGGAGGTTAAGTTGGTAATCTAAAGTAACACAGCCTGTAAATAGCAGAGCCAAGATTTCAATCTACATCTCCCAATTCCCAAACCATAATGCTTTTATATGCTTTCTCACTGCACTCATGAAATGAGAAATTCATGTCACTATTTCAGAAGGACTGATAAAAAAAAACCTTAAAATTACGGAAATAAGTATTAAGATGGTAAACACTACTTTTAGAAATATGAATGTTTCTAACCAAAGTGGTCTACTAGAGTCTCCATAACAAATCCACCTGGATATGCTCTAGAGTCCTGCTCACATGAACGGAAATAGGTAATGTGGTACTTCTGAAATGGATAATTTCCTTTTGTTGGCCCTGGGAATTGTTAGATCTTGTTCTAAAATATTTTTCAATTCCATATATAAATAAATTCACTTACTCTAGAAGTGATAGCCCACCTAGGTGAAACTCAAAACTCTCTCTGCATTCAGTATCAAACTCTAATCTGCCATTATTTTCAATACAAATACTTAAATTTTTAGGTTGAGGGGATGAACTTGGGAGTTGGAGAGTTGTCTGGTGAGTACTTGTTTTCCAACTGCCATATCATTGTAATGCCTTTTTTACAGTTTAAGAGATTTTTAAATATAGCTGTTTTATTAGAAAGACAAGAAGCTATCTGTTGGGGCAGTTTAAAACTTTTGCCTCTAAAGTTGTTCCACTTACTGGATGAAAGCTAGATTCCTGTGGAGGATGGGTAACTCTTTATGAAGAGAAGAGACCATCATTAAGCCTGAACCATTCTGACACTTACCTGTCTCAAGTCAAGAGAGTGAGGTCAGCCATTAAAATTCCTTTCAAGCATAATTCTAGGAGTCTAAGGAGTGGCTAGATTGCTGGACTTGGAATTAAAAAAAAATCTCAGTTCAAAGTCCATCTTTAACTGGCTAAGTAGACAAAAACAAAAAATGATAAATGTTGAAGGACTGGGGCAAAACCAGGGACATTAAAGCATCTTTTATGGAGCTATGAATTGGTGCAATCTTTCTCTCAAGCAATTTGGCCCCCAAACGACTGATCCATGCATATTCTTTAACCCAACAATGCCACTATTAGGTAGGTCTATACCCCAAAGAGATCTAAGGAAGAAGAGAACATATATGTGCGAAAATATTTGTAGCAGCAACTTTTATGGTGGCAAAAAACTGGGAACTAAGGGAGTTCCTTCAATTGGGGAATGACTGAACAAATTGTACCATATGAATGTAATGGAATTATGGTATATGAATGTAATAGGGAATTATTGAGCCATATGAAATGACAAAAGGGACAGTTTTAGAAAATCTCAGATGACATATGAAATGATGCAAAGGGAAAAGAACACTGAGAAAAATTCATACAATAACAAAAATATTGTTAACAAAAGAATTACCTTAAAAAATTTTAAGATTTCTAAGCAATAAGATAACCAATTGGGGTAGCAGAGGACACATGATGAAACCTGCTACTCACCTTCTGACAGACAAGGGATGGACTAAGAGTACAGATTGGATGAAACGTATTTTTTGAACACAGTCAGTGTAGGAATTAGTTTTACTTGACTTTACAAATTTATTTTTATTTTTGTTTCTGTGTGTGTGTGTGTTGGAAGAGGGAAAAAAAAGATTTCTGTCCATTAAAAAATTATATCAAATCTAAAACAATTCTAGCTAACATTTAATTAGCCATATGAGCTTGGAAAAGTCATTTCCTCTTTCTGTTCATCAGTTTCCTCATCTGTTAAATGAGGGGGCTGAACCTGATGCTTTTCAGGTTTCTTCTAACTCTAAGGATATGGTCCTATGAAATGATCCCTCTCCCTTTGCTTCCCTCTTTCTAAAACTATTCTTCATCCACATTATAACCTCCAATCTCTCCATTACTTCCTTGTGATCATCCCTGCTCCAGCCTATCTTTCCTTTGACTTTTTCTTACTGTACATTCATATAAAAGAATTAATACAGTGAGTATGAAGGGGAGCATTATGTAAAAGCATGAAAAGGAAGATGAGTCCAAATTGTAAAGAGCCTTAGGTGCCAGAAAGAGGAACTGATGTGATTCTACTTGTAGTAGGGAGTCCACTGGAGTTTGTTGAGTAAGGTGCTGACGTGGTCACACTTGGGCTTTTAAGTGGCAATTAAGTGGATGATGGATTGGAGTGGGGAAACCAAATTTAGAAACTGTTGTGTAGTCAAGGCAAGAGGGAATGAAGGTTTGAACTAGGGTGGTAGCCAGGTAAATAGAGAGAAAGGGAGCAGAATTGACATATTGAGTGGAAGTAAAATCAACAAAACTATTTGATGATTTGGAGTTTAGGTAAAGGGTTAAAAGCTTGGGGTAAAATGGACAAATTCAAGGGGGAAATACCCCACTCTAGGTTTTTTTGTGTGTCTATGTTTTGTTTTGGGTTGTCTATGTTTTGTTTTCTTCCAGAAAAAAGGGAAATAAACATGTTTATTGTGTTACCAGAATTCACCCCTTTTTATTTTTTTCCTTTTGTTATTGGCCTTCATAGTGACAGAGATTGGTTGTAAAGAAAGCGAGAAATAGTCATTCAAAAGGACTGTGGCCTTGAGAACCTAGTGAGGCAGTGCTTGAGGCTTTCAAATAAAGAAAGCTAGAGAACTTCCTAGTTGAGTTATGTTGTTTAGCTGTTTTCAGTCATGTTCAGCAATTTGTGACCCCTTTGGGGTTTTCTTGGCAGAGATACTGGAGTAGTTTGCCATTTTCTTCTCCACCTCATTTTGCAGATGGGAAAACTGAAGCAAACAGGGCTAGATGATCTGTTCAGGGTCACATAGCTAGGAAGTGTCTGAGGCCAGATTTGAACTCCAGTCTTCCTGATTCCAGGCCTGGCACTCTATTGCACCACCTAGCTGCCCTATGTAAACATTAGTTATGTCACCTTTTATCTTTTCTCAGGTGATGACAGGCCAGGAAGAGGGCAAAGCTGTGGGCTACTGAGACCATATCCACAATTGTAATGCACACTGTCTCTGTATATTCTGACAACAATAGCATTAGTTATATAGTTTTTCATGGTTACAAAATACTTTCACATACATTATTTTATTTGATTTTCCTAACAATTCTACGAAGTAGGTGGTAAAAGTATTACACTATACACTGAATGGGTGTTGCCTCAGAGAAACTGAGAACTGGGAAAGACCTTAATTTAGAAAGGCCAAGGTCACCTACCGCACCTCAGGCCATCTCCAGTCATCTTGACTTTTGTCTTGCCATTGGACTTGAATGACTTTGGAGGAGAGACTGAGGCTGATGACTTTGCACAACTGTGTCTCACTTAAATTCAATTTACATGCAAGTCAAGACATCACCCCAAGAAAGAAGGACAAACAACAACAACATCTTAACACTATAGTTAACTGGAGTAATGATGCATTGTCCTCTATACTTAGTTTCCTTTTTCTTTAATAATAATAACAGCTTATATTTCTATAGAGTTTAAAATTTTCCAAAGCATTTTATATACATTATCTCACTTGATCCCCACGTAACCCTTTGAAGTGAGTGCTATTATTACCTTAATTTCACAGAAGAGGAAATAATAATAATAAAAATTTTGTTGTTCAGTGGTGTCTGACTCTTCATGATCCCATTTGGGGTTTTTTCGGCAAAGATACTCAAATGGTTTGCTGTTTTCCTCTCCAGTTCATTTTACAGATGAGGAAACTGAGGCAAACAGGATGAAATGGCTTGCCCAGGATCATAGACCTAGTAAGTGTTTGAGGCTGGACTTGAACTCAAGAAGATGAATCTTCTTCATTCCAAGCCCAGTGTTCTATTCACTGTGCCACCAAGCTCCCCAATGATACTAATAGCTAACACTTACATAGGACTTTAAGATTTGCAAAAAGCTCAACCTACATTGGCATCTATATCCTTCTTGCATTTGATCCTTACAACAACTCTTCAAGGTAGGTGCTATTATTATCCCTTTTTTACAGATGAGACAACTGAGGTTTAGAGAGATTATGTTATTTACCTGGGAACACACAGCTAGTCAAACGTAAAGCAGGATTTAAACATAGATGTTTGTGACTACAGGACCCAAATACTATTCATTTTGCCATATTGTCCCCTCCCATTCAAGTCTTGCCAAATTCCAACCCTGAATTACCCTTAGTATCTACCCTTTTTACCCCAATTCACACACCTCCTGAATTGCACTGGGGAAAATGCCACAACACTGATGACTGGGTACACTACAAATTCTTATTACTGAATCTCCACTGGCCCCTCACTGCTCTCTGCAAATCCTTTAACTTTTCCTCGGTTGACTCTGTGATACATTCCAGGAAGCTACTCTTACAAACTTTTTCCTCTCTCCTCAGTCCTCTTCCACCACCTGCTCCCCCTTCTTTCAGCCAAAGGCCTTACATCCTCCTTTATCAAGAAAATCTAAATTATTCATGATCAACTCCTCCTTTCTGACAGCATACCTCAAGTCCCTTGGACTCCATCCTATTGTTTTTCCTCTGCTCTAGTCTCTGGCTTTCCTCCTTGCCAAGACCAACCTCTCTAACTTGTGCCCTTGAAGCCATTTCCTCTCATCTATTTCAAAAGCTCAACTGTTTGATCAGGCCTTTCTCTTATCTCCCATCTCTTTTTATCCACTGACTTCTTCCTTGCTGCTTATAAACATTCTGAAGTCTCATCCAACCTAAAACAAAAACCCTTCACTTGATCCTGACATCTCTCAGGTAGTCATCCTATGTATCCCCTATCCATTTCACATCCAGATTCCTTAAGTTGCCTCCACTTGTTGCAACTGAGTTCTCATTTCTCAAATCCTTTCCACCTGGCTTCTGATCCTACTACCTGACTGAAACTGCCTGCTTTAAGGTTGTCAATAACCTGTACAACAAGAGTTGTCCTATGGAACTGGGCATGTGCTCTATCTACGTGAGGATGGACAAGAGACCTTTCTATGGGACATACACTCTATCTCCATGCTAAAGGACACATGTGACCTAGCAACTCTTTCTTTTAAAATTAATTAATTAATTAATTTAACTTTTAACATTCATTTTAACAAAATTTTGGGTTCCAAATTTTCTCCCCTTTTGTCCCCTCCCCCCACCCCAAAACACCTAGCATTCTAATTGCCCCTATCACCAATCTGCTCTCTCTTCTATCATCCCTCTCTGCCCTTGTCTCCATCTTCTCTTTTGTCCTGTAGGGCCAGATAACTTTCTATACCCCTTTACCTGTATTTCTTATTTCCTAGTGGCAAGAAGAGTACTTGACAGTTGTTCCTAAAACTTTGAGTTCCAACTTCTTTTCCTCCCTCCCTCCCCACCCCTTCCCTTTGGAAAGCAAGCAATTCAATATAGGCCAAATCTGTGTAGTTTTGCAAATGACTTCCATAATAGTCGTGTTGTATAAGACTAACTATATTTCCCTCCATCCTATCCTGCCCCCCATTGCTTCTATTCTCTCTTTTGATCCTGCCCCTCCCCATGAGTGTCGACCTCAAATTGCTCCCTCCTCCCCATACCCTCCCTTCCATCATCCCCCCCCACCCTGCTTATCCCCTTATCCCCCACTTTCCTGTATTGTAAGATAGGTTTTCATACCAAAATGAGTGTGCATTTTATTCCTTCCTTTAGTGGAATGTGATGAGAGTAGACTTCATGTTTTTCTTTCACCTCCCCTCTTTATCCCTCCACTAATAAGTCTTTTGCTTGCCTCTTTTATGAGAGATAATTTGCCCCATTCCATTTCTCCCTTTCTCCTCCCAATATATTTCTCTCTCACTGCTTGATTTCATTTTTTTAAGATATGATCCCATCCTCTTCAATTCACTCTGTGCACTCTGTCTCTGTGTGTGTGCGTGTGTGTGTGCATGTGTGTGTGTGTGTGTGTAATCCCACCCAGTACCCAGATACTGAATAGTTTCAAGAGTTACAAATATTGTCTTTCCATGTAGGAATGTAAACAGTTCCACTTTTATAAGTCCCTTATGACTTCTCTTTGCTGTTCACCTTTTCATGCTTCTCTTGATTCTTGTGTTTGAAAGTCAAATTTTCTTTTCAGCTCTGGTCTTTTCATCAAGAATGCTTGAAAGTCCTCTATTTCATTGAAAGCCCAATTTTTCCCCTGAAGTATTATACTCAGTTTTGCTGGGTAGGTGATTCTTGGTTTTAGTCCTAGTTCCTTTGACTTCTGGAATATCCTATTCCACGCCCTTCAATCCCTTAATGTAGAAGCTGCTAGATCTTGTGTTATCCTGATTGTATTTCCACAATACTTGAATTGTTTCTTTCTAGCTGCTTGCAATATTTTCTCCTTGACCTGGGAACTCTGGAATTTGGCCACAATGTTCCTAGGAGTTTCTCTTTTGGGATCTCTTTCAGGCGGTGTTCTGTGGATTCCTTGAAGACTTATTTTGCCCTCTGGTTCTAGAATCTCAGGGCAGTTTTCCTTGATAATTTCATGAAAGATGATGTCTAGGCTCTTTTTTTGATCATGGCTTTCAGGTAGTCCCATAATTTTTAAATTGTCTCTCCTGGATCTATTCTCCAGGTCAGTTGTTTTTCCAATGAGATATTTCACATTATCTTCCATTTTTTCATTCTTTTGGTTTTGTTTTGTGATTTCTTGGTTTCTCATAAAGTCATTAGCCTCCATCTGTTCCATTCTAATTGTGAAAGAACTATTTTCTTCAGTGAGCTTTTGAATCTCCTTTTCCATTTGGCTAATTCTGCTTTTGAAAGCATTCTTCTCCTCATTGGCTTTTTGAACCTCGTTTGCCAATTGAGTTAGCCTATTTTTCAAGGTGTTATTTTCTTCAGCATTTTTTTGGGTCTCCTTTAGCAGAGTGTTTACTTGTTTTTCATGCTTTACCTGCATGTCTCTCATTTCTCTTCCCAGTTTTTCCTCCACCTCTCTAACTTGATTTTCAAAATCCTTTTTGAGCTCTTCCATGGCCTAAGCCCATTGAGTGGGCTGGGATACAGAAGCCTTGACTTCTGTGTCTTTCCCTGATGGTAAGCATTGTTCTTCCTCATCAGAAAGGAAGGGAGGAAATACCTGTTCACCAAGAAAGTAACCTTCTATAGTCTTTTTTTTTTCCCTTTTCTGGGCATTTTCCCAGCCAGTGACTTGACTTCTGAGTATTCTTTTCACACCCACTTTGCCTCCAGATCCCCCAAGCCAGCAGCTTGGGGTCTGAGAATCAAATGCTGTTTCCCAGCCTCAGGGCTTTGGGCAGGGGTGGGGCTGCTATTCAGTGTGAGATTAAGTTCAGCTGCTCAGGTGGGGGCAGGGCTGCCTCATGGGCTCAGTTCCCTCAGGGGGTTTATGCAGAGACCTTCAACAATGGATCCTGGCTCCTGCCTGCATGGGGAGCCCCTGTCTGCTCCCGCTTCCACTGCTGCCTCCCAAGGGGGCCTGTTATGGGGGCACCCCACTCCCCTCTCGACCCGCCAAAGAGACCATCTCACCGACCCTTTTCACCTGTGGGTGGAGGGACCCACTCGGCCGCTGGAGATTCCGTCCCTGAAGCCTGCTTGGATCTGCTCCTCTCGGTGCCACTCAGCCAAGGCAGGGCTGGGCTTGGCTCCAGGTCCACAGCACGAAGGACCTTTTGCAAGAGGTTTTCAGGGCTCTCTTGAACAGAAATCTCGTCCACTCCATTGTTCTGTGGCTTCTGCTGCTCCAGAATTTGTTGGGAGTTCTTTTTTACAGATATTTTATGGGCTGTGGGTTCGGAGCTAGTGTATGTATGTCTTTCTACTCCTCTATCTTGGCCAACTGTCCCTAGCAACTCTTGATTGGCTCTTGTAGTTTTTATTACTTGAATTTCATCAACGATTACAAGCAATTGAGCCAGGAAAGGCTGCAGGCTACATAACACATATAGAGAGGTGTGGTCATCATCTTCTTCTTCTTCCCCCTCCTCTTCCTCTTCTTCTTTTCTTTCTTCCTTTCTTCCTTCCTTCCTTTCTTTTTTCTTCCTTCCTTCCTTCGTTTCTTCCTTCTTTTGTTTAGTTTTTTTTCTTTTTTTAATAAAGAGATTTATAGAGAATATTTAAATAGTACATTTGATAGAAAACATTTCTCCCCAAACGTGGAGCACATTCTTCTACAAATACACATAACATCCATGAGGAAAGAGGGGTCACATGTAAGATAAAAGTGTTGTGAGGCACTTAAACAGAAACAGAGGGAACCCCTACTTCTTACTCCCAAATATCCTTTTCTTCTTTCATAGAATGTTTACAAAATTCTCCTTGGGTATTGCTCTATTGCTAGCCTATCCAAATCTGGAGACCTCAACTATCATTTCTCCCCATCATGAAGGACTATGCTTTGTAAAGCTGGGCTCTCCTCAAGTCCCTTATTCCCCACAATCAGTTCTATTTCCTTTTGCTATGTTTTCTTGCTTCTTTCAGCTCCAGGTGCCAGTGGGACCTCTGAAGGGGATCTCTATATCTCCTAAACTCACAAGGTTAACTGGAAATTCAAGATTTTGAACTCTTTGTTCCAGAATACTTGTTCACTTAAGATAAGGAGAGAAGAAGCAGAGAAAGAAATGATCATGTGTCCACAGCCACTATGGCAAGGTGAAGGAAAGGGCTGACTCTCCTCTACACTCATCACCAACCCCACCCCCCATCAGCTTTAAGCAGTCTTGCCTCCTAAAAAAAACCCAAAACAACAACAAACCAGATAAAAGATAACATTAAAATAGGTCAATTCTTTTGTCTACCTACTTAATTCCAGCTCAACAATCTTTTTTTTTCCCTGGCTCTGGAAAGAATTAGAAAGCTTTCCTTCACCACAAACCTCTCAGAAACACATGGTTGAAAGCCTGATTTCCAAAGTTTCTATGTGATTTTCTTAGGCCATTGTCAGATAGGCAATATCTACAGATATTCAAAGAACTCCTCTCACCCTCATAGGCTCTTTCTTTCTTCTTCTTCTCACCGATTTGCCCTTTACCTATCCTGATAGCAATAGCAACCTGCATTTTACATGCATAGCAGTGAAAATATGCGCTTGCCTAGCTAAGTTGGAATCCTTGCTTTCATTCTTCTACTTTTGTGTTTCTTTTCTAAGGAGAACAAACCCAATAAGATACAGTCCTGACATTCCTGCTGTTGCTAGTGCCAACCCTGCCTCTGTGATAGTACTGTAAGGAAGCAAATTTCCCTCTCCCCTTAATTGATGTGGTCCCAGAGGACTCAGAATGTATTCACAAAGAGTAAAATTAAGTGTTAAGAAATTATCCTATAACCCTATGATAATGTGTGCCTAAATCCTTAATCAATTTGAGAGGATTCTCAGGCCTCTGTCATTGGATAAGGCAACTGACATAATACAGTAAACCTCTTGGGACTGGCTGAATCCGTCATACCCCATGGGCCGATGTATAAAAACAGTAATTCATTTAACCCTGTAGAGTCAGGAGTACTTTTGGGGGAAATCCCTGCAAAGGAAGGAGAGGACTTTCTCTCCTCCCTCCACCCCCATCAGCCATGTCTTAGGAGCTACTAGTCCAGTAGGAGACAACACATACAGTCGTGAGCAGAAAGGTGCACCCAAAGACAGATATGGATACAAAGAAAGATGGTCATCTGAGAGAGGAAGCAGCTTCAGAAGAGTGAAGTGTCATGTCAGAGAAGGGGGCTGGCATTGATCTCAAGAAAAGAGTAGTGTCTGAAAGCCCAGCTGAGTAGCCCTCCCTGCAGAGATGCTGTACCTGAGAGCTTTATGAGGACTCTAGGAAGAGAGAGAGGGCTTTCAAGTCAAGTGATGTCAGGAGTTGTGAGTTATCCTTTGCCACATATATATCCAACATGCATATCATGACCATTGCACTCCCAATTGGGGTCCATTTTTCCCATGGATGCTGTGTATTTGTGAGATAATGAGCCTCAAGTTTATGGGGAGAATGTTTGGTACTAAATGTGCTTACCGTGTCACCTTATTAAATACCTTTTCTAAGAGTTAACTAAGTCTACTAGCTTATTGTTAAGGGGAAGCATACCTGTGGATGTTTGTGACTTACAGTAGTAGGAGAAACTACCCACAAGGTTACTCTTTTTTTTCTTGGTGGTGGCTAAGTGCTCTTTTATTTTTTTTTTAATTTATCAATTTATTTGTTTTCAGTTTTCAAAAATCATTTTCACAATCTTATATGGGCTCTACACATACATTCCTATTAAACACATTTTCACATTGGTCATGTTGCATAGAAGAATTAAAACAAATGGGAGAAACCATATGAAAAACAAAACAAACAAAACATAACAAACAAGAAAACAGACTGCTTCATTCTGCATTCAGACTCCATAGTTCTTTCTTTGGATGTGGAAGGCATTTTGCATTCTGAGTCCTTTGGAAATGTTTTAGGTCCTTGCATTGCTGTGAAAGGTTAAGTCTATCAAAAACAGTCCTCACACACTGTGGTTGTTACTATGTACAATGTTCTTCTGGTTCTGCTCACTTCACTCAGCATCAGTTCATATAAGATTTTCCAGGTTTTTCTGAAGTCAAGGTGATTCTTAAAACCCAAGGTAGTAGCCACCTCTCATGATTGTTCAACTGCCAGTTAGGGGAAGTAGTACAGAGGACCTACTTACAGTTAGCATTTGTTCCCTACCCAAGAAGCTCCAGTAGCTTCCTATTGCCTCAAGGATAAACCACGACCTCTTCTCTTTGGTATTTAAATCCCTTCATGGTCTGGTTCCAACCTGTCTTTTGAGACGATTTTCATAGTATGCCTCCTCATAACCTTTGTAGTCCAGTCACACTGGCCCACTTACCATTGCCTGTATATGACATTCTGTCTCTCACCTTTAGTGCCTTTGCACCAGCTGTCTCACATGCTTAGAATACTTTCTCTCTTCACTTTTAGCCTCTTGCAATCCCTGACTCCTTTTGAAATCAAGTGTCACCTCCCACATAAAGTCTTTCCTGGCAATCTTCCCTCCCCCACTCAGTTCCTCTGTATTTATTTTATATTTATTTGTCTTGGTACAAAATAAATACATTTAAGGCAGAAACTATTTAAATGTTGTCTTTGGATATTCAGAACCTAGCAGAGTGCCTGGCATATGGTAGACACTTAATAAATGCTTGTGGAATTAAATGAGGTTACTCAGTCTCAGATGGGTTCTGCAGTCAACAGGACTTAGGGGGTAAGTAGGGGGTGGAACCTCATACTTCTTCTATGGTGTTAAACACCTTCTAGAAATGCTGTAAGTTCCCCCAGTAGACAGGGATGATGATGGTCAAGTTGTGTTGGAGCAACCACTTAGTCCCTACTACTACAGGAAATAGTGGAGGTGATATTACAACCATTAAGAAGAGCTTGAGTACCCCTGATCCCCACCCCTGACCATGAATGTTCATAGAGGTTTCATTTCAGCCAGGACTAAATCATAGGGGATGTCTATCAATGGAATCCAATGAGCAAAGAGAGCCTTGCTAACTGCTATCTATGATCAAAGTGCAGGCTGTTCTCCCACCTAGGGGAGAAGGTAAAAGGGCTCCAATATGTCTTTCCTCTCTTTAGATTCCTAGAAATAAACGGATACAACAGAGAATAAAAAAGGATCTGAAAAAGGGATTTCTGTTATCAAATTGGAGGATAAAAGAATATGACGAGGATGAGAAAAGGAAGGAGAAAGACCATGGAATACCTGTAGCTAAATAATAGATATAAGACCATTCCTAGGGTGGGAGGTTGGACCAGTGGTGGCTCGTAACTCCTTCCTGAGGAGTTCTGAGATATTAACAAAAGAGAGATCTGCTCTCTACCCTGGGCAGGCATCCAGAGCTGGAGAGAGAACCTTCCAAGATGTGCCACGTTGGATGACTACTTACCTCTTTTGCTGGGTCATGTGAAGACAAAATGCTCCAGATGGGATCTTTAGAAAGCCTTGGTAAGGATTATGAAGTCCTGGGCAAGAAAAGTAAGTGAATCAGGGGCAAAGGTAATCCTTTTTCATTTAATAATGAAAACGAAAAATTTTGTTTCCTAGACAATATATATAATTTGTGCCAATCAGTCAACAAACATTTATTAAGCTTTACTATGTTCCAAGTACTATGCTAAACATTAAGTATACAAATACAAACAAAAATACAGTCCCTACCCTCGAGGAGCTCACATTCTTTTTTTAAGAACTTGTTTATTTATTTTTAGTTTTCAACATTCGCTTTTATAAGATTTTGAGTTTGAAATTTCCCCCTTCCCTTTCCTCCTCACCAAGGCGGCATGCAATCTGATATAGGCTATACCTGAACAATCATATTAAACATATTCTCACATTAGTCATGCTGTGAAAGAAGAATCAGAACAAAAGGGAAAACCCACGAGAAAGAAAAAAAAAGAGAGAAAATAGTATCTGCATTCAGACTCCATCATTCTTTCTCTGGATGTGGATAGCATTTTCCATCATGAGTTTTTTGGAATTGTCAGATAATTGCATTGCTGAGAAGAGCTAAGTCTATCAAAGTTGGCCATCACACAATGTTCCTGTCACTGTGTACAGTGTTCTCCTGGTTCTGCTCACTTCACTCAGTATCAGTTCATGTAAGTCTTTCCAGATTTTTCTAAAATCTACCTGCTCAACCTTTCTTGTGGAACAATAGTATACCATTGCATTCATATATCATAACTTGTTCAGCCATTCCCCAATTGATGGGCGTTCCCTCCACAGATAAGCCTTAAATCAATGCTACCCATCAAAGGCAAAGGCTTTGGATAAGTAGACGTAAAAAGTGAACAGGGCTTTCAAGTAATAAGGAAGGGAGAAGGAGATAGGTGCCTACGTATAGTGATATCTTTTTATGCTGTGGAAAATCTGGTAAAATCATAGAATCTCAAGGTTAGAAGGGACTCCAGAGGCTGCCTAGTCCTACCCATACTTGATCATGCATTCCGTCTACAATATGCCCATGTGGTCATTGAATCTTTGCCTGTAGACCTCCAGTGAGGGTGGTGGTGGTGGTGGGTGACCCGCCATCTCTCAAGGCAGCTACTTGCACTTATGGTTCTGTTAGGAACTTTAGGTGCCACAATTGGCATCTTTGCAGTGTTTATATTCCAGTCAGTTTCATTCCATAACATCTCAGTGATGGTCATATTTGCCGCCTAGTTGCCCTTGCTTGTTGCCCATGTTTTGTGTATTTATATGGAGACCTGGAGGTCAGAGGTTATACTGGTGGCTCCTTGCTGTGGATTTCTGGGCATCTCTACTGGTCTTGTTCTTGCTGCTTTCTATAGTATGTATGAACCTTCCCCCTTAGTGAGAGGGAAAGTAAAAACAGTAGACTGATGGATGCTTACTGTGAGAGTGGAGGCACCTAAAGGGTGGAGGACTTGGAGAACATTGAGGAATAAGAATTTTGTAATCTCTGAAGTTAAACAAATAAATACAAAGTAATGGTGGAGAGTGGAGAACTAACATCTGGGAGCTTCAGGAAAGGCTTCTCGTAGAAGGAGGTAGCCCTTGAATTAGATCTTGAAGGAAGCCAGAGATTTCAAGAGGCAGACGTGCAGACAGAGAGCCTGCCAGGCATGGGGAGTACATGTGTGTGTGTGTGTGTGTGTGTGTGTGTGTGTGTGTGTGTGTATGTGAGAGAGAGAGCCTGTGGACAATCCCAGAAGTGGGAAATAGAATGTCAGGGATGTCACACAGGGGGAAGAGCAAAGAGGCCAGTTTGGCTGGAACAGTGAGTACAGGGAGAGGGAGTATTATGGAATCCATCTGGAAAGATAGCCTGAAGTCTGACTGGGAGGTACTTCAAATGTCAAACAGAGGACTTTAGAGGTAATTCTTTCAGAGGCAATAGAAATAAACCAATGCTTCTCAAGCAGAGGAATGACATGGTCAGCCCTGGGCTTTAGGAATATCAATTGGGCAAGTATGTGGAGGATGAATTGGAGAAGGAAGGTGATACATGCAGCAAGGCCAAGAAGGATGCTGTTGCAATAGTCCAGGCAAGACTAAGGTTGTGGCTGCTTGAGGGCAGTGAAGTGGAACCACCAAAGAATGAATGGTGTTATCCTTCTCTTGTCATAACTACCCAGCTTTCCCAAAGATAGACCCTCCTGCATTTGAAAGAGACCAGAGAAATAATCCCAGGAGAAGCAAAGAATCTTAAATTAGATCCTTCTCCCCATCAGAAAAATGACTTTTGGCTTGGGGGGGGGGTTCTTTTCCCATCAGGTGACATCAGTCATCTCTACCCCAGCTAATCTCTTCTCATGTGTGCATGAGTGTACTTTCCAGTGTTTATTCACAAGAAAAAAGAGACAAATCAAGAAAGAAAACACCAGAACAAGGTAAGTAGAAGTGATTATAAAAGAAATTTACCCTGGCCATGGATTGTATTCACTCATGGCCTTTATGTTTCTTAAGCTCTTCCACAGTTCTCTCAGTTTAATTTCTGCCAACCTAATGTCCTCCAGGCTAGAGCATCTAGCCCCATTTGGGTTCACAGACAACTGGCTCAAAAGATCATAGGATCTAAAACTAGAAGCAACCTTTGAAGTCCTCTCAGTCTGCTTCCTGATTTTAAAGAGGAAAATGCTGAGGCCCAAGGGTCAAAATAACTTACCCAAAGTCACTTATAACTTCTTGTAATGGTTACACTAGATCTAGAGTCAGGAGGAACTGGGTTTGAATCACATTGTCTCTTTCCTCCTTCCTCATCCTCACTCCCCGGCAGGTACCAACCCTAGCTGTCTGATTCTGGACTTCTGGGTCACTTAAGCAATCTTAATATCCTCATCTATAAAATGGCACCTACCTTACTGGGTTGATGTGAAGACTGAATTGGCAACAGGGTCCTGATCTAGTATTTCACTGATATAGAGAAAGGTGAGAGCTGCTCAGGGGAGAAGAATACTTTCTAACAATGCAGTCAACACCTCAGCAATGTATAGTCCAGTTACCTAGGACACTGATGGGTAGGACTTAGAAGATCTCCAAGGTTCCTTCCAGCTCAGAATCTTTGACCTTAAAATGCAATATAAATACTAGCTAGGAGTAGGCAGGGCTGGGATTTGAACCCATATCCTTTGATTCCAAATCTCAATGCTTCTTGCTGCAGCATGTTGTTGTTAACTTGTGTTCAACTTTGTGATCCCATGGACCACAGCACACCAGGCCTTTCTATTCTCCACTGTCTCTCTCAGTCTGTTCAACTTCAAGTTCATTGTTTCCATGACATTATCTATCCATCTCATCCTGTGCTGTCCCCTTCTCTTTTTGGTTTCAATCTTTCCCAACATTGGGGGCTTTTCCAATGAGCCCTGTCTTTTTATTACGCTGCCAAAGTATTTAAGCTTCAGCTTCAGCATTTGACCTTCCAGTAAAGAATCTGACTTTACTTCATTAAATATTGACTAATTTGATCTTCTTGCTGTCTAAGCCACTCTCAAAAGTCTACTCTAGAACCATGAATCAAAAGTGTCAATTCCGCAGCGTTCATCTTTCCTTATATTTCAACTCTCACAGCCATACATTGCTACTGGAAAAACCATAGTTTTGACTATATGGACCTTTGTCAGCAAGGTGATGTCTCTACTTTTTAGCATGCTTTCCAGATTTGCCATAGGGTTTTCTTTCAAGGAGCAAGTGTCTTGTAATTTCACAGCTGCAGTCGCCATCTGCACTGATCTTTGAGCCCAAGAATATGAAATCTGACAGTTTTCCACATCTGCCATCTCTGATTACCCTCAAAATGATTTTGAGATTCAGTGGCCTAGGCAAGCTGAGAGAAGCACATTTATTGTACAAACATACCTTAGCTCTAACACTATGTCCCCTACCTCCATCCTAGCTAATAGCAATAAAGACCCTTTAGAGAGAGGGATAAGCTATGGTTTAGAGCACTGGTGTCAAACTCAAATAGAACATATTCCTGACAGCAGCATATTGACTTCAAAACCCACAAATTAACAATATCTATGTTGTCTTGTATTTTTATTTCTTTTGTTAAACATTTAAACAATTATATTTTAATCTGGTTCAGACCAGATTCAGGAATTTTTTGGGACCTGTGAGTTTGACACTTCTGGTCTAGAGGGAAAAAGGTTCAGTTTTGGACATCTTGTGTTGGAGATGTTCTTGGGATGTCAGGTTTGAAACTCCCAATAAGCCATTAGTGATGTGGGACTGAAGCTCAGAGGAGTGACAGGGCTGGATATATAGATTTGAGAGACATCTACATAGACATGACAGTTAAGCCCATGAGAGCTGATACATTTGCCTTAATTTGCAGTTAGGTGGTGTGATATGGATGAAGACCTAGAAAAGGGAATTAAGGAGAGGTTAAATTATAAGTAGGAGAGACTAATATTAAGAAAACTCAGAGTGGAAAGTATATCCAGGAGGAGAGGTTGTTCCAAAGGCTACAGAGAGGTCAAGAAGGAAGAGGAATGAGATAAGACCAACGGATTTGGCCATCACCAGATAATTTTGGAGAGTGTCCTTTCAATCCAGTGATGAGGTCTGAAGACTGATTGTAGAGGATTAAGGAATGAATGAGAGAAGAGGAAGTGGAGGCAGTGAGCATAGGCAGCTTTTTCAAGTTTAGCTGAGAAAGGGAGTAGAAACAGGGAATGTCTACTGAAGGTTTTTAAAAATCCTAAATTTTTGTGGGAAGTGAGAATCCTCCAGCAAAGCGCTGTTTCCAGCTGGTATGGGGCTATCTACCAGTCTATTATTTGCCTCAAGTCCTCCATTTCTTCCTGCTCTAGCTGGCATTTTTCCACCAAAGAGGTGGCCTTGAAATATGATTCAACACTGAAGAATGTTGAGATGTGAGGGTGGACATTACATATACTTTTACATTTGGTTGATAGATTGGTTAGTTTCCTTTTCTTTCTCATTTGTTCTTTATTATAAGAGATAACCATCTGGGAAAGGAGAATATATTTGGAAATGATTAGAAGATGTAAAAAAATACAACATTTTAAAATTTATTTTGAAAAGCCATGCTGGGGTGTCACACACCCAAATGTTATCTGACCTGATATTCATGTTAACTAGAGCATGTCAGGAAGGCTGTGTTCTGTTCATTTTCTTCATGGATACAAAATCATAGGATCAGAGGTGGAACCGCGAGCTTTGACAGATGCTCTCCTAGGCTCTGCTTAAACACTTCCAATGACCCATAGCCCAGAACTTTCCAAGACAACCCAGCTCACTTGGCAACAGCTCAGGTTATTAGTTTGTCCTGATATTTGCATAAATCTTTCTGTCATTGCTACCCATTGCTCCTAGTTCTATTTCCACAAGCATTTGTTTAGTACCTGCTCTGTGCTAGGAATATATTACATCCTGGAGATGGGAAAGTTAAGAAATAATCCCTACTCCAATCTACTAGGGGAAAACTGAGTGCAAACCTGACTCTGATGCTTACCACTTGTCTACTTTGGGCAAGTTATCTAAACTTGTGCTAGATGGCCTCTGAGATCACTTCTGGCTCTTAATGAGTCATTTTATATATATATATGTATGTATATATACATATACACATATGTATACATACAAGTTATATATATAATTATGTTTATACCATTCATGTTTTTCTACAAGTGCAGACATGTATATGATATACACAGACACACATGTGCATGCATACATATATAATCATACCTTATAATAAATATATGTATACGTAATACACATGTATAAAATACACACATATATACATATGTATGTATGTATACATGGATGGATGTATGTATACTTGGGGGGAGACGGACAAGATCTAGTCTGTGGCCCAAGACACAGAAAAAGTAAAGAACCCTTAGACTAGATGTTCTCATCTGTTCAGATTGATAGAACTTTCCTTTGAATATATTGGGCACAAGTCTTGTTCTTATGTGTGTCTGTTGTCATCTGAGGCTAACAGAGCCTCATCAGATCTAGAATTTTCTTTTGGTCTGAGTGTCCCAAATCACCTGATAGGGATCTCATAGCCATGGGTCAGCAGGCATTGAGAAGAACAACATGCCTTCTCACACCTCATTTGCTTTGGTCTGAGCCAGTACTGCATGACCAAGCTGCAATTTCTGTCACTACTCCAATGGGGAGTGTGCATTACGGGGAGCTAAGGGTGGCTTCCTGAGGGTCACATCCCTGTGCCCTTCATCCTGTAGCTGGGTGCACTGCTAACTGACCACATTCAATCAGTATATGGAGGAAGGCTACAGAATTTACTTCCACCAATGAGAGTTCCCCTAAAGAGTGGACTGTGTTCTCTGTGATATTTTTCAACTTAAGGGGCCCTGCTCCCTGTTTCCCAACATTCAAGAAGTTTTTATTCAGTGCCGAATATGTGATAGGTAATGTGCTAAAGTAGACCCTGGGGATCCAAAGGCAGCCGTAGTAGTTCCTGCTCTTAAGGAGCGTCAATCTGTTGATGAGAAAAGGACACGCTTACAACTAAGTCAATACAAACTATATGCAAAAGCAAGTACAAAATAATTTGATGCCATTGATCAACTTCATCTACTCCATAGCTTCTAATGTAGGAGGCCTATGGGACAGAGCATCTGGGTCCACATTGCTTCTTCCTAGACTGGGGATGCCCAAGAAATCAGCGGTAGTCAGAGGCAGTCCCTATCCAGCATAGCACTTGTCAGGACATGGGCCAATGGATTGTAGTCTATCTGTGCTTGAAATCAAGCTCCACACACAGTTTCAAGGTCCAGAACTCTAATTCATGGATAGCATAATGAGTCTCTTTATTAGTGAGTCCCTTATTGGTTACTTGGACATCTAGGTGGTGCAGTGGATAGAGTGCTTGACCTGGAGTCCAGAAAATCTAAGTTCAAATTTGCCTCAGATACTTACTTAGATGGGTGACCATATGTCTAAGTCACTCAACCTCTCTCAGCCTCACAGAGTTGGGAAGATCAAATATGATAACATATATAAAGCCCTGTAAACCTTAAACTGTCATAGAAAAGGTATTATTATTATTGAGTGGAACAGGTATATTTAGTGGACCCCTCAAGGAGTAGAATAGGTATATTTAGTGAAGACCCCCTCAGAGGTCCCTTGTGTCAGCCCATTTGTCTCACCCAGCCCTGAGAAACTAAACAATAGAGATTCTGTTTTCCTTAAAATTCTTTTTGTGTTACAAGATAGTCCTTGACAGAGACTGCTTTTAGCCTACTTCCAGACTGCCTTTACTCACTCCTTTATCTCCTTTCCAGGACAATTATTCCATGTTACGTGACAGTCCTTGAACAGGAGTTGCTTACTCCCATATTCCCCCTTTTTTCTAAAAATTACTCTTGTACACTTATTCTTTGTTGCTGGGGTAGATTTTTCATGGATCGATTTTACCCTCAAGGCCCAAGCAATGGGCTAAGAAGAAGGGGGTTAGGGTGGGTGTAATGTGGTCAGGGTCTATAAAAACTGCTGTGCAGGGCACACCCTCATCCTCCTCAGCCATCTCCTTCTTGAGCACAGGTGGGAGTACCCTTTCTCGAGAAAGCTGAATAAATATCTTTCCTTTTTACTCCTTTGGTCAAGAGTCTAATTTAATTAAGGGAGTTATCCCACAAGTTGTGGTTGTCATTGCCATTGGATTATATTAGCCATGGTAGTCCTTGTCCCTCTCAGACTATCTAGGCTGGAGTCAGTGTGTAACAAAGGATTTGTTTGGATCAAAAGCCAAAACTATGTATGACGTTCCTTTTATGCTTCTCATTCCAGTGATCTCTACAAAGTATGAAAGAATCCAGTCCAGATTGTCCCTATCTCAATCTGCACTCTGTACTTTCCTCTAGACATATATCCATGGGAGAAATGGAGAGTCTTTGCATTATTGCATTTGGGGTTCAAACTTAAGATTCTGTGAGTATAGGGAACCCACAGTGAGGAAACTTTGGTTCTACCAATATGCAGATTGACTCAACAATTTCTCTTAGAGAGTTTCCTGGGAGGTTCTGAAAAGTTAAGGAGGCTCAGGGGATAGAACACTGAGCTTAGAATCAGGAAGACCTGAGTTCAATTGTAGCTTCAGATGCTTACTAGCTGTGTGACCTTAGACATACCCTGTTTGCCTCAGTTTCTTTATCTGTAAATGTAAACCTTATCCAGTGAAGGAAATGGCAAACCACTCCAGTATATTTGCAAAAAACAAAAAACAAAACCCAAACAAACAAAAAAAACAAACCCCAAAATAAAGTGGATATGATCCTGGCTCATCTCTGGAACTGGAGAGGCTGGGGAACTAAACAAAGGGTTCTCTAGCTGCAGCTACATTAAGTGGCTTGGCGAGGAGGCCGTGCAGGAGGTGACTGGAGAGGATGGAGTGAGATGATGTATAGTTCTGGCTTTTCTGAAATCATATTACAGGAGAGGTAATCCTCAGTCAGGGAGAGGGGTGAAAGTTTTTCCAGTTCATAGTCTTCAGCATGGACAAGGAAGGTACCATTGGCTAAGAAGCTCTGAAGGCGATTGTATTAGTCATAGCAGCTCTCACTGACATACTGATATGGGATGAGCAACTTTATAGTAACTCTCAGGTGACTGAAAGAGCAAGTCTTTGATTCAATAAGCATTTATCAAACATCCATCATGGGTCAGACACTGAGGATACAAAGATCAACCTCAAGGAATTTATATGAACCAGGAGAAAGAAAGTGTACACTGTTAAGTGAATATAATTTTTGATTTGTCCAGACCTGTGTAGGGAACTGGTGATGAGGAAACTCCTACTCCCAACACAGAAAAGCAACTGCTCTGCGATTCTCTTCTTGGAGAGTTGCCTGGGTCACTGAGAGTTTAAGTGGCTTGTCCAGGATCACACACATAGCTGGTATTTGTAAGAGATGAAACCTGAATCCTGGTCTTCTTGACACCCAGACAGGCTTTGTCTTTGCCTTTGTTGACTCTTATATTTGACTGAATATAATTAATTGTGTGTGGGAGAAGATGGAGGACTTTTGTATCCCTGGGGCTTAGCATACTGCTTGGCACATAGCAGGCTCTTAATAACTATTGATTGATTGACCTGGGTGGGGAAAGGATTAGAAAGGTTTTATGTAAATGTTGTACCATTGTGACAACATTCAAAGAAGGAAGGAAGCAAGCTTTAACTAAGTGCATATTGTCTTGTCCTAAGCATTTTACAAATTTTATCTCAATTGATCCTCCCTGTGAGGTAGGGGCAATAGCATTTTACAATTGAGGAAACTGAGGCAGGCAGAAATTAAGTGACTTGCTCAAAGTAGATAGAGCTGGTACATGTCTGAGGTCACATTTGAACTGAGGTCTTCCTGACTTCCTGACTTTATCCACTATGCCACCTAGCTGCATGGGCATCAGGGTATTTTAGAAAGATCAAAAGCTGCTATTGGGTGCTAGCATATTAATCAGAGTGACTGACTTAGTCCATTACTTAGGTGGTTTAGATCGTTTGCAGAGCACAGCTGATACCTAGGGAATCATGTAGGATGGAAAAAGGCATTGCTAGGTTTCCCAAGGAGAGGTTTTGCTGAGTTAGCTTGTCTCTGTACCTCCTGATCAGAAGAAAGGCAGTTGGGGTTATTGGGTGGATGGGTGAGGTCGAGTGAGGGAACCCTGGGTTAACATTTCCCTTCCATGGTCATCCCATGTCTGTTGATATAACCATTGTCCTGGTGCCATTTTTCTTGTAAGGACTGAGTCTCTAAGGAGAGTAGTTTCAGTGACAGGCCTCTCGGGATATGGGATTTCTTCTGAGCCTCTGCCTCATTACCCTAAGGGCATATCTGAAAGCTCAGATTTGAAATCCCCCACCAATATGTATAAAGCCTTTCTCTCAGCATGACATAGAAAGCCTACAATGCAATCCCTTGGTAAGGGTGGGGTTGAAAGCACCCCAACCTATTTAACTCTGATTCCTTAACTAGATCTCAATCAGCCATAGGCTTTAGACTAAGTACAAAAAGTCCTTTAGACTGGAGTGATGTTGCACAGAAATTTGTTCAGATAGGCCAAGAAAACTCAGCCATGCCCCAGGGGTCATCTATAAGTTACCAAGCTAATTAGAACCAGATTCTTTGGAAAGATTGGATCATGCTTAGAGTTCGGCTAATCCCCCTGAGAAGGAACTACTTGGAGGGGAAGGAGAGGACTTGGCACTGACTTTGGCCTACTTCTCCCCCCAGCCCCTATTTGGCCAGTGGAAGACTTCGAGAGCTTTGAAAGATCTGGAGAATTTTGGACTTCCTATCTTCCCATCTGCGTCTTAGTCCTATCCCTGGATCAACTGACAGCAATATTTGTATCAGGAGCCAAGGACAGATGGATGTAGATTTCCCCCGTGTATAAGGGGAGCTTCTTGAGTATCCTATGAATGGAAGAAATGGACTTTAAGCAATCAGGGGCTCAGAGTACCTCTTTGCTACATGTACTCTCTTTAAACTTGAGCCTACTTACCCCTAGACTCTGTATGTCTTTGTGGGACAGGGTATCACAGGGATATACTGTATCAATTTTCTTATTGTATTACCTTAGCAAGGCCTATTTAAGGCTAACAGACTAAAGCTGTGTGCTTAGCATAGTACCTAGCACACAGTAGGTGTTTATTGATTAAGCTGATTCTCAACTGATAATCTTGGAGGGAAGCACATTTATGGGAACAAGGTGGTGGCATTAGAGAATCATCTAATCATCTCAAAGACACACCTAGAACTTTGAGGGGCACATGTAGGTTGGGGATCTAGGAACTAAGATTTATCTATGAGAGTGGGAGGGAGATAAGAATCTCCATAACTTGTGTGGGCTATACCTTCTGATCTGCCATGATCACCAGTTCCATGTTGAGGGTTCAGAGGGAATTCTTGGCTAATTGAGAAGATTCTAAACCTACAGAAACATTTCTAGCTTATTCTGGAAGGTATGGAGGGCTTTGCTCACTTTGGTGACACTGAGTATTAGTTCAGTCAGCCCTCTGATCAGGACCTTGGAGGTCCTTCTTGGCCTAGGCCCAGCTATACTTGAATCTGGGCTTTTGCATAACATAATGACTGAATGCACCACAGTTTAGATGCTTGAGGACTGTCCACTATTTGTTTGCTAGGAGAATTTTCTTGTGAAACTCTAAGCGGGTATTTGAACATCCCAAGCAGAAGGAGGTCACCAATCGACAGATTTAATGACTGGCAAGTCAGTATTCCAATCACGGACTATGCAAACTCATTAAGACTAGAATAGTATGAGATTTTCTTGGTGGGCCAGTGCTAAGAGGGTGTCAGAAATCCTATCTGAAGTGACTTCTGCCTAGGTGTGGCCAAGACTTTGCCCAGTCTTATCCATCAGTGACTCTGATTTGAAGGGCCATTGAACCAAGATACTTGTCAGTCTAACCACCCATTGGCTTTACTGTCCTACAGTTGTGAGTGATACTTAACTCAATACGCAGGAAGGAGCAAACAAACTCCACCTTACTGTTGTGCAAAGAAAATGTCAGATAAAGGCAAATTTTTTTCTTGAGAATATGTAGGAAACTATGCCAGATGCTCTCCCATTAAGTGACCACCCCCACCTAAAGATGGAAACATGCATGCCCTATTTACAGTGGGACCACCCCAGATGGTCCTTTGAGAAGGCTTACATTCTGAAAATTCCACCTAGCTCATGACCATGAATGCTCAGTCCTACAACTTCTTACCAAGCTGTGCCTCTCAGATTGCCCCTGAGTATCAGCTATGGTAGATACAAGGACTCTAGGACATTATATTGACCAGGACATTGTATTGCCCTAAAAAGGCCCAAAAGCTAGAATGGAATAGTGGATATGCATTAAGCCTAATTTAGAGGGTTGTTCTGAGGATCCAGTGAGCTTTCATATGAGAAGTTATTTGCAGGCCTTAAATTTCAGCTTCTTTATTATTCTTTTCCTGTCAAATGGAAAAATGGATCTGGGATAAATTGCTGTGCTACTATTCTTCTTTTATAATTGATGTTCTATGAAGTTTTCCATAGGTGGATAAAGTAACTACTTTTTGAAGTTGAATAAATGTAAACTCATCTGTAGGTCTACTGAAATCATCTGTGGTACAACTCTAGTAGCAGAAAGGACAGGGTCAATGTATACCTCATTCTCTTCCCAAATGATTTTTATTTCCTCTGCTGGGTCTCTGGATTTTGAAAACATTTTGTTCCCTACAACTTTGAGAAAATTAGCTTTTGGTATGGCGACATCTCTTAAAAACATATATTTACATTTTAATAGATTAATTTTATGTTCCGGTGATTCAATTAGTCAGTTAACAAGCATTTACTAAGTGTCAGGCATTGTGCTAAACACTGTGGATACAAAGAAAGGCAAAAAATTCCAACTGATGCCCTCAAGGAGCTCACAGTCTAAAGGGGGACACAACATGTATGCACATACAGGACTCTGGAGATTTTCTTTGGCCGTTCCACATGACTGGAGTTCTCTCTCTTATCCTCCTCCCATTTCTTAACAATTTTTATGTATTTATTTTTAACATTCATTTTAAAAATTTTTGAGTTACACATTTTCTCCTTCATTCCAGCCCACCCCACTAATTGAGAAGACAAGCAGGATGGTATCAATTATACACATGAAGTTGAATGCTGTCCCTTCTCATCTCTGCCTCCTGGCTTCCTTGGCTTCCTTCAAGTCCCAGCTAAAACCTCATCTTCTATAGGAAGCCTTTCACAATCCATCTTAATTACAGTGCTTTCCCTTTGTGGATTATCTCCTATTTATGCCATATATAACTTGTTTGTATTCAGTTGTTTGCATGTTGTCTCCTCCACTAGACTGTGAGATTCTTGAGGCCTGGAACAATTGTCTTTCACCTTTCTTTGCCATCACTTAACACAGGATCTGGCACATAGTAGGCGCTTAATAAGTATTTATTGACTGACAAGATATATACAGAGTAGATGTTGTTAATCAGAAAGAGGAAGGCATTAACAGCTGGGTGCTGGGCGGAGGGAAACAAAGAAAGACCTCAAGTAGAAGGTGGGATTTTATCTGAGCCTTGAAGAAAGCCAGGGACTCTGAGACAGACATGAGAGGGCAGAGCAGTTGGGAGAGCTAGTGCAAAGCTATGGAGATGGGTGATGGCATTTCATGTTCAGGGAACCTAAAGTAGGCCAGTGCAACCAGAGTACAGAATGTATGATGAGGAGTAAAGTCTGATGAGGTTAAAAAGTTAGCAAGGTGTGAGGTTATGAAGAACTTTCACTATCAAGCAGAGGAGTTTATGTATGATCCTGGAGATAATGGGGGGCCATTTGAGCTCTTTGAGCAGGGTGTGTGTGTGTGTGTGTGTGTGTGACATGGTCATACCAAAGCTTTTTGAAAATTCACCTTGGCAGTTAAGTGGAAGAATGGATAGGAATGAGGAGAGACTTGAGACAGTGAGACAAGTTAAAAGGTCATCGCAGTAGTCCAGGTGACAGGTGATAAGGACCTGAACAAGGATTGTGGCTATAGGAGAATGAGAAAGGGAGATATGAAGGATGATGTGAAAGTAAAAATGACAAGATTGGACAATGGATTGGTTACACGAGGTGAGAGTGAGCAGTCAAGGATGACAACACAGTTGTGTGTTTGGGGACTTCTCCCACAGCATAACCCTATTACAAATAACGCATAGGATTTTGTTAGGATACTTTACAAATCTGTTAAAGTACATTTTTATAATTCTGAAAGTATATATTAAGATGGGCATTGTGCAGGTGTTAGTTTCTTCCTGTTTAGCTTTGATTTCAGGATGCCAAGAAGTCTTCTAATGTATTCAGGCAAAGCATTTTCTTCATGCCTCATGCACCTTGCCTAGAGAGAGATAAAGGTAACTCATAGGTATTACCTTCATCCATTGGTTCAGTGTGACTTCTGGACTAAATCTTACACCCTTCAGCCTCTACCTTTGCTTAGTGTGCAGATATCAGTTTATCAAACAGTAATCTAAACTAACAACCATTAATTCCACTGGGTTTATTGAAAGTTGTTTACCCCTAGTTGGAGTCTATGCAACTTCACAGATCCAAGGGTGGAATCAGAAGACCTCTCACAGGCAAAGAAACATCAAGAAAGTAATCCAGCAAGCTAAAACATATTGAGAACTTTAGATTTCCCCAATCAGAAATGAACAGCCAAAGTCAATTACTGAAGCCCTGAGTGGAAGTAAAGCAAAGAATAGAATAAAACATTTAACATCACTCACATACTTGGATGAAAGTAGGGATTAGATAAAATAGGATTAATTCTAGAACTCTGAGAAGATGCTGGAGAAATGGAGAAATAAAGAAACCATAGGTAAAAGAGAAGTCGGGAAGAAAGAAGATGTGGAAAATCCCTGCTTATCTATACACTCACAAGAATTCTGACACAAGAAAACTACAGTTTGGATAAAGTGAAAAGAAGAAAATTTATATTCAGTTTAATGAGCAGCATAACAGTTCTATCAAGGGAGGTGATAGAAGCTCGACTGTCTCTGCAAAAACTAGAAAGCCGAGGGGCTAAATAAGATCGATCATCATTGGCTCTGACATTTTATAGAGTAGCATGAGTGACTGGCAAAGCACTTTGCTCGCTCTCAGACACAAGTCTGATCCCAACACTTTTAATAGGAGTCATTTATCTATTACCTGTCTATTAAAAATTTTCTATTATGTCTATTAGCACCTGTCCATTGAAAACAAACAGGCCTTCCAAATCTAGGCCAGCTGTGTTTTCATGTACTCTACACAAAATATTCAGAGTTAATATCACTTAAAATATGCAATTACTTAAAAGAAGCCAATATGCTGACTGAGGAATAAAATGGGAATGCCCTAAAATGCCAGGGGTTGTGTTTGTCCTTCATTCTCAAAGAGGACCATGACGTCAAGACTTGACTTGCAGTTGACTTTGATTTGAGTGAGGGAGAGCTGTGCAAGGTCACCAACCTCACTTTCTTCTCCTGAGCCATCTGGGTCCAGTGGCCTGATATTCATCAGGAGGGCTGGAGATGGCCCAGGATGCAATGTGGGACCCTGGCCCTTTCAGGCTAAGGTCTTATAGCATTCTCACTTTGAGTGAGATATGTCTATCTCACCTATAAATTATAGCACTGAAACAAAACAAACAAAAATGTGTCAATTGTTAGGAATAATTCTGTAAACACAAAGGAAACTTCAATTCTAATCATTCCCAGAACTATTGAAGCCAAAAGAGCCTGTGACTATGCCCCTATGTTGGGAGTCCTAAAATTTTACTCATAAAGAATTATGAAAATGAAATTTCATGTTCTACCACTTACTACCTGATTGGAAATCCCTTTCAACTTAGTAGAGGAAAGTATTGTGTCAATAATTTGGAAATTCAACATGTGGGGCTTTGTGATTATATCTTCCATAGGAAGCCTTCCCAAACTGCTCTTTCCATGCCTTCCTTCTACAAATTATTTTCCATGTATTTTATACATAACTTGCCTTGTACATATGTTTGCTTGCTATCTTCCCCTTTAGATAGCTTCTTGAGGGCAACTACTGCCTTTTGCATTATTTTTCATATGCCCAGTATTCATCATAGTTCCTGTCCCATAGCTGACACTTAAGAGATGGTTTTTGACTTATTACCTGGGGTAGGCTGCAGTTCATCTGTTCAGGCTTCTTTTAATGAAGGTAAATTCATTTCATTATTAATGCATTACAAGGCAAGAAAATGTTATTTAAAAGTATATGTCCCTTGAAATTTTCATATTTAAAAATAAGTTACTGTTACTCAATAGTTTTCATGTATTTCACATGATATTTTTACTCAAAGTAAATTGAGGAAAGAGAAATAGAATGTGCATAAAAGAATATCAGCATTAGCTTTCCTTTGATGATATGGTGTCTTTTGTTTGTTTCATTCACCAAATAATTTGGTTCTGACTTACAGAACAACCTCACTACAGTTTGGAAGGGAAGGAAATATACATTTAGCATGGCCAGACTACCTGCTCTGGACAGGTAATGTGCTAAGCACTTTACAAATATTGCATTTTATCCTCACAACAACCCCAGGAAGTAGGCGCTATTATCTCCATTTTACAGCTGAGGAAATTGAGATAGAGGATAAATGACTTTCGTATGGTCAAGCAACTATACCAAGTTTGAACTCAGGTCTTTCCGATTCCATGCTGGGGACTGAACCACCTAGCTGCCTCAGGAAGATTACACAGTCCCAGGATGCTTCTCTGATCAAGTTTTTTCTTTTCTTTTCCTTCTAAAGCATCTCATTTCACCTGCTTTCAATTTCTTCTATTTACTTTTCACATTACCTTTTATTTCTTCCACAAAG
Source organism: Notamacropus eugenii (assembly GCF_028372415.1). NCBI lineage: Eukaryota > Metazoa > Chordata > Mammalia > Diprotodontia > Macropodidae > Notamacropus > Notamacropus eugenii. Next base: position 67,594,725 of record NC_092879.1, on the reverse strand, counting down.
TAGTAATATGAGATCTCATCATGGTATGGAGGTGACCCGCCAGGGGTGTAAATAGAAATTTACTGCCAATTCAATAAATTATTGAACAAGCTAACCTGAAAATGTCATGCCATTTGGGGCAGCTAGGAGGCAGAAGGGATAAAGCATTAAGCTTAGAATCAGGAAAACCTGCGTTCAAATACAGTCTCAGACACTTATTAGCTATGTGCCTCAGCTTCCTCATCTGTAAAATAATAGAACCTATCTCCCAGAGCTGTTGTTGAGATCAAATGAGGTAATAAATATAAAGCACTTAGCATAGGGCCTGGCACATAGTAAATACTATAATATTAGCTATTATTTATACCACCTTCATTGATCGAAACCTTTGACACAGTTCCACACTCATGGCTTGTTTGTGTGCTGAAAATATATAAAACAGACTCAAGTCCAGTGGGAGTTCTAGAATATTTGATGTCCATGTGCAAAACTATTTTCTATTTAAAACATTCTACCAATGCAATAATTTCAAGAAAAATTCATATAAAAATGATATTTTTCAGGGAGATAGTTTAAACCTATTATGAGGTTGTGTAACATTAGAGTTATCATTATCTCTCCAAAATAGAACTAAATAGAGCTTTTATATTGAAGGAAAAAAACAAAATATCCTATTAATCACTCATTTGATGTACCTGGATGATATCTATATGGTTCTATTAAAAAAAATACATTAAATAACTTCATCTTGTAGAATTCTTTTCTGATGATCTCAAAATGTCATTTAGACTGCTGATTAGATTTGACTAGAAATTCCCTTATGCATGTTAGCTGGGTCCAGCTTCTGGTTGCTTGGGGGCTTTGGCAGGAAATTGCTTATTGTCAAAGACATCCGAGTAAAGAGGCATCGCAGTCTAAGAGAAGACAAAAATGTTGACGTAAAGGAGTGCAGCCTTCCTCAGGAGCCTTCAGGGACATAAACGGGCAGTTTGCCATGAAAACTAGCTCTAAGCTCTATGAACAAGAACCACAAAGAACTGAGGACTAAGGACCTTGCTGCTAGGAAGGATAGAAGACAAGGGGAATCTTGAATCGACTCACGGGAAAAGCCCCATGTTTGTCTTTGAGAACTTCTATATCTGATGCCCCCCTAGTAGCATAGAGATTTGTCTTTGTCCCTGTGTAGTTTAGCTTATTTATTGATCACTTGGATGAAGGCGTGGATGGACGGCTTATCATATTTGCCAATGATAAGCAAAGACTTGTTTGATTGCATTTGAGATTGGAAAGATACTAACGGAATGTGAACACAAACTTTTAATCCCAGGCTGTTTTCCCAGCATCCCAGAATCCTTCTGGGTCACCTTTCATCTTTTGGTGTGTGTTTAGTGAGCACAAACTAGTTTCAATATTAGCCTAAGGTAACGCGAACTGGAAAGTTAAATTTGCTCCCAAACTAAAGAGAAATAATTTGGGGCATTCTTCTCCATTAGAGTGAATATAATTGGAAGTCTTTTTTTTTTGTATATGAAGCACATTGGATGATTACTACATGTTCCTAAAAAAATAAATCATGCAAATCAGCCTTGTTAGAATGTTTTTATAATAGTTTAAGATTAGAAAGTTATTGTACTGGGTTTTTCTCCTATTTCCTAGGTCTAATTACTTACATAGAATTCCTGGAAGAGTATACTTCTCTGTCAGAGAATCAACCATAATTTGTCCAGTCATATTTAGAACATTGTTGTTCTATTTTTGAATAGGAATAACTTAGAAGTAGAAAACGGTGACATTTCATTTCTGTATCTGCACAAAGAAGTGCACTAAGAACTGGTCTCATGTTCATCATTTTGTAGTCTGAAGGAAATTATAGGGTTGGGCTAAAAGGGACCTCAGAGCAAGGGCTGTGCAAATCCCAAGATGAGCCATGACTAAGGTCGGTCAACCAAGGCTTTGGCTAGGGTTGCTAAAAGTTACGGGGGGCACTGACAACACTTGAAGTCCTTCCACCAAATTGAGATAACTGAGTTCATCACCTAGTTGGCAAGAATAAGTTAAATAGGAAGCTACTAGATGACTGCTTCCTCTCTGCCAGGAGCTATATTCTAGGTGCAATCTTCCAAGGCATAGCCTGGCTCAGCCCAGCTTCACTCTGCTCCCTATCCCTATTTGGTCCCACCCGACTCCCCCATCGATTTAGTGGTATCCTGGCTCTTCACCCCACCCCCAAGTGAGCAAACTGAGCCAACTGAGGTCATATATATTGCTTGCCCCAGATGCAAAGATTGCCAGTTAGGGTTCTGATATTGGGTGGTAAGTTCCCATGGATCAAGGGGTCCTTGGTTTAGGGCTGGAAGGGACTTCAGAGGTCATGTAGGCCAACCTCCTCACTTTACACATGGTGAAACTGAGGGAAGAAGCTGCTTGCTCAAGGTCACACAACTTGTAAGCAACAGAGCTGGGGCTTAAACCTATTTCCTCTGATTCCATTTGAACCTAAATCAATTTTATTGTACTTAATGTTGGGGACAGATAGCAGTGGAAATCCCAGCTCAGACTTGGGCTCTAGTAACCTTTGGGTTAGTCCTTCTTCCTCAAGTCTCTGTCCACTCCAGTTCATCTGCTGCTAATGTGATTTTTCCAAAGCACACATCTGACTATGCCCCTCCCTTCTTCAGTAAATTTCAATGTCTTCCTATTAACTGTAGGATCAAATATTATTTCATCTTTATCCAATCCTTTTAAATTTCCCTTTTTATGGAAGTTTTATGATGTTCACAATTATTGGTACACTAGTTCTGTGTCCACTTTATTTTTAAAAAGTGTTTATGGGGTTACTCGAAAGCTTTTTACTGAAAAGAATGCCCAATCAAAACAGTGTGGAAGCCACTACATTTGTTCATGCTTTCTTGCTATGTAACACTGCCTTCACTCGTTCAGTTAAAAAGCAAATAGAAATGATCGTTTTTGCATGTTAAAAAGCAAGTAGACTTACGAATATGGCTACACATTTGTCGAATGCTCATTCCTGTTGTAGCCCTAGGTCATAAATGAAAATCTAATACAGGCTCCCCCTCCTACAATCCCGTCTCTTTACGTTAGTTTCATATTTTCTCAGTCCGGAGATAATAACCAAAGATAAAACTTCTGTATTTCCTTCGGCAGCCAGAATCTCAGGTAATAACCATTTTGCTGGTATTTCTGTACCTCTCTTTGATCTTTTTAAATCAAGTGAAATGAGCCATGAGTTTCACTTAAGACATTTTCTCCCTTTCATTCTTTTCCTTGTCCTTTTCTACTCAACTTGTCAAAGATATGGCCCATTTGAGGCTAAAGACCTATTGTTTCCTATTCATCTTCCTAGGAGGGAAGGAAGCCACAAAAAATGTAATTTAACATATGTTAAATTGGTATTGTCTTCCATGAAACTGTAAGCTCCTTAAATATGATCCTATTTTTGGAATAATGAGTGATTCTATGCTTTACAAAAGTGACACCTTTGCTTTTACCAATGCAGATTCTCTACAAATGATCCCACTTTATTTGGAATATTTACTGTAGCAAAAAATAAAGAAATTTACATTAAATGGTGGTACCTGAAATGCTTGATGCAATTGACAAATCACATCCAAAAGTTACTTTTTCAATGGAATTACTCAAAATGGCTAATAACAAAGTTAAAGAAATAAAAAAGAAATGCATCTGGATCGTATTACAATTCAATGATTTAGATAATGGATGAGTAAAATATTCACTAGAATTACATGCATTGTATTTTAAGTTTGCTAGTAAAGGAACATTTCCTCATGCACTACCAGTTTTAAAGTAAAAAATAAAATATATATGGCTTATTATTTATGAGGCTAAGGAAAAAGTTAGAAAGTCACTACTGAAGATATTAAAAGCATTCTGCGCTCTCTTTCTCCATGTATATTTATATATACATATATTATATATATATATAATATACATATAAATATACACATATTTTGCATCTAGGCTTCCAAAGCAAATGAATAATGGGATGAATAGAAGTATTTAGTATGTATATACTATAGCTTCCAAAGGACCTTCCCAATACAGATATGTGGAACTTTGGCTTATAAGGACCATGGAGCATGCTCAGAGTTGCCTTTCCTGGTTCTTTTTGTTTTCTTTTTTTTTTTCTTTTTTTTCTTTTTTTCTTTTTTAATGTTTAACAATCACTGCCATACAATTGAGATTTTATCCCCCCCCCCCACCTACCCCCCACTCCCCCCCTCCCTCCCCACAACTGCATACAATTCTGTATAGGTTCTACATATACTTTCCTATTGAGTATATTTTCACTATAGTCATGCTATGTAGTCAGACTAAAATAGATGAAAAAAATCGTATAACAAATCAGAACATGATACACAAACACATACACATACACAAACATGATCTGCTACATTTTGTGAGTGACTTCCATATTTCTTTCTCTGAGTGTGGAAGGCATTTTGCCTTGAGAACCACCTTTGGGATTTTTTTTTTTTTAACTTTTAAGATTTATTTTCACAAAATTTTGGGTTACAAATTTTCTCCCCTTTTATCCCCTCCCCCCCAAACCCAAGCTTTCTAATTGCCCCTGTGACCAATCTGCTCTCTCCTCTATCCTTCCTCCCTGCCCTTGTCTCCGTCTTCTCTTTTGTCCTGTAGGGCCAGATAGCTTTCTTGACCCCTTACCCTGTATTTCTTATTTCCCAGTGGTAAGAACATTACTTTTGATCCTAACACTTTGAGTTCCAACTTCTTTAGCTCCCTCCCTCCCCACCCCTTCCCTTTGGAAGGCAAGCAATTCAATATAGGCCAAATCTGTGTAGTTTTGCAAATGATTTCCATACTAGTTGTGTTGTATAGGACTAACTATATTTCCCTCCATCCTATCCTGACCCCCATTACTTCTATTCTCTTATGATCCTTTCCCTCCCCATGAGTGTCGACCTCAGATTGCATTCTCCTCCCCATGCCCTCCCCTCCATCCTCCCCCCCACCCTGCTTGTGCCCCTGTCCCCCACTCTCCTGTAGTATGAGATAGGTTTTCCTATCAAAATGAGTGTGCATTTTATTCTTTCCTTTAGTGGAATGTGATGAGAGTAGACCTCATGTTTTTCTCTTGCCTCCCCTCTTTATCCCTCCACTAATAAGTCTTTTGCTTGCCTCTTTTATGAGAGATAATTTGCCCCATTCAACTTCTCCCTTTCTCCTCCCAATATTTCTCTCACTGCTTGATTTCATTTGTTTTAAAGATATGATCCCATCCTCTTCAATTCACTCTGTGCACTCTGTCTCTATGTATGTGTGTGTGTGTGCATGTGTATGTGTGTGTACTCCCACCCAGTACCCAGATACTGAAATGTTTCAAGAGTTACAAATATTGTCTTTCCATGTAGGAATGTAAACAGTTCAACTTTAGTAAGTCCCTTATGACTTCTCTTTGCTGTTCACCTTCATTCTTGTGTTAGAAAGTCAAATTTTCTTTTCAGCTCTGGTCTTTTCATCAAGAAAATTTGAAAATCCTCTATTTCATTGAAAGACCATTTTTTCCCCTGAAGTATTATACTCAGTTTTGCTGGGTAGGTGATTCTTGGTTTTAGTCCTAGTTCCTTTGACTTCTGGAATATCCTATTCCATGCCCTTCGATCCCTTAATGTAGAGGCTGCTAGATCTTGGCTACTAGATCAGTGTTATCCTGATTGTATTTCCACAATACTTGAATTGTTTCTTTCTAGCTGCTTGCAATATTTTCTCTTTGACCTGGGAATTCTGGAATTTGGCCACAATGTTCCTAGGAGTTTCTCTTTTTGGATCTCTTTCATGCAGTGTTCTGTGGATTCCTTGAATATTTATTTTGCCCTCTGGTTCTAGAATCTCAGGGCAGTTTTCCTTGATAATTTCATGGCTCTTCTTTTGATCATGGTTTTCAGGTAGTCCCAGAATTTTTACATTGTCTCTCCTGAATCTATTTTCCAGGTCAGTTGTTTTTCCAATAAGATATTTCACATTATCTTCCATTTTTCGAATCTGCGCGGTATGTTCTGAGATATCTGTCTTTCTCATAAAGTCCTTAGCGTCCATCTGTGCCATTCTAGTTTTGAAAGAACTATTTTCTTCAGTGAGCTTTTGAATCTCCTTTTCCATTTGGCTAATTCTGCTTTTGAAAGCATTCTTCTCCTCATTGGCTTTTTGAACCTCTTTTGCCAATTGAGTTAGGCTAGTTTTCAAGGTGTTAATTTCTTCAACATTTTTTTGGTTCTCCTTTAGCAGGGAGCTGATCTGCTTTTCATGCTTCTCTTTCATCCCTCTCATTTCTCTTCCCAGTTTTTCCTTCACCTCTCTAACTTGATTTTCAAAATTCTTTTTGAGTTCTTCCATGGCCTGAGCCCATTGGGTGGGCTGGGACACAGAATCCTTGATTTCTGTGTCTTTGCCTGATGGTAAGCATTGTTCTTCCTCGTCAGAAAGGAAGGGAGGAGGTGTCTTTTCTCCGAGAAAGTACCCTTCAATAGTTTTATTTCTTTTCCCTTTTCTTGGCATTCTCCCCAGCCAGTGGCTTGACCTCTGAATATTCTCCTCACACCCACCTCGCCTCCTGGTCCTCCCAGCCAGCGTTTGGGGACTGAGATTCAAATGCTGCTTCCTGCCTTAGGGCTTTTGGCGGGGGCAGGGCTGCTATTCAGTGTGAGAATTAAGTTCAGATGGTCAGGTCAGGGCAGGGCCTCTCAGGCCCAGTTCCATCAGGGGGTTTATGCCCAGACCTTCCACAATGGATCCAGGCTGCTTGGGGAGCCCCTGTCTGCAGCCGCTTCTATCTCCCGGGGGGCCCGAGCCATGGGGGCTCCCCACTCCCCTCTGGACCCGCCAAAGAGACTCTCTCACCGACCCTCACCTGTGGGTGGAGGGGCTTGTGCTGCCGCTGGAAATCCCATCCCTAAAGCCTGCTCAGATCTGTACCTCTCGGAGCCGTGGCCGCCGCAGGTCCGGGCTGGGCTCCGCGTCCGCAGCGCGACGGACCCTCCGCGAGAGGTTTGCAGGTCTCTCCGGAACAGAAATCTCCCTCGCTCCAATATTCCATGGCCTCTGGGTGCAGAATTCACCGTGGGTTGGTCCCCTCTAGCCGTTCTGTGGGTTGTGGGTTCGGAGCTATGTGTATGTGCATCTTTCTACTCTGCCATCTTGGCTCCGCCTGATTTTTTTTTTTTATAAGAAGTTTTTGCATTATTACAAAATTCCAAGTCTACCAGAAAAAACTCTCACATACTGTGGTCGTTGCTGTGCACAAAGTTCTCCTGGTTCTGCTCCTTTCACTCAGCATCAGGTCATATAAGTCCTTCCAGGCCTCTCTGAAGTCTTCTTGTTCATCATTTCTTATGGCACAATAGTACTCCATTACATTCATATACCATAATTTATTCAGCCATTCCCCAATTGATGGACATCCCCTTGACTTCCAGTTTTTGGCAACTACATAGAGTGCTGCTATAAATATTTTTGTACATGTGGGACCCTTTCCCATTTTTATGATCTCTTGGGGATATAGTCCTAGTAGCGATATTCCTGGTTCTTTTTGACTACATGGGAACTCTAGGGCCTGCTTCTGAACATGTGTGACTCAGGGATAAAGGGTTCAGATGATAGAAGAGCCCCCTTGTTGACTGTGGAGTCAGAAGACCTAGTAGTTCAATGGATGTTCAAAAAAGCATAATGCTACCTTCAGTGTTCTTTCCCTTTCCATCTGTGAATGGGGTTAGAACTGTTTCAAACTGCTTCTCAAGAGGGTAGGTAGGGAAAGGGATGGCTCACCCTACCATCTATCCTGACCTCCATGTAGCTGTGAACACATGACATTGAAAACACGTATCCTGCCTAGGCATGACTGAACTTGGGTTTAGACTGCCTGGTTTGTGTTTATCATTTCCTGATCTTAGGTGAGTGAGATGAACTTGCCCAGGCTTGAAGGCAATCTTGGGAGTTTGACAGGTCTGGAGGTCCTGGGTCCTATTGGGTTGGAGCTGAATGGTGGCAGGGGAGAAGTCCTATTGTTCTTGGAGAGTATGGCCACTGACAAGAGGATCAACGTAGCCTGGACTTTTAACCAGCAAAATCTGCCAGATGTTCAGACCTTATAGAGTCTTGGTGAAATGTAGAATGCCTACTTATCAGTCCTAGGAACTGCCTTATATGTGATGAAGGTTAAGTATCAGCCTCATAGCAGGTTGTAACAATAATTATAATTTATTTCTAAATTCTGTTTTAAGAAATACTGTTAATAATGTGTGCTGTGTTCTATGCTTAGCACTTCTTTTGTGACTTGGAATAAATGACCTGTCCCATACCTGACTCATATTGATTCATACTGAGTGCCTTGAGTTTTGGGAAAACCTAGGACATGATCTGTAACCTAAACTAAAAGTAAATTTGCCTCCAGGGCACTGGATTTGGGAGTGTGATGAACCAAGGAGTGTAAGAACAGTGAGAGACTAATTCTTTTGATTAGAAGTAGGCTTCCTGGGACTGACCCTGTTCTAAACAAGATACCTGAGTACAGAACAGGGAGTAAGTGCAATATCCCAGCCTTTGGATACCCAGCAACTGTTCCTCAGTGTTAGACCAGATACTACCTAATTTGAACCTCATGACAACTTAAAGACAAAGGTTCAGAGAAATTAAATGAATTGTTGACCAAAGTCACGTAGCCAGAAGGTGGCAGAAGTACCTATACCCATCTCTTCCAGTCTTCTTTCCACTCTCTCACACTGGTCAAGAATCAGAATTCTCTTTTCTTGAAATATTCAGGTAAAATGTCCTGTGGCCTTCAAATTGCCTCAGTTTATTTGGTATGTATGTGTGTCCTAGTCACAGAAGAGTTTCTAGAAAGACATTGCTGCGTAGCAGGAGAAGTATTCAATTTGTAATCAGGAAGACCTGGGAAAATACTCAATTTAAAGAAAGAGAGCTTGGGTTCAGATTGAAGTTCTGCTATTTTCCAGTTGTGTGACCTTGGGCAAATTGATTCCCCTGTCTGGGCCTTCATTTCCTCATCTGTAAAATGAGGGGTTTAGCTAGTTGCTCTTTGAAGCTCTTTCCATCTCTAAATCAATAATTTCACCTCTGACCATTTCTAGCTATATGACAATGAACAAACCATAGAGCACTCTGGGTCTCAGTTTCTGCATCTGTAAAAAAAGTGCCTCACAGGTTTGTTGTAGAGTCAAACGAGATCGGATATGTAAGGAACTTTGTAAGCAAGTTTTAATGCACATGTTGTGGTCTATGGAGAGTTGGTATGTAGTGCGGTGGAGAAGATACCATATTAGAAGTCAAAAGTTGCTTGATCATTTTCAGTCATGTCCAACTCTCGGTGACCCCATTTAGGATTTTCTTGGCAAAGATATTGGAGGGGTTTGTCATTTCCTTCTCCAGCTCATTTTACGGGTGAGGAAATTGAAGCAAACTGGGTGAAATGACTTGCCCAGGGTCACATAGCTTAGTGAGTATCTGAGGCTGGATTTGAATTCATGAAGATGAGCCTTTCTGATTTGAAGATACTCTATCCACTGCAGTGCCACCTAGCTGCCTATGAGTCCAGAAGTCAAAAGACCTGGGTACTAGTCTGGGTTTTACACTTATTAGAGTAAGGGGTTGAACTGGCCAGTGAAGGCCCAGTCCTTGGAGTGTGCTCAGATTTACACTTCCTGATGGGTTATACCATACAGAGAAGGCATTCTATTCCCTGCTTGCTACCAGTTCAGCCCATGGGGCTACAGAAACTGCTTTCAGCCATGATAACTTGGGCTTGGCACAACGTGATGATAAAAAGTCTTCTGGTTGACTGAGAAGTCGGAGCTATAACTAAGTGTACACGGTTCCCCTCCACTCTCCCCCTCCAACCCCCTTTCTACCAAGATGTCATATTTCTCTAAGCACAAGGTACCTGTTTCTTTTGTGTTTATTCTTTCTGATCTTAGGTGAATAAATATTTGGAGACAGAATTTACCAGGTTATGACCTTGTGAGCTGTTCAGGGTTGGAAGAGCCATCAGAGATCCTGTCAACAACCAGAGCCAGAGCAGCAGCCAGGAGATCTGCTTGAACCAACCTAGCAGTAGACTGGCCCATCAGCCAAGATATCACATCCTGCTGGGAGTGATTATCCATCACTGATGCCATACCCCAAAGCGAACTCAGTAACCCTGGAAAGGACAAAAAAAAAACAGAACCAGGAGTTGAGAGGTTTTACTTTTGTGCCAGGAGGCAGCTCAGGAAGAACTGAGTTCAAATCCAGCCTCAGATGCTTACTAGATGTGTGACTCTGAACAAATGACTTAACCTCTGTTTGCCTTGGTTTCCCAAGATGTAAAACAGGAATAATAATAACATCTATCTTGCTGTGTTGTTGTGAGGTTCCAATGAGATTTTTGTAAAAAGTGCACAGCATGGTACCTGACACATAGAGCACATAGTAGGTACTATATAAATGCTTATTTCCTTCCTCTTCTCTACATGTGTACCTTTGTAACTGAAACTTGAGGGCCCTCCACATGGACGCTTTGCATGTGGGAAATTGTGGCGACAGAGGATAGCCCAATCTGGCTTGGATCCTAAGCTTGAGTTCATTCTCCCCAGGGGCTAAGGATATGCAAAGGAGAGTGTTTCTCTCGGTTGGGAGGATATTTTTTTTTCAATAATTTCTATCTTTGTTACACCTTCTTAGTCAATATCCCTTTGTAAAAGAAGATTAATATCCTGAATGCTATTGAGGGATCAATACAATAGGTAGTTGTTTTCTGGGTACCCAATGCGGTCTGAGTGGGGCTTAGGAGAGTGTGCCAAGAGGGGCTATTAACTAGCCTTGTTTCCTTGAGCAAATCACAACCTCTCTCAGTGCCTTCATCTGTAAAGTGGGTATGATAATGCACATACTGCCTAATTCAGAGTTATCATGAAGCTCAAAAGCCTGCTGGGTATGAAAATGCTTTCTAAACTACTAGGTAGAAGGTAGGATTCCAAGCAATTTCAATAAACAACACTCACCAAAAAGTATAGATTGATTTGAGATTCACCATCACTATGAGACAGGAGATTAACTCTAGCTTGGAGGTGGGCACAGAGTTTAGGATGAGATCACTGGATGGACAACTCCTCAGTTTCTTTGGGGTCTGATTTTCATGGCAAGACTTTGGTGTTTTAGGGGAAATAGCTGTGATCTTATTGGCATGTACTGATCTGGTCCAGTGGAGCCCAAGAAATACCTAACACAACTACAGAAGGTCTGGGAAAGGGCAAAGAGGCAGATAAACATGCTGACAGAGCCCCCAAACTCTACAAGAAAGAGTGGTTGTACCATTTACTAGGTGTGTCCCTTTGGGGGCCAGCTTGGTATCAGATAACCAGAGTTTGAATCCTAGCCCAGTTACTTAGTACCTGAGGGATTTGGGGCATGCCATCTTCCCTTTCTGGTCCCTGGAGACTCAGTTTCCTCATTTATGGACTGGATGATCTGAAGATCCTCCCCTCCCCCATCAATGTTAACTTAAATCTTTCTGAGTTCTAGTCAGTCTTTCAGAGTTGCTGTGACTGAAAAATCAATCCCCCTTTGAACAATCACAGTGATGAGCCTCTTCAAAAGTGATGAAGTTGGTTCTGACATGGATTTGACTTATACCGTGGATAATAATGATAACACTTAGAGTTTGTAGAGTTTTTTTAAGGCTTGCCAAATGCTTTACATACATTATCTCATTCAATCTTCACAACAACCCTCAGAAAGAGGCCTTATCATTATTTTCATTTTACAACTGAAGAAACTGAGGCCAAGCAAATTTCCAAGGTCATAGAGCAATGATGTTGGAGGCAGGATGCAAACCTAGATTTTTTGACTCTTGTCCTGTCAACTGGCATTTATTATTATCTACTTACTGTGTGCCAGGTGCTGTCTAAGCTCTGGGGATATAAAGAAAGGCAAATGCACAGTTCTGGTTCTCAAGGAGTTCACAATCTAATAAGAGAGACAACATATAAAGAACTATGGGCAAGCAAGATATGTAGAGGGTAAACTGGGGGTAGCCTCAGGGAGAAGCTAGCATTAAGGGAAACCTGGAAAGTCTCTTTCAAAAGATGGGATCTGAACTGAGCCAGGAGGTAAGAGATTAGGAGGGAGAAAGTCCCAGGCATGGGCAACAACCAGTGAAAATGAGTGGAGTTAGGAAATTAAGTAACTCATGAAAGAAACAACCAAGAAGCCAGTGTTACTGCAACTCAGAGTCCATGGTGGAATATGAAATATAAGACAACTGGAAGGGAGGTAGGTTGCCAAGGTCTTTTAATGCCAAACAAAGGATTTTATATTTGACTCTGGAGGTAAGCAGAGGGACCAAGTAGAAGGCTATATTAATTAGTAGTTCAAGGTTGAAGTGATGATGGCCTACAACAGAATGGTGGCAAGGTCAGAGGAGCGAAGGGGGCATACATGAGAAATGTTGGGAAGGTAGAATCAATGGAACTTGATATGTTGCCTCTGTGGAAAAAATAAGGGGATAGAAAAGAGAATGGATATGCAAGCTGCTGAAACAAATGTGGAGGTAAAATCCACAGAATATGGCAACTGATGGGATAAGGTTAACTCTAGGTTTGAGTTGGGCACAGAACTCAGGATGAGATCACTGGATGGACAACTCCTCCGTTTCTTTGGGGTCTGATTTTCATGGCAAGACTTTGCTGTTTTAGGGGCAGTATCTGTGATCTTTTTGGTATATACCTAATCTGGTCCAGTGGAGCCTAAGAAATACCTAGCACAGGAGGTAAGGGAGAAAAAAATAGTCAAAAATACCCAAAGGCTACAAACATGACCAATTGGATAAATAATGGAAAAATAGTATTAATGAAGCCAGGAGGAAAAATAAATTTAGGGGGAAAGATAATGAGTTCAGTTTTGGACTTAGGATCCTAGAAGTTAGCATTAGAAGGGATCTTAAAGATCATTTACCCCCTCATTTTACAGATGAGAAAACTGAGGCCTAGAGAGGTCCAAGGTCACCATGGAAGAGCGATGTGATCAGCAAGAGGGGCATGCCATTTCATTAAGTTAATCAGTCAATAAATATTAGTGAAGCACCTACTATGTGCCAGGCACTGTGCTAAATACTGAAACACAAAGACAGTCTCTGCCCTTGTAAAGCTCTTGCAAAACTCATAGTCTAATGGGGGAGACAAGAAGCAAACAAACCACAGAAAGAAGCAATAGGAAATAAGCAAAAGAGGGAAGATACTAGAATAAAGAGGAGTTGAAAAAGGCCTCCTGTGCAAGGTGAAGTTTTGCTGGGACTTGAAGGAAACCCAAGGCAGCCAGGAGGTGGAGATGAGAAGGGAGAAATTCCCAGGTAGGAGTGGTAGTCAGTGAAAGTATGAGGAGTCAGGTGATGAGATGGCTTGTTCAAGGAAGAAGGAGCCCAGTGCACTGGATCACAGAGTATGTAGGAGAGGGTAAATATAAACAGATTGGAAGTGTGTGTGTGTGTGTGTGTGTGTGTGTGTGTGTGTGTGTGTAGTGATGTGGGGGGCGGGGACAGGAGGGATCTTCCTCCTGAACTTCTATCTGGTCCCTTCTGTTCATTTAAAAAAAAGATTTGTGAAAATTTGTTTAATAAGCATGTATATGTAGAATCCATATAAGATTGTATGCCATCTTCGGGAGGGAGGGGGAGAAAATTTAAGACTTAGGGAAGCGATTGCTAAAAACTGAAAACAAATAATTTATTTCAAAAATAAATCAATAATAAAAAAGCTTCAATGGGAGTAGAGGGCTTTGAATGCCAGAAGATTTTCTATTTCATTCTGGAGGTGAGAGGGGACCACTAGAGCAGGGGTGGGGAACCTGTAGCCTTGAGGCCACATGTGGCCCTCTAGGACCCTTTGACAGAATCCAAACTTCAAGGTACTGCACTTGAGGGCCTAGAGGGCTACATGGGGCTGAAGGTTACCCACCCCTGGACTGGAGACAGTCCTCTGCCCCTAGGTAATAATGCCCCTTCCTTGAAGATGATGTCACTCTCAGGGCCTTTGTGATGTCATAGATTGTTGGGAAGTTATTCAGCTGATGAGAGTGTGTGAGAAACCAGACAGACGAGGGAAAGAAAGTGGCAGCACAGCTGCAACCTTGGCTGCTGAGAAGCTGCAAATCGAAGACCTTCTTCTTCACCAGTCAACATGATGATGCCCTACAGAGCCTGAGTGCCATACCTGTCATTGATCTTACATATCTTAGACTGTGTCTGCTTTGTTCCAGTCCCTGTGGGTGAAAAACTAACATGCTGCACTTCAGCTTCTCTGAGACTCAGTTCATCTTCATCTTGTCCATTGGCCTCTACTTGCTGTGTTGCCAAAGCCTACAGAAGAGCAAGGGTGTGATCCTCATGCTGATGCAGAAGTTCTGTGGAAAGGTGCTGCTCCCCATATCCCGTGTCTTGGGTTTCTTTTGTGTCCCGTTCAGCTGGATCTGGAATTCCATCAAGGAGATGCTGAGATTCCTAAGATCTGAGCCAGAGGAAAACCTGGTCAACCAAATGGAGAATGCCCACTATGGCATCATTGTCTTCTACGCCTATACAGCTATCCTACGGGTCCTTCTTTGGCTCGTTTTTCTCCTTAAGAATGATCAGTCATCCATGTGAATAAAACCTCGTCTGTCATAAAGCATTTTGGGGTATAAGAGCTTTTATTTATTTATTTATCCATCTAGCCATTTATTTATTTATTTAATTTGTTTAATTAATTAATTAATTAATTTAATAAAACTGGTGTCTTTCCTACTTTCTTCCTCAAGCGTTTCCCTGCTTCCCTCCGCCCACTGTACCATATTTTGCTTAATAGGATCTAGGAAGCCTAACTTAGAGGGTGAACCTGGTTACCTGCTGTGTGGTGTTTGTGCTGTTAATCATGTATTTAATCAGATTGCTTTAAAAAGTAGGAAAAGTATATATTCCTCATTCCATTCCCACTACTTTGTCTCCTAGGTCCAAACACATCCTTATACTTATCTCTGTGAACTTGGACAAGTCCCAGCCTTCCTGGGCTTCCGTTTCTTCATCCGTAGGAAGGTTGGACTCAAGGCTGGACTACGGTTTTAGATCTCTGAGTGGTCATAATGATGGGTCAGTTATACGTGTGCCTCCTATTTTCAGGGAGCAAGGTGGGGAAAGGAAGTAAACAGCGAGCCTTTACTGAGTCCCTTCTTTGTATCAGACATGGTACCTGCCAGTGAAGGCTCATTTTTTTAAACCTCTAGTTCAATCTTTCTCTTTATTTTTTTCTATTTTTAAAATTCTGAACCTAAACAACAAAAAAGAGAGTATCTGTGTACACACAGTGAAACACAAAAAGGAAGATTGTACAAGAAATTGTGAATCTCCATTTCATATCATTTTCTTTTTAAAAAATTCATATTTAATAATTCCATACCTTACTTTCAAAACTGTCCTGCTTTCTTCTGAACTTTTATCTGGTCCCTTCTGTTCATTTAAAAAAAAGATTCGTGAAAATGTGTTTAATAAGAATGTATGTGTAGAACTCGTACACCATCTTGGGGAGGTAGGGGGAGAAAATTTAAGACTTAGGGAAGTGATTGTTGAAAACAGAAAACAAATAATTTATTGAAAAATAAATAATCAAAAAAGATTCAATGGCCCTTTTTTTGTGGCACAACTAAACTTCCTTCTTTCCTCCCAATTAAAAACTGAAAGGAAAAAAAAGCACCTTTGTGACAGATCGGCATAGTCAAACAAAATGAATACACACAGTGGTCATGTCCCCATATATATGTCTCTTGTATCCATCCCCTCTCTGTCAAGAGATGGATAACATGCTTCATCATAGAATCCTCTGGAAACATGGCTGATTATTGTATTAATTACAGTTCTTCAGTCTTTCAAAGCTGTTTTTCTTTACAATATTGCTGTCCTTGTACAAATTTTTCTCCTCAGTACTCCCTACTGCATTCTGAGTCTGTTCATATTACCCAGGATTTTCTCAAATTGTCTCATGTCATTTCTTACAGAGCAATAATATTCCATTACACTCACATACTGCAATTTGTTCAGCCACACTGATTGAGGGGCACCCTCCTTATGTTGGAATTGCTTTTAGCTTTTCTTTTTCCTCCTTTAATCCCTCTTTAGGATCAAGAAGGTCAGTTTGCTCACCCTTTAAGGTGTTATCCTCCGTCTTAATTCCCGCCAGCCCCCCACCCCAGCCCCCACCTCCATATCCCTATTAGTTTCTCTGTTGAGGTATTTTTATACCAAATTATGTGTGAGAGAGATTTTCCTTTGCTCATTTCAAATAAGGGCAAGCATTTGATACCCACTATCCCAACCTACCCCATTTTTGTAGCTTGTATATTCTTCTCATACAGGTCAATTATGAAAAAGAGAAAGTTACACCCTCTTCTCTCTCCTTTCTACACTAGCATATTCCTTTTACTTTTCTCTTCAAACCCTCAGAACTGAACCACTCTCCCCCTAGGACCACTTTTTATTATTTAAATCCCTCAGTACTTTTTAAGTATATTAAACTTCTGAAGAGATGTTTCATCTCTTCCTGTTATAATATTAGTATTGTATCATCATACCTCCCTTTCCAATTACTCAAACAAATTTACCTTCCTAAGTTTTTCTTAATACTTTTGTTTGTGTTTTAATATTCCTACTCAACTCTGGTCTTCATCAGAATGTCTTGAAAGTTCTCTTGTTCATTAATGATTCATTTCCCCCCCACTCCCCATAGGTTTATATTCAGTTTTCCAAATCAAGTTATTTTTGCTTATAAGCCCATATCCTTTTTTAAAATTTACTATTCTTTTCCAAGATCTCCTCTCATTCATAGTAGAAGTTGCCAGATATTCTGTGATCATAATTGTGGTTCCTGGATATAAGAACTAGATCTACATAGATACTTGCATATTTTTTTTCTCTGACATGGAAGCTTTGCATTTTGACTGACATTCCTGGGATTCTTTCTTTTTGAGGTTTGTTTCTAGAAGAGATTGGGAGATTCTCCCTTTGCTCTTTACTTCTAATAGATAAAGGCAGTTTTTGCACCTAATTCTTTGAAATACAGTCTTCAGACATTTTTATCTTTTTAATCATGGTTTTCAAGGAGTCTGATGACTCCTTAATTATCTTTCCTCATCCTGTTTAGGTCAGCTTTTATGATATCTGATAGCTTAAATTTTCTTCTATTATTTCAGTCCTTTGTTTATGTTCTAATATTTCTTTCTAATTCTACCATATCATAGAATAATTGATTTCTGCTAATTCTAGTTTTCAGGGAATTCATTTCTTGGGCAAGGTTCTCTTCCAGGCTATTTCTACTTCTTCCAATTCTCTCTTCTAGAGGTTTTATTTCATTCTCTTTCCTCCCTTGCTTCAAGTAGGCCTAGTGGAAAATAAATTTTCCCATTTGAGTCTCTGCCTGCAGTTGTTACAAAGTTACTCTTGTCTTTGGGAGAATCTTTAGATTTTCAATAATGATTGATACTCACCAGTGTTTTCTTTGATATACTTATCTCTCCATTTTTCTACCTGAATTATGGCTTTGTGCCAAGACTAGTTTCAACCCCCTGCTGTGCATTGGGGTTGGGAAGTCATTCCAAGTTGCTCTCACCCTGGATCATCTGGGTTCCTGCACTGACCTTCATATCCCAGAAGGAGATCCCTCTTGATCTTTGAGTTTTAGTGCACTGGATTTTCAGGGCTCTCTCTTGCATCTCAGTACAGAATGTTAGGGACCCCAGAGCCTCTGGACCTGGGATGTCCCTTTCTGAGCACTGCAGTACCTTGATGGTCTTGAGGCTTCCAAACTCTCCATCCTGGGGCTTTTTGACCCCATAGAGGTCATTTTTGGAAGGACATTCTACTCTTGCTACCTCAGGACGTGCAGCCTTGTAGTCTATGTGTGTTTCTGAACTATCATTGGTTTGTTTGCCTGTTCCTCATTGACTTTTCTGGAGTGCCCCTTTCCTATTGCCAGTGAGCTTCTGGCTATTTCATGCAGTTCGTGGGCAAAAGAAGTCACTTACTCTAGGTTTTCACTGGATTTCTGGATCACTATTTGCTCATGAATGATTTCAAATGTTTGCTAGACTAGGTATATGAGAACTAAGTAATCTGTATCTGTTGAGGGAGCCATCTTGGCCAGAGGTCTAAGGCTCAGTCTTTACCTAAGAATTTCATGACAGAATTATAAGGGGATATTGTGCTATAGTGAAAAGCATACAGGTTTTTTCTTTACATGTTTGATATATAATTCAAACAGTGACTAAGACTAAAGACTATGTAGAAATTACCTAACTCTTCAAAATAAGCATTTTACCAAAAAACAATGTGCCATTAATGAATTTCCCAGGTTTGGTGCATATTATTTTTCCTCTCTACAAATTCCCCTTGGAAAATATACTTTATTATGTGCTAAGATCACAACTGCAGTGATTAAATTATACCACAAGAGGACCTCCAAAGACAGTCTGTATTCCTATTGTGTCAACGATTATGTCATTAGACTGAAATGTAACGTGTGAAGGGTTTGGCTGTCAAGTGCTACATTAAGAAAAGGACATTTTATTCGAATCTAGAATCAGCATCCATATGAAGAGTGGTAATGGCATCTATGGGCTAGTCTTATACTAACCATTATCAATGCCAAACCAATAGCAACATTTAGCAAAGACTGGCCGATAAGAGCTTTCATACTTACTAGTCTTCCTTCTATGACATTTCTTGGCTATTAACTATTATACACAAGCACTGGTTTAGGAACAAAATGTTTTGCTTTTACTTCTAAATAGCCTGTGATTAGAAGGCCAAAATACATGTAATGAGGATTAGTTGGCATGTACTTATTAAGAATTTAGCTAAGAAAATTCAAAGAAAGACAAAATATGCATCCTGCCTTCAAGGAGCTTCTATTCAAATGGGGCAAATCCCATACAAATAACTAAACATATAAGATATATGGTTTGTTGTTGTCCTTCAAGATAACACGTGGGAAGAGAGAAGGAACCTGGGACGGGCCTCCTGCAGAGGGTAACATTTGAGCTGAGTCTTGAGGGAAGTCAGGAGGAGGAAGAAAAGAGGGAGAATATTCCAGGCTGGGAGGAGAGCCAGTAAAATGTCATGGAGCTGGGGGATGGAGCATCCTGTGCAAGGAAAAAGGTGTTGGATCATAGAGCATACTTGGATGGGAGTAAAGTATAATAAATCTGTGAAGGTAGAAAGGTTTGTGGTGATGAAGGGCTTTAGAAACCTGAGGATTTGATAGATAGATAGACATAGATATAGATATACATAATATGCAGCCACTACAGTTTACTGAATAGGGGCGTGACACAGTCAAATCTGCTAGGAAAATCACTTTGATAGTTTAGTGGAGCATGCACTAGAGTGAGGAGAGATTGGTGCAGAGATAACAAGTAGCAGGGTATTGTAGCAGTCCAGGCACGAGGTGATCAAAGCCTATACCAGAGTGGCAGCTGCATGAATGGAGAGATGCATGACAAGACTGGACAATCTATTGGATATCTGGGGTAAGTGAAGAGGAGAGGACAACACTGAGATTGGGAACCCGAGTAACTTGAAGAATAGGGGTGCTCTCAACAGTAACAGAAAACTAAAGAGTTCTATACCTGGTTCGGTGAGTTTCCAGCATCCCTATGTGTTGTCTCCCCGCTTTAGAACATATATTCTTAGAGAGCAGGGACTGATTTTCTCATCAGTCAGTCAACAAATATTAAGCACCTACTATGTACCGGGCATTATACTAAGTTCTGAGAAGACTAAGAACACTAAGAAAGTCAAAAGACATTTCCTGCAGTCAAGGAATCTAAAGGAGGAGACAACCTATAAAGAACTATGTATGAACAAACTATATACAAGATAAATTGGCAATAACAGAGGGAAGGCACTAGAATTGGGAGGGGGTGGTGGCAGTGGTGGTGAGGGGTCAGGAAAGGCTTTTTGCAGCAAGTGGGATTTTAACTGGGTCCTGAAGTAAGCCAGGGGCTAATGAGTAAATCACAGTGCAAGAATCAGGGTGCTACAGTGAGAACTATATTTGCAGTCAGAGCACTTGGATTCCAACCTCTGTTACCTTATTTGGTGGAAAAGTTGCCTTTATCTGCAATGGTGGAAGGACTTTTTGTTCCTTTATTCTACACTGAAATCACACATTTGGACACCATCTCCCCTCCAAGACAAGAAAAGTACAAAGAAAGATAGCTCTCTTCCTTAATCCTTTTCCACCTCTTAGGACATATTTCCGGATGTCTCAGACAAAAGGTGAATGCTATTTGATGAGTGATATTGAAGTTGCTTGGAAACCTGTTTAGGCCACTATGATTTTATCAGTGAGATTAGTGACTTTTTAATTTACTTGGACTAATAATCATCATTAAAAACAAAGTCCATATAGGTCATCTTTTGATCACTGTTTTCACTGTAGAGAGAATTCACTCGAATTCATCAGAAAAGGGGTCTGGATTTTCATTTGTTCAATATCAGTTTTTAAAGTGTCCACTTTGTGTTACATACAAAGGTTACATATGTGTGTGTGCATGTGTATGTATACATATATACATGGGTTACATATAAAAGAATGGTACCTGTTCTTACAGAACTTACAATATAATGGTAGATGATGGGTCAGTGAGATGTCAAAATACATGCAGTTGTGTTATATAGTTATCCAATAACCACAATGCAGCTTAGAATCTGATAGGGCAACAAAAAGAGGGCAAAATGCTTCATGAGGTACAAGTAAGAGATCTAGGAAGGCTTCACAGAAGTGGCAGCATTGGTAGAGAGGACAGTCCAGATGAAGAGAACAGTGTGAGCAAAGGTATAGAGGGAAGAAAGTACAGAATATGTACAAAGAACCACAGTAAGTATTCCTTCTAGCTCAAAGTCCTGTGATCCTAAATAACTGGCTTTTCTTGGAACCTACATAGCACATTTGGAAGGGATTGACAAGAGAGAAGCCTGGAGATGCCAGTTTAGGGAGAACTTTGAATATTATGCTAAATAGCCTACAATGGAATTGCTGAGAATAGAGAACATTGGCTCTTGAAAAGAGAAATGATCTAACTGGAAGTAGGCATAAGGAGGGTTAATCTGGGAGTTGGGTAGATTGGAGGGGGAAAAGAATGAAGATAGGAGTCTGTTGCAATAGTGTAGGAGGGCAAAAATGAAAGCCAAAAACTTAGAGACACAAATGAGGTGATATCTTTTATTTATTATTAAGGGTCACAGAGTCAAAAATATTAATACTAATAATGTACTCAGAATTTTTACGCTCATCTGCCAGAAACAATATTATTAAATTTAACATTAATATGTATTCAAGCCATATGTAGCTTGGAGACACAGATGTCCAAATTGGCATAGTCCCCTATGCCCTCTGACATTACTCTTCCCCAAGAGGATTCTGGGTAACATTAATAGGAATTTTGAGTATGGAAAAAAAATACAGTCTGGATTAACATTCTATTTCATTCTTTCTAGATCACGCCCCTCTCCCCTCTCTAGGTTAACATTCCATGCTGCTCTTCCTGGACCACTCTGTTTGAGGAATCAATGGGTCTCTACCTAGAGAACTATATTGAGAATCTAACTGAATAGGAGGTAGAGACACACACACACACACAGAGAGAGAGAGAGAGAGAGAGAGAGAGAGAGAGAGAGAGAGAGAGAGAGAGAGAGAGAGAGAGAGAGAAGACAGAGACAGAGAGAGAGAGACAGACAGAGACAGAGAGAGACAGAAACAGAGAGGAGAAGAGATGAGACAGAGGTGAGACAGAGACACACACACAGAGAAAGAGAAAGAGAGAGAGAAAGAGAGAGAGAGAGAGAGACAGAGAGACAGAGAGAGAGACAGAGAGACAGAGAGACAGAGAGAGAGACAGAGAGAGAGACAGAGAGAGAGACAGAGATGGAGAAAGAGACAGAGACAGATACAGAGAGACTCCCTAAAGGGGGCACTTTCTTGGCTCAAGAGACCAGTTTCTTGCCAAGGTGGGAACAAGAAGGTACTCATTGTCAAATTTCTGGTTACCACCCTTAATTCATTCAACTAATGAAAGGTTTTTTTCCCCTTTTGTCCTGCACTCTCACCCAGCTTTAGAGGAAAATATTATTTCTTACTATTTCTAGGGAAATTGAAAAGGAAGTATTAAATATTTCCATAATAGCTTGAATGATTTATTCATACTAGTAGGTGGTGAAATGGAAAGAATATTTGATTTGAGATCAGAGGACCCATAGCTTTGACACTTGACAGCTGTGTTATCCAGGGGCAAGTTGCTTAACCCTTATGGATTTCAGTTTCTGCATCTGTAAAATGGGTATAAGATCTGCTTTCTCATCATCCCAAAGTTATGAAACCATAAACTATAAAGTGCTATAGTAAGGTGAAAATAGTGGTTTTAAAACTTATAATGTCAGTATCTATATCTATATCAGTTTATAGAATATTTGGGGAGTCCTTCTATAGCATCAGAAGGCTTTAGAACTTTCTTTGAAAAACACTGGCTTCTGATTACTGGCCCCAGAAGTATGATAGGAGTCTTTACTATATGGGTGGCACTTGGGCTGAATATGTATACTGTTTTAAAGTTTTCAAGGTGTTTTACCACTGAGGAGCTAGGTAGGTAGGTGACATAGTGACTAAAACATAAGACCTGGAGTCAGCAAGACCTGGGTTCAAATTCTGCTTGATCCATAACAGATGTGTGGCTCTTCCACAAAATGGGGCAAATTTATCTTCCTACTGTTGTTATAAAGATCAATTAGATGCTAACTTTAATTTTATATAACTGTAATATAATAATTATTAATAACAATAAGCTCCACAACATTCCTATGAGGTAACTAGGCTAGCCAGTTTTCTCTCCATGTTGAAGATGGGTAAACTGAGATTCAGATGGTTTAAATGATGTTCCTGAATTTTCTGCCACAATGAGTGGTAGAATCAGTATTAAAATCCATCATCAGGTGCTGTCCATGACCTGGAAGGCCTGAGAAGATTCAGGGAAAGGAAAGAAAGGGAAGGGGAAAAGTATTTATGAAGCACCTACTATGTACCTTTGTAAAGGCTGCTAAACCTTTACAAATATTATGACGTCAAGTCAGATGGCGAGTCCAAAATTCTTTGTAAGTATGGACTAGTATTAGCCCTACATTAATGCAAGTTCTTGTTTCATGTTAGGTCTTCTAGAGCAGAGCTTCTTAAACTTTTTCCACTCACGACCCCCTTCAGCTCTTCTTAAATTGTGGGTCAAGACCCCATATGGGATCTAGAATCTAGAGGACTCTTTATGTAGTCCTGGCCACCTTGTCATCACCAAATGTGAACTCAAAAGATTGGAAAGTAACCTTAAGGGATCACCTAGTCTGTATTTTACTCTTCCAACAGGGCCAAAGGGCTGACACGTGGTAGGTGCTTAGTCAAATTTCCTGAATGTTGTTCTTTAGGGTTTTGCATCATGGGACCTTAAGGCATTGCCAGGTATGAGTAATGCCAGAATCAGGAGCCCTTCTTCAACCGCAGTGACAAGTGGGCATCCAATCTCCCCTTGGGGAACTTCCCCTGATGAGAAGAAATTCATTGTCTATAATAATATCCTACATTACATTTATAGATATTAAAATTAATCCCATTAAATTTGGCTCATTGTTCCAGCACGTGGTGTTTGGATTCTGTTTTGGATCTTAGTATAGTCATCCAATGTACAGGCTCTCCTATGGACTGCTAGGAGGTGTGGTGAGCCTGAATAGAAGCCTGAACCTGAAATCAGGGAGATAGGAGTTTAAATTTGGTCTCAGGCACTTACTAACTAGATGATTTTTGTCAAGTAGCTTTTAACTTCTGCTTGCCTTGGTTTCTTCTTGTGTAAAATGGGGATAAAAATAGTACCTGTCTCCCAGGGATGTGGTGAGAATCAAATGATACCTGATTTTTCAAGTGCTTTGCAAACTTTGAAGAGATATATCATTCGGTCAGATAGTCAACAGACATTTACTAAATGTCTACTACGTGCCGGTCACTGTGCTAGGCACCAGGGAATACAAAGAAAGTCAAAAGCCAGTCCTGCCCTCAATGAGTTCACAATCTAATGAAACTAACCATTTATATAGCACTTCCTATGTGCAACACATTGTGCTAAACACTTTACAAATGTTATCTCATTTGATCCTTGAAGCAACCAGTGAGATACGTGCTATTTGGATCCCCATTTTTACAGATGAGGAAACTGAATCAAACACTTTTACATTTACAGATTTCACATATGCCCGTTTTACAGGTGAGGAAACTGAGGCAACCAGAAGTTAAATGACTTGTTGGAGGTCCCAGAGATTTGAATCCAGGCCTTTCTGATTCAAGGCTCTTCACTCTATCCACTGTGCTGTATCCATTCTCCACCTAGGGGCCTCTTAAGATGCTACAGAATTATGTCGCTATTAACATCGCTGATTTCCCCCTTCCTATTGGATTTTAATTTTGGTTTTGATGACACAGAACCAGCAGAATTTTAGATCAGATAGTTTACACTTGACATTTTATGGATAGGGAAACTGAAACCCAGGAAGGAAAATGAGTTACCCAAAGTCATTAGGGACACATTTTAGAAAAATTCAGGTCTCTGGATTCCTACTGTTGTGTTGATTTTAATAATAACAACAATATTAATAATAACGAGTAATAATAATTAGAATAGCTAGCATTTATTTAGTGTTTAAAGGTTTGCAAAACACCTTACAATTATCTTATTTGAGCCTTGTGAGGTAAGTGCTATTTTTATCTCTATTTTACAGATGAGAAAATTAAGGCACAGAGAGATTAAGTGACTTGCCTGGGGTCACACAGCTAGTAAGTATCTAGAGCAGGACTTGAACTCAGATCTTACTGAATCCAAGTCCACACTGGTTCTTCCTGTTGATAATATGTCTTTGTTACAGACTTGGGGCTAGATGGTCATTGGAGAAGACTGAGCTTTCTGAAAAGACAATGAATGCAATTACAGATAAATATGGAAATGAGAAACAACATTTTTTGGTTCAGTGCATGCTGGATGTCTTCTATAGAAACCACTGGGGCTGTGCCCCATTTCTGGAGTATATTGCTATCAGGCACATGCCTCCAAGGTAACTAACCTAGCAGAGGGTTAAATTCTATTTTAGGGCAGAGGTTTGAGTGTAATTGTGCAAAGAAGTGATAAAACCAATTTTAAATCACTGGGAAAAAATTTTTCATTTGACTTCATTAATATTAGTTTGTAGCTAAAAAATAAAAAGTGATAAGTTTTAAAAGCAGCTCTTAGTATCTCTTCCTCCCAATCATCACTGAGGTGGTGGGGGGGAAGGGCAACAAAATGAAATTGCCATCTATTTGAATTTTACAGCAAGACTTTGCCTCCATGTTTAAAAATAAAACTCCATCTACTTAGCAATGTAGTTGAATTGAATGACACAAACAGGGATTATCTTTATTTGTTAACAGTTACCAGTGCAAGCGATTGCCCTCACTGTAAGTCGAAGATTTTTGTGAGCTTTGGAGATTGACTCAATTCCCCCTCCTGCTACTGTCCTCATTCCTTCTGCTGACTAACATCTTAAATGTGTAGTATACACCTGCTCTTTCTACTTTCTCTCTGCCTATTCCCTTCTTAATCCTCTGCAATCAAGATCCCCTACCCTAACTATGGAGAGGTTTCCCCAACAACTCCCGAAGGCTCTCATCGGGCCTTGTTACCAAAGAAGACCATGCCATCAGAGAAATGATGACATGACTTGCACTTGACTTTGTTTTGAGTGAGGGAGGGCTGTGCAGGTCACCAGCCTCACTTCTCCTCCAGAGCCATCTGAATGCAGTGACCAGATATTCATCAGGATGACCTAGGATGAGGCAATTGAGGTTAAGTGACTTGCCCAAGGTCACATAGCTAGCAAGTGTCAAGTGTCTGAGGGGAGATTTGAACTCAGGTCCTCCTGACTCCTGCACTGGTGCTCTATCCACTGCACCACCTAGCTGCCCTTGAGGTCTATGGAGATGAAGTGTAGATTATAGACCTACAACCAGGAAGGGACCTCAGAAGCTACTCCTCCCCCCAATTCCTTAGTAGAGAGCAATACTGAATGAAGATATCTTTAACATGTTTGCGACAGAATTAAATCACACTGGAATTGGAATCTAAGGCCCTGGATTCAGATCATGACTCTGCTACTCATTACCTTGGGATTCTGGATGAGTCATTTCCCTTTCAGAGGGGTTCAATTTTTTTGTCTGCACAATGAAGGGATTCACCTATAGATCTCCCACTTCCAGAATCTGTGGTCTGAAATGACTACTTTCCTTGTTTCAGATAGTTTCTGTTCATCCGGCCCAATAGAAAGCATTTCAAAACAAAGGGGGCAGTTTTGATCATTAAAAGTAAATCAATATTATTGCAATCCTGTAATTATAATGCCATAATATAATAAGAAGCTGTGAACCAGATGTTTTAATGGGCAAAGCGGAAAAGCTTACCTGGGTTTGAGACCACAGTCGTATTGTTGTAAAATCTGAAATCTACTCGTTTGAAAGGACGGAAGCCCTGTACTTTTTCAAATATTATCTCATTTGATATTTACAGTAACATTGCAAGGGAGATACTATTATTATTCCTATTTCACAGTTGAGGAAACTGAGGCAAGTTCAGATTAAGTGACCTACCCAGGGTCATACAGTAAGTCTGAGGTTGCCTTTGAACTCAGATCTTTCTGACTCCAGGCCCAGCATTCTATCCACTAAAGCACCACCTGGTATTTTCTTTTCCAGCTGCAAAAGACCTTCAAAATTCTATAATCCAACCCCTGTATTTTCCAAAATCTGAAACTGAGGCCCAGGGAGGGAAAGTGTCTAACGACATAGGATCACAGATTTAGATTTAGAAATCACTAGGTGGTGTTGCAGTGGATGGAGTGCTCTCAGAAGTTTTCTAGGCCAGTGGTGTCAAACTCAAAAAGAAATAGAGCCACTAAACCTTGTGTAGGATCCTTATGGGCCATACATGAACTTAGAAAACCACATACCAATACTATACATGTTTTTAATCACATTTTTATTTGTTAAATGCTTCCAAATGGTATTTTAGTCTGATTCTGATGCACTCAGGAGTGTTGTGGGTCTCATTTGGCCCCTCTGACCATTTGTTTGACACCTCTAGAATCTAGACCAACTCCCTTACACCACCGAGGCCCATGGAGATGAAATGACTTAGGAACATGGAATCATAGATCTAAAGCTGGAAGGGTCCTTAGAGACCATCTAGTTCAGTCTCATTCTAAAAAGGAGGAAATGGAGGTCTAGAAAACTTAAGTGACTTAGGATCCTAGATCTAGAGCTGGAACAGTCTTCTTATTACAGATAGAGAAACAAAGGCCTAGACAGTGGCTTCACCAGGACTACACAGGCAATAATTAGTCAAGGTGGAACCTGACTCCAACTCTACATCCAGGACTTGGGAGTCTCCAAGTAGAGCTGTCACGCCTAAATGCACCAATTAGAATCCAGTTTTGTTTTTTCTTTTTATCACTCCATCCACTCCTTTTGTCTTCTTTTGTGGTTCTTTTTTGTTTGTTTTAAACTTTTTATTATGAATTTGAATAATCACCAACAAAGACAAATAATTAAACATCCAAAGTAAGGAATAGTGTCTTGGGTAAGCCTTATGAAATTTTTATTGTATTTTTTTAAAGTTTTATTTATACATTTTGTTTTTAACATTGTAACAGTTTCCAGACACACACTTTCCACCCAGCGAGCCTTTCCTTATAATGCAGCGGAAAGCAGTTAAACAAAACCATCTGGCCTAGTCACTGTCTGACAGTATATACAACATCCTGTATCCACAGGCCCCCATCTCTCCAAGGAGAAGAGGACTGTCTATTGAATCCTCATCTCTTCTCAAGGGGCAAAGATTGGTGATTACAATTATACAACATTGGGCTTTGTAAATGTTTGCATTATTGTAATCATTGCATATGTTACTTCCCACTTTTGTTGACTCTTCCTTCCTCTCTCATCCCTTAAATGAGGCTGTGTCTCCCTTAAGGCTCTCTTCCAACTTCTCTGCTTTCCTCTTTTTAGACCCACTTCCTTGAAAAATTCTTCAGCTCTCATAACTTCAATTCTCTTTTCTGTGGGGATTATGTTATCCCTAACTTCTAATCTTAATTCCAGTTCTAATATTTTCATTTGTATGACCTGACTAGATCAATGTGTCAACAAAACAAAACAGCATAATGAACCAGCTTCCTCAACAGATTTCCCCCCATGCTTCCATTTCTGTTCACCGGTACCAGCCTTCTTCTCCAGGAGAGACTTTCTTGTAATTGTTCAGTTGTTTCAGTCATGTCTGACTTCATGACCCCATTTGGAGTTTTCTTGGCAGAGATACTGAATTGGTTTGCCATTTCTTTCTCCAGCCCATTTTATAGATGAGGAAATTGAGCCAAACAGGGTTAAGTCATTTGGCAGGGTACATGTCTGAGGTTGGATTTGAACTCATGTCTTTCTGGCTACAGGCCCAGTACTCTGTTCACTGTACTACCTAGTTGCCCCAAGAAGAGACTTTGGAGTCATGTTAGACTCCTTTCACTATTCCATGTTTATTGTCTGTCACTAAATTCTGTGATTGTTTTCTCCAAAAATCTTCCAATTTGGCCCTTTATTTTTTTTATATTATTAAATCTTTTTTTCAATTAAAAAAAAAAAACAAACTGCAAACTATTTTCTTTTCCTCTACCCCCACTGGAAAAAAAAAAACCCACAACAACCCTGTAACAAATATGCATAGCCAAACAGAATCAATTCCTGTATGAGCTATACAAAAAAAATTTCAAGCTGCAAGTGAGTCTATCACCTCTTGTTCAGGAGATAGGCAGCATTTCTGGAATCAGGGTTGGTCTTTTTGTTGAGCAGAGTTATTAAGGCATTCAAAGTTGTCTTTTAATGTAATTTTATAAATGGTTTTCCTGGTTTTACTCACAGCAAATCTGTATGTTTATATAAATCTCTCCAGGTTTCCCTGAAACCATCACCTTCATTATTTATTATAACACTAGGATTCCACTATGTTCATCTACCTTAATTTGTTGAGCCATTTCCCATTGGATGGGTACCTTCCCTGCTCAGTTTCTGATTCTTTGCCACCACAAAAAGAGCTGAGATGGCTCAGGAGGAGAAATGGTGACCTTGCACAGCTTTCCCTCACTCAAAACAAAGTCAAGTGCAAGTCATGTCATCATTTCTCTGAGGTCACGGTCCTCTTCAAAAATGAATGACGAACACAGCAACCAAAAACCATAAAAAGAGCTACTACAAATATTTTTGTACACATGGGTCTTTTCCTTTTTATTTATTCTCTTTGGGGAACAGGCTTAGTGCCTCTGGATCAAAGAGTATGCAGTTTAGTAACTTTGGGGAAGCAGTTCCAAACACATTTCTAGATTGGCCAGACCAATTTGCAACTCCATGAACAGTACATTAAAATACCCATTTTCTCATAGCACCTGCAACATTTGTCATTTTCCTTTTTTTTTCACAACTTTATCAATCTGATGAATATGAGGTAAAATCTCAGAGGTACTTTAATTTTCATTTCTCTAGTAATTAGTAGGGGTAGCTAGGTGGCACAGTGGATAGAATGCTAGACTTGGAGTCAGGAAGACTATCCTGGGCAAGTCACTTCACCCTGTGTTTGCCTCAGGTTATTTACCTGGTAAAATGAACTGGAGAAGGGAATGGTAAGCTACTCTAGTATCTTTGACCCCAAAACTCCAAATGGGGTTACAAAGAGTTAGACATGACTGAAGTGACTGAACAAGAAAAATAATTAGTGATTTGGAGTATTTTACATAAGATGGTGATAACTTGCTTCTCTTTCTCTGAAAACTGTGTGTTCATATCCTTTGCCTATTTATCAATTGGGAAATATGGCCACTTCATTTCTGGTTCCCACCTCCATGACCTGTGTCCAGGTTGACTAATTCTTCTGTTCAAAGACTTTCAGTCAAAGGAATGCCTCTCCATAGTAATAGAAACTAAGAAAAGCAGAGGACTTGGGGAGGGGGGAAGATAATGAGTTCAGTTTCAGACACGCTGAGTTTAAGATATCTACCTGACATGCAGTTCATGATATCCAAAGAGGCAACTGCAGATACCAGTCTGGAGATTAGGGGTAGATAAATCAATCTAAGAATCATTAGCTTTGATATGATCATTGAATCAATGGAAGCTTCTGAGATCACAATGTGAAATAGCATAGGAGGAGAAACGAAAAGGGAAAAAAGGGTCAGGGAAGAGCTTTGGGGAACATTCAGGCTTAGGAAGTGTGGTTTAAATGAAGATCTGGCAGAGAGTAGAAGGACCAAGAGAGAGAAGTGTTAAGAAAATCTAGAGAGAAGAGAAAAACAAGAAGATAGTGGTCAAAGTCTGCAGAGGGGTCAAGTGGGATGAGGAATAAGAAAAGGCCATTAGATTTTGGAGATTAAGAAATCACTGGTGAAGGAATTGTGAGAAGATAGAGGAATAAGGCACTAAACTACCTGGCTCTCCCAAATTCCTCCCTCCCCCAAATAAGTTAAAACATTAGAGTGGTAGAATAATTAAAAGTCAAGGTAAAGCAGTGGCCTAGCCTAACACAACTTGGGAGAACATTAGGAAAAGTCTGACCTACTGGAAGGGTGGGCTGATTGGAGCCAAAGGCACACAGTGCCAGGTGAACAAATGGTAAGCCCTGCAGGCAGCTGTGTGGACAGCAGCCAGGGCTTCCTGAACTTTCACCCCATGAACCTTGTTCAGGGTTGGGCGACTAAGCATGGGAAGATTGCCCAGGGCCTCTATGGATCCTGGACACAGGGGCCTAACCCTGCTGCCACTGGACATGGGCTCTGGATGCAGGGCCCAGGCACGCTGACTGGAAGTGGTCCCAGCCTGTGGCTGCAGTACAGGAGAAGGAAATGTGCTGTGAGTGCTGTCGCAGAGGGGTGGGCCCAGTTGGCTGTGAACCCTGGAGGAGAGTGGAATCCCTTGTTTGGGTTCAGAGGGCTGAGCTGACACTTCTTGCTGCCTGAAGGCCTGTAGGAAATGAGCACATTTGGCTCTCAGAGGTGCTGGGGGCCCTGGCCATGCCTCAGAGGTGGAGAGGAGTACACAAAGTCTTTTATGGATCAAGGTTTGAGCCAGAGGAGCAGTGACCATACCTGGTCTTAGATTATAAGACACTGGAAAAAAATTTAAAATGGTCACAAGCCCAGAAAAAGGTTCTTGGACAAGCTTTCAAAGGACTTTAAAAAATCAAATAAGGGACATAAAGGAAAAATTGGGAAAATAAATAAGATTAATGCAAAAACAATTAAGAAAATTATGAAAAGAATGTCAACCAATTGGAAAAAGATCCAAAAACTTACTGAAGAAAATAACTCCTTAAACATTAAAATTGGGTAAGGAGAATCTAATAACTTCATAAGACACCAAAAAAGTAATAAAACAAAATCAAAAGAATGAAAAAATAGAAGAGAACATGAAATATCTCATTAGAAAAACAAGTGACCTGGAAAACAGATAGAGGGAGAGATAGTATAAGAATTGCTGGACTACTTGAAAGTCATGATAAAAAAAGTCTAGATGCTATACTTCAAGAAATTATTAAGGAAAATTGCCTTAAAATTTTAGAACTAAAGAGTAAAATAGAAATTGAAAAAAAAAAAAAACCTCATTGATCACCCCCTAGAAGAGATCCCTAAATGAAAACTCACAGGAATGTTATAGCTAAATTTCAAAGCTCCCAGGTCAAGGAGAAAATATTATAAGCAAGTAGAAAGAAATAATTTAAGTATTGTGGAGCCACAATCAGGATAACGCAAGATTTAGCAACTTCAACATTAAAAGACTGAAGGTAGTGGAAAAGAATATTCTGAAGAACCAAGAATAGTATACCCAGCAAAGTTAAATGTAATATTGCAAGGGAAAAATTAGTATTTAGTAAACTAAAGGAAAGAACTCTTTGGCATTCTTGAGGAAAAGACCAGAACTTGAACAAAGAATTTGACTTATAAGAATTAGGAAAAATATAAGAAGGTAAACCTAAAAGTCAAATTAAAAGGGATTTAATAAACTATGTACTTATTATATGGGAAAAAGATATTTGCAACTCTTCAAGAATGTTATCATTACTAGGATAATTTGAACATAAATAGAAGGTTTGGGATTAAGCTGATTATGATGGGATGGTCCTAAAATATAAAATTGGGTAGGGAGAGGTAAAATGGAGCAAATTATCTCATATAAAAGAGACATGAATGGAAGAACTGTTACAGTGGAGGAAAGGATGGGATGGAGGGCAGGTAATGAGGGAAGCTTATATTAGTAAAAGTAAAACATAAACAATTAGTAAGTTTTATAAGGTAGTAATTATCAAAACTATCTGGTACTGGCTAAGAAATAGGATGGTGGATCAGTGGAATATAGTAGATATACAGTACACAGCGGGAAATGATGATAATATTTTTTGGGTGATGTCTTTTGATTTGTTTGTAAATTAGATTTAAGTGAGGCAGAGTTGCATGAAGTCGACACCCTCACTCTCTTCTCCAGAGCCATCACAGTCCAGTGGCATGACAAAGTCAAGGCAACTGGTGATGGCTCAGGATGCAGTGGATGACCTTGGCATCTTTGGTGTCTAACCAAGCTCTAAGCGCTCCACATCACATGCTTCATCTGCCTTCATGGCCATTGGAACAAATTGTTCTCATTCGCCCATCCCACCAGATGAAGTCTTCACTTGCTTGGGGTAGACAACCCCTAACTCACCAATGAGTTTGAGAACCCTTGATTACCGTGAACCTGGTCTGGCCCGTCTGCTGAAACAGTTTACTGGCGTATGGCTGCTGCACATGCTGCATCTTCTTGGAGCCACAGGTGAGAGTTAGGTGGAATAGGTGGACATCAGAGGTGGAAGAGCCCTGAAAAGGGCTCGGCAGCCATCACAACAAAGGTACCGGTACTGATACTGATCCTCCCTGAACATACCCTACACCCCAAATGATGATAATAACTTTATGTTTGGTAAATGTAAAGATTTAAACTTTCAGAATACGAATTCACTGGTGAAAATTGTTGGGAAAACCGGAAAGCAATCTGGCAGAAACTAGGTTTACATCAATATCTTACACCATTTACCAAGATAAGGTAAAAGTGGATACATGACCTACACTTGAAGGGAGATACAGAATAATAAATTGGTAAATTAGAAGAACATTTAACATACAGGAGAAGCATTTATGAATAAACAAGAGATAGCATTGTGAGATGTAAAATGGATAATTTTGATTACCTTAAAAGAGTTTTTGTACAAATAAAACCAATGTAGCCAAGATCAGGAAGAAAGCAGAAAATCAGGAAAAATTTTTATAGCTAGTTTCTCAGATTAAGGTCTCACATATTAAATATATAGAAAACTTTGCCAGATTCATAAGAATATGAATCATTCTCCAATCAATAGTCAAAGAATATGAATAGACAGTTTTTGTAGGAAGAAATCTAAGCTATTTTTAGTCATATAAAAATAATCTTAATCATTTATTGATTAGAGAAATGAAAATTAAAACAATTTTGAGATAGCATTTCACACTTATCAGACTGGCTAAAATGATAGAAGGTGAAATGACAAAATGTTGGAGGGGATGTGGAAAAATTGGGACATTAATACACTGTTGGTGGAACTGTGAAGTGATCTAACCATTTTGGAGAGCATTCTGGAATTATGCTCAAAGAGTTATAAAAGAGTGTATACCCTTTAACTCAGCAATACCACTATTAGGTCTGTTTCCCAAGGAGATCAAGGAAAAAGGAAAAGAGCCTATATTTTCTAAAATACTTATAGCAGCCCTTTGTGGTAACAGAGAACTGGAAATCCAAAGGATGGTCATCAATTGGGGAATGGCTGAATAAATTGTGGTATATGATTATGAAGGAATTAGGATTATGAATATGATTATGAAGGAAAACTATTGTGTTGCAAGAAATGATGAGCTGGTTGATTTTAGGAAAACATGGTAAGACTTACATGAAATAATGAAGAATGAAATGAGCACAATCAAGAAAATGTTGTATACAGTAACAATAATATTGTTCAAAGAGTAAATATGAATGACAGATATTCTGAGTTCTACCCTATTCTGAATATTCACTTCAGCTACAAAGGACCTATGAAGAAAAAGGTTATTCACCTCCAGAGAAAAAAAAAACTGTTATATGTACACACCCATATATACATATATGTGTATCTATATACATATACACATATACACGTATATACACATATGTATGTATGCATACATACATGTGTCTCAAATGTTGGCCTCTCTTTCAGGGTTGGAAGGGAGGGAGCTTGGAACTTAAATGTAACAAAAAATAAAATAATAGGGAAAACACACACACATACACACACACACACACACACAGACATCACTGGTAACAGGAGAACAGTTTCGATTTGACAATGAGGTCAGAAGTCAGGCTGCAGACAAGGCAACATAAGGAAGAGAAGTGGAGGCCCTTCTCTGAGTATAGCTGTGGTAGGATGAAGGAATAGGTCATAAGAAATGAGGAAGTTGATGAACTTGGGAGATTAAGGTCTAGGAGAGAGCATCAAAATGGATGTTGAAATCTTTATGTTATGTCATAGAATTGGAGAAGATTCTTGTCACTCAGACATATTCCTTACAACAGTTGGATGAGGATACAGGATACAGGAGATAGCTTCCAGACTAGCTAAAAGACACAGCAAAACCAGATCCTTTTGAGAAGGGAGGGAGTGGGCTTCTGGACTGGGATAAACCCCCTACTTCCTCCTCCCCTCCCAGGACATCCCACTTCTACAACAAGGCTAGGGCCACAACAGTACTAGGCTTATCCCAATCCAGAACAACATGACAGTTCAGGCAGTTGAGGGGCTGTGCCAACACAAATCATCCAACTTGAACTCCCTAGTCCCTACCTTTGTCAGGGTACATTACTGTTACTCTGCCTGGACTTCTCAAATAGTTGGCATATTTTTACACTCTCCTACTCCCCCTATCCCTTAGATATTGAACCCTTGGCTGCTGAAGAATGACCACCCCTTCTTCAACCTCAGTTTTCTCTCCCTCATTCTCATGCCTTTCAATTCTTTCTCCATCCCCCTAATGTCTCACTGTTTTGGGGAGGGGCCTAAGCTGGCCCTTTTTTTTTGTTTGTTTCCCTTCCCAGCTCTGCTTTTGACTCTGGACTTTGACATCATGCCTCAGAGGCCTTCTCAGCCTGGAACTCCCTTCAGTACCTGGCACCTCCTCACCTTGGAACCTCCCTCCACCTTTCAGCCCCTTCTCCCATTGGTAAGAAGTCTATACACTAAGAAATACTTCTTCCACAATACTTTAGCACCCACAGAAACTTTCTGGTTCCTGGTTGAATATCCCATGCATGCCTTGTAAAGAGGTCAGTCACCACTCATATGTGGCTTATGTTCTTGCTGTGTTCTTTCAGACAACAGAAAGTCAATAAAAATAAGTTCCAAGGGTTTGTTAGTGTTTATCCTCTCTAAATATGCAGCACGAGTTGGTCGTACTTTTCTTCATAAACAATCACAAGCCTCTCAGTTCTTGGACACATTGGCAGCAATTTCAGGCCAATGGAATCTGTTTCTTAGCAGCTCTAGGGTTCCTCTCTTTCATAGCCATAAAGTGATATGTGCTCGGTGGTACCAACTGCTTCCCAATACCATGTATGGGCTCAGTGACAGTCTGGTACAGTACTCTGTTGTATAGCTCCAACTTCTGTCATTGTTTCAACATTATGGTGACTTCAAGGGACTGGCACTTGAGGCATTTGGCACAATCATCACACTTTTCGGCTTGTGTGTATCACTTCTAGCAGTCTTTTGTGGGCCATCTGCTCTTTCTACTGGTCATCCACAAACAACTTAGGCCAATAATGTTGATTCTATGAAGCAAGGCTTTTATATGCTACTGACTACTGTCTGGAGGAGGCCTTAAACTTCCATTTTCTTGTAACCCAGATCCTTCTTTAGGTGTCAGAAACAGGGCATCTGAATCAACATTAATTTTTCCTGGCTAATGATTAATGCTAAATTTCTATTCAGCTGGTAATGCTACCCATTTTTGTCAAATGATAGCTAACTTGGCATTGGCTAGAATAAAAGTCAGTGAATTGTTGTTAGTTTCCACTTGCAACTTCATTCCAGACACATAGCTTTTGAATTTCTCAGTGAGCGCCTGCTTCAAAGTCAAGATATCTAGCTTTTGTACTGGGGCAATGAGTATTATTGTCTCTCAAGCCTGTGTTGGCAATCATAACTAATTTGTGGTGGCCATCACTCTCTTGATACAGGACTATTCAAAAGCCCTCTGATCTGAACAAAAGGCTTATTTGGGTCTGGAGAGGTCAACACAGGTGCATGTAGGAGATGATGGAGCAAATGTTTGGGGTGAAGCTTGTTCACATATTTTGTCCATCGGTTTCTAGAAGGATTTAGAGGGTTTTAAGAAACTTTTTATTTCTTGTCCTTTCTCTTTTAATCACATATGCTTTAGTAAAGTCATTCAGTGGCTTAGTAATGATAGAAACATGGGTCCTGATAAATTTTCAGTAACCAGCAAATCCTAGAAAAGTCCTTAGATCTCGAAAGTTCTAAAGGCATCAAATCAGGGACACTTCTAGGTGGTTGTCCATACTTTGATGACATAGAATATGACCCACATACTTATTAATTAAATTAATTAAAAATAAATTAAATTAATTAAATATTATTAATTAAAAGCTTTAGTCTATTTTCCTGCTGTCAATCCATTGCTTTGAT
Organism: Notamacropus eugenii; assembly: GCF_028372415.1. NCBI lineage: Eukaryota > Metazoa > Chordata > Mammalia > Diprotodontia > Macropodidae > Notamacropus > Notamacropus eugenii. The sequence goes on along the minus strand of NC_092879.1, from coordinate 67,557,783 downwards.
TAGTCTTTCCTTCTGTTCTTCCAGAATCTTCTCAAAGACTGATATCATTAAGGTCCCTCAGAACATGGCAACAATTCAGGTCTCCAATCACTTTCGCCTTCCATCTTTGGAAACTAGTAGGTGCCTGGCAAGATGTCTTATGGCATGCAATAAAACTGGTAAAATCCAACTGGCAGAAAAGCAATCTTCTTGCCTTCCTCTGCCATAGTAACGTGGAAAAAGTCAGTGCACAAGTCTAACGCTGAAAACCACTGACAAATAGACATCTTGAATTCTTGTCATCGTATATTGATCTACTCTGCTTTTTTTTGTGATTGTTCAAAGTTTAATGGTCTATACACATTTGGATTTTTCTGTACATTGTTCTTCAACACTATTGCTCTAGGGGATACATATGATATATAGGTGATATATCTGATACATTAATCAACCAGGTTCTTCAGATGGTCTCTGAGACCCTTCATGCCAAAGGAATTTTCCTTAGATCTTTCCAGGAATGGTAGGAGATGGTGAAATGAGTTGTTTCTTGGGATTAGACTATATCTTGCTCATGTGGGGAGAACAGGCCTTTACTCCTGCCGAGTTTCTGTCTCAACCACTCCTTCCATTCTTCTGCTAGGGATTCTGGGAGATTTCTAAAGTCAAATGTGTCTGGGTACAACCTCAGGAGTAGCACACTTATAACATGCACTGTCAGTACTGGACTCTGTCTTTTGAGATGCAGTTAACAGATACATCACAAAGAAGTGATAATCAGTCACCATCAAATCACAAAGAAGTTATTATATAAATTGTAAAGAAGTTACAATCAATCCCAGTTTTATATAAAACAAGGCATTAGAAATAGCCTGCAAAGACTTCTCTCTCTTTCTTTCTGCTGTTTCTGCTGCTCCTGTGAACCCCAACTCTGACTCAACTTCTCCTGAGACTCCTTCACTCTACCAGCGCCCTGCCTGGCATTTCCATGCACAAAACTCCTGTGAGAGTTGTTTTCTTTCCCAGGGCAGGTAAATGACAGTGCTGGTTATCTACCAGAGACTACAATTCCCAGGATTCATTTGGTTAGGTTTCAGAATCTCCCAGTCTCACCCAGAAAAGAAAGGAAGGCAATCTGTCCCTTTAAGATCCGCCCCACCTCCTCTTTTATTCATGGCATAAACGAAGAGGTTGGAGCAGACTTCTTGCTCGGTTGTGGTATTGGGGTCTGCTTCACCATAATTAGCATTTAAGGATTTGCAAAGCAGTGTAGTTTACAAATCCTGTGGAAAGACAATTGGATTTGGATACAAAGAACTGGGTTTAAATCTCTACCCTTTTACTCATTTCCTGTGTGACCTCAGGCATAAATCACTTAACTCATCTGAACCTCAGTTTCCTCATAAATGAAGGGATCGGACTAGAAGGCCTTAAAGGTCTCCCAAGCTTTATATCTATGAACTTAACCTCCTTGGATCTCAGGCAACTCTCAAACACTATATGATAATTAGGGACTGTCATTTAGTGAAGAGATTTCCTACCCTGAACTCCTAGTTAATTGACATACAAGTAACGAAAGTGATTATATGCTCATATTAGAAAATTTTGTCTCCCAGGTTTATGTATAAATATTTCCTTTTTACATAGATTCCCAGGAGAGTCCAGTCATCACAAATCCCGAAGTTTTCAGGGCTTTAAGATCAGACCACATCATGAGAAGATTTAAATATTTGGGAAAGTCGCCTACAAAATAAAAATAATACTGTTTCAGCGACCCACCTGGTATTCCATCCCTGTTGATGTCTGAATTTAGGGAGAAAAGATCTTTGCTTTGGGAAGAACATTGGGATTTATTCGTTTATGGCAAATCAGCCACATTTTTCAAGCAGAAGTCAAAATTGCTTAAACAGAGAGACAGCACATTCTTTCAAATTAAATACATCAAAAACAGACCAAGAAAAAGCCCCATACCAAAATCCCCAGCCCCCTCTACATCTCAGATCTAAGCTATGAGCTCCATCCTTTGCCAGCTGACATTTTTTGCTTGGATTTTTTGCTCAGGAAAATCTTGCTTCCTCTACCAATTCTAAATCGAACCTCTTGGGGGCACTGTGACTCCACAGAAATCATTTTGGAACATACTGGGACTGACCTTTAAAAAGGAGGATGGAGTGATTGGTATTCTGCAAAAGAACACCCCCGCCCCCCAAAAATCCCCCCAAACAAACCAACAACCCATGTTTTTCACTATTTCTTTTACTTCAGGTTTATTTGCTTTATTTCCCATAAGAGCCAACAAACATTTTTCTAATCAAGTTTATAGGTAAGTTTTGCTTTAGTAAAAAAAATTCTTCAAAGTAAAAAGGAAAAATGAGTTCATTGTGGAAGGATGTGAGCTCTTTACTTGTTGAACATTCAAATTATAGACAATTTCAAATTTCTTTTTCCTCCTACACATGAATATGGGAATGTGATCTCTGATTCTCCGTGCAATATATTTGAAGTCATGGGGAAGAATTTATAAAACAAGAAATTCATTTTTAGAGCTGTATAAGTATATACAATTTTCCAAAATTGTTCTGGGAATTAAAACAAATCTTGCAATATTAACCAATGCATTTTTTAAACTCTCTCAATTTTTTTGAGTGAAATCCTAAAAAGAGAATGACTGCATCAAATAAATCTTCATTTCTTTTATCATATTATGGTCAATCATGACTTGCACTTGACTTTGTTTTGAGTGAGGGAGGGCTGTGCAGGTCACCAGCCTCACTTCTCCTCCAGAGCCATCTGAATCCAATGACCAGACATTCATCAGGATGACTGGAGATAACCCTGCATGAGGCAGTTGGGGTTAAGTGACTTGCCCAAGGTCACACAGCTAGTGAGTGTTAAGTGTCTGAGGTGAGATTTGAACGTAGGTCCTCCTGACTCATGCACTGGTGCTCTATCCACTGCACCACCTAGCAGCCCTCCCTCACTCAAAACAAAGTCAAGTGCAAGTCATGTCATTATTTCTGTGATGGCATGGTCTTCTTCGGTAATGAAGGACAAATACACACATATAGTCAATGTCTTCTAATCTTCCTTCCTACATTTCTTGTGGCAGAGAGGTGACCTTGGGTCCTTAAAGGCTATGCAGAGGCTAGGCTCTGTCAATCTCTACCAAGCTAGAAGGGCTTTAAGTACAACCCTAGTGATAGACCCTCTATTTGTCATACCTAGACCAGCCTAAATTTAGAGGCTCAGCTCCAGGTTGGCCAGCAGGGGTTGAATCTTATATCCATAGTCATTCACTCAAAACATCTACTGAGGTAAAAAAGGGAGGCCATACCTACACTGATGAATTCATAATATCCTCAAAGTATTGAGCAAGCATTCACTGCTTTACTTGGCATTCTGTCTTCTGGAAGTCTCTGAATCAATATTTTGGTACATCTCTACTATGAGGAGAATTGATGTGTTCTAATGAGAATGAGCTGTATCTAGGCATAATGGATTGAGGTTGGATCTGGAAGAAATAAAGAGATGGGTGCTAGGCCACCCTGGCACAGTAACTTCATCTTTCAGTATCCCAGTGAAATTAGAGAAAAGGGAGTGAACTTCTTTACCTGCAGCTCTCTGTAGCAAGAAAATCTGAGGTCCTCAGGACAAAAATAAGGGATCACTCTAAGGCATCATATCAAACCATCAAAAGGGATTGGATTATAGTCAACATAATTCTAACATTAAATATATTTTATGGTTTTCTCATTTTTTAAAATGAACAATCTTTGTATTATAATATCAATCACTTATCAAGCATTTATGAAACACTTACCACGTGCCAAACATGATGCTAAGCATAAAGGGGCATAAAGACAAAAGTAGAAACGGACCTTAAGGAGCTTGCATTCTGATGGGGGAGAAAAATTGTGTGCATGTATGTATGCATGTGTGTACATGTATGTGCATATGTGTATTGTGCATGTATGTATGTGTATACGTATCTATATATCTCTCTATATATAGATATCATTACATACACACACATACACACACACATATAAAACACCACTGAGGCTCAATGTAACCTTGGGGAGTGGGCAACATCAGTACCTAGGGGGTAGGGGTGGAGACGACTAGAAAGGCCTCCTGAAGTAGATGGTACTTGAACTGATTCTTGAAGAAAATTAGGGATTTCAAAAGGCAGAAGTGTCATCCCTCCCAGCTTTAAATATATGATCTTACAATCTCATGAGGGAGAAAACTATAGATCGGGTGGGCAGGGTGCTAGAGCTTCAAGGCAAAGGGCTGGTAGAGTAATAACTGACATCCCTAGAGTAGTGCTACAGGTCTGAATGATAGTTTAGGCTCCTGGGTGAGGTGGGGTTCTCCATAGGGGAGGGTTGTTTGATTCATGAGGAAGGGTGAGGGCTTTTTCTTTTCATTTGGTGGTGTTAATGTAGAGGGAAGAAAGACAGATGATCTGTCTACATTAATAGATCAGGATAAGTAAGCAATCAACAAGTATTCATTAAGCGCCTACTGTGTGCTAGATACCATGCTAGGCCTTGGGGATGCAGGTGCAAAGAATGAAACAATCGCTAGTCACAAGGAATTTATATTCCAATGAGGGAGATATCAAGTACATAAATATGTGCATATTTATGTGTATATATGTATACATATATATATATACACACACATAAATATATGTATATCTATTACAAATGCAAACTGAATAAATCCAAATATATGAAAAGAAATTGAAAATAAGATAGTTTGGGAAAGAAGACAGGAACAGTTGAGGGGTTCATGCAGGAGATGATGCTTGAGCTATACCTTAAAGGAAAACAACAAGGTGTAGAAGTTAAGTAAGGAGTAGGTTCTAGGCTCTGGGGACTGCTAGTATACAGTGTGGGAAGAAGAGTAATGTCCAGTGAGACTGGGAAGATGTGTTGGGGCTAGGCACGTGCTGGGTAGGGTATTAAAAATTAAACAGAGAAGTTTATATTTTACGCTAATAGCAATTGGAAGCTACTGAAGTTGGTTGAATAGGGAATCATATAGTCTGATTTGTGCTTAAGGAAAATTACTTTGGCAAAAGGATGAAGGACAGACCAAAGAGAAGAGAAATTGGAGGCAGGGAGGCAAATTGGGAGGCTGCTGTTATTGTGGTCAAGAAGTAATGAGGCTCTGAACTAAGAGGACAGATGTGCAAATGGAGAGAAAGGGTCAGATGCAAGAGATTTTGTGAAGGTAGAAACAATGAGATTGAGAACAGATTGATATTAATATATTAATATCAATCACTCATCAAGCATTTATTAAACACTTATCATGTGCCAAACACTATGCTATAAAGGACAGTGGAGAATTCAGGATGATGCCAAAGTAACAAACGTGAGACACAGGAAAGATGGCAGTGACTTAAATGGAAATAGGATAGTTTGGGAGAGGGGAGGGTATAGGGAAAAAATGACTGTAATTAATTGTTTTGACATGTTGAGTTTGAGATGTCTCTGGGACATTCAGTTTGAAATGTCCAATAGGCAATTGGTGATGGAGGCCTGGAGTTCAGGCTAAAGGCTATGGCTAGCTATAGGAATCTAGAGTCAAGTGCTAGTGAAACCCATGGAAGCCTATGAGGTTATTGAGAGAAAATATAGAGAGAGGAAAAGAGACGGCCTGGGGCAGAGCCTTAGGGAACGTGCACAACAGGTGACATGATATGGAAGATGAGTCAGCAGAGGAGACTGTGCATATACATACATACATATACATATATATAATATGCATTTAGAGTTTACCTAGATTTTGGTGAGCCATTTGTTATTGTTGCAGAAAGTTTGGAGAGCTCCGTGCTATAAGACAGTACAGTTAGGTGGATTCTTAAATGGCCAGACCCAAAGAGTAGTCATTTATGGTTCAATGTCAGACTGGAAGCAGGTTCCCCAGGTAACTGCACTTGACTCAGTGCTCTTTAATATTTTATTAATAGCTTGGATAAAGACATAGATACATGCTCCTCAAATTTCCAGTTGACAAAAAGCTTGGAGGGGATTGTTAACACATTTAATAATCCTGTTTTAAAAAAGATCTTGACAGGCTACTGTGTTAAGTCAAATCTGTTGAAATTCAATAGGGATAAATGTAAATAAATGTTGAATGAATGAGTTAAATTGGATTTTCCTAGTCTTTCTTTGGTGTCATGGACTTTTTGGCAGTCTGATGAAGCCTAATACTGCTATGGATCATAGCCTACATTTATAATTGAAGCAAATGCTAAATTTCAGTCAAGATTAGTCTGAATTCTTTTTTCCTCATCCAAGTTCAGAGATCCACTGAAATCTATCCACTTACCCTGCCAAGTTATGAATGCCTAGGTTAAATGAGTTTACAAACCAGGGTGTAAGTATGGTTCAGAAAGTCTTAGGCAGAACCAGAGACAGGAGTATCTAGCCTTTCTCTGTTCCCCATAAAAAATTCCCTCTTGGGTGGAGTCAGGGCAAGAGACCATCCTGGGATGGTTCAAGATGCAAAGTGATGCACAAGTGATCCAGGAAACAAGGTAAGGACTTTATCTCTTCTTAGTTGGGGCAGGGAGAATAAGGGAAGGAAATCAGTTCAACCAACATTTTAAAGTGTCCACTATATTCACAAATTGAGGTTAAGGACCAGGCCAACACAGACAGTATTAGATTATCACTGCTTCCTTATTTTTGGCTATTCCCTGGCATCTTTTTCTCTCATTAAAGGGTGAAAAAAGGATTTAATGCAACTTAGTGAAATATAAATCAAACAGACATTGGGTTTCCGGGAGACGGTCGAGGAGGTCCTAATAAAATGAGCTGTATGGCCTTTGAGGACAGCTAATGGAACACCATGCAGATGGTAGGATTCTGCAATTCTCATTTCCTTCTCCTCCCTCAAGCAAATTCCTGCATCATATGCAATTCACAGTTTGTGTGCAATTCACAGTTTGTGTACTCGTACCCACCAATCCCTCAGTGAGGCATATTTTTGAAAAGCCAGGAATATTTTCATGATACTTACATCTTCAAAATAGAAGGCAACAAAAGCATCATCTTTTATAGCCTCGTGTCCATGACAATATAGATAGTACCACTGTATTAATTTCCACCCTTTTCGCTAGCAAAAATAGAATGCAGTCTTGCACATTGTTTTAAACACAATTACCATCCATGTGAGTAACTCAAGGATTTAAGGAAGGGTTAAATGAGGGAGGGACTGAAAGTGGAAGGCCCAGCAAGCAGCCTGTCAGCAGAGCAGGGTAAGCAAGAGGCTTTCTTTCCATGCTCAGCGTCTTTTATTGCTATGGGGCTCCCAGCAACAAGATGGGGGAACTGATTGCTAGATGTTGATGTGGGAGGCCGGAACAGAGTCTGAGAGTCAAAAATATCCTTGGGAACTGTGTGATCCAAAAAGAGAAGGGGGTCCAGCTCACTAGAGGCAAATCTGAGTCTGCATGGCACAAACAGGCTCAAAGCAGCCTGGGATCGAAGTGGAGTGGTGGGGAAGGGTCCAGGACATTGGTACTGAAAGCATCCCACTGTTGACTAGACAGGGCTGTGAGCAGGTGCTACTGCTCCTCTGTAAATCAGTGTGATTAGGCCACAGCACAGCAATCTTCTGGGGGTGCTTATTCAGTACAGAAGCTCAGGGTCTATTTCTGAAGGCCTACGAAATAACAGAACAAGGTCAACAACTTAACCTGTCTTGGGCTCAGCTGGAGGCTTTGACGGAAGTGAAACAGAAGGTTTGCAGGGAAGTCAGGGAAAGCTTCCTGTGTGACTGGCCAGTGATCATCTTCCTGCAGTGTCACCAGCCACTACCTACCCTGAAGAACTCTCTCTGTTCACATTTTGGACTTGGAATAGTAACAGTTACGTGATGATGCAGGTATTTGAAAGGCAGCAAAATATACAAAGTTCTTGAAAATTAATTCAGGTGTGCCTTTTAGAGCATATTCTGGCTTGGGGATTAGAGGCCAAGTGGTGGTTAAGAGTCAGGAATTGGGTTGCCATGCCTTTGGTACTTAACAATCGTCTGACCTTGGGCTAATCACTTAATTGCTGTAAGCGGGTTACCTCACTTGGAAATGGGGATAATGCCTAGCTGTCCTTAGGGGCAGACTTTTACAAACCCCGGGGTGGATTGTTTCCAGGTGGCTGGCCACGTGGAGGGGTGGAGCCTTTTGGTTGGCTGCAGAGGAACCTTCTTGCCTTCCAAGATCTCGACTACTCCAGGTGGAAAGACCCTCCCCCCACCTGCCCAGGCTCGTGTTTTGCTTGGCAGCTGGCTGGATCCCAGGGTACCCCTACCACACCAAATAAGATAACGAATGTGAAACACTTGGCACCCTTTCAAGTGCCATACAAAGGCACTCTTATCATTCAGGATCTGCCTACAAACATGCTCAGGCTTCTCTTTCTTTTTAAAAAAAGTGTTCATTTAACTGCAAAATGTCTTCAAAAAGTTGTTCATCTGTGATGCCTCAACTTTTTTCTATCCATTTTCTCCTCAGCCAGTCAAGAAGCTTTTAAAATCCCTTTTTGTTGACTTGTCCAGTTTTTTACCCCATCATAGTTTCCGCAGTATCCCTCTCCTGCCCTTCCCAGAAATCTATCCCATGTGACAAATAGAATTTTTTTGAAGAAAAAAAAGTAAAAGAAAAAAAATCAGTACAATGGATTTAAAAAAAAAACACGTATATTGGACAACACCTGTGGACCTTCTACCTCTTTGAAAGGTAGGGCAGGGCATGTTCTCTCTTATCTTTTCTGGCCATGCTTGTTCTTTATAATTTGCATCATGCACTTTTGATTTTGGGTGGGGGAGTTGTTCTTTTTTTATTTATTTGCATTGTTATAGTCAGGGGGTATATTGTTTCCTTGGCTTTTTCTCTACTTTGCCAGTTCATGCAGATCTTTTCTTGCTTCTTTGTTTTCATCTTACTATTAAGTTCTTTATTTTTTTAAGGAACATTTTGCAACTGAATCTATATAAGTATTTTGTGTGCTTTGGTGGATTGATCTTCAGATAGTTTATGCATTTCATGGTTATTTGGAATGGGATTTCCCTTTCTATTATTGCCTTTTGAATTTTGTTTTTATTATATGGGGAGCATATTTGATGGGAGGGGTTATTTTGTTTCCTGCAAATTCTATGTATCCATTAATTGTTTCAATCAGTATCTTTGCTGATTCCCTGGGATTTTTCAAATATACCTTCATATCAAATCAGCAGATAGGGATAGTTTTGTCTCCTTTTTCCCTATCTTTATGTCTTTATTTTTTTTCTCAATCACCATTTATTAAGCACCACTATGTGCCAATCACTGTGCTAACCTCTGAAAACACAAAGGGTAAAAGACTGTCTCTGTTTTCAAGGATCTCACAGTCTCAACCCCTTGCAAGTGGGTTTCCAACCCCACTGTTCTTTCAAAGGTCACCAAAGTGCCAGGGACAGCCTCACGGTCCTCACAGAACATCATCTGAACTTGCTGGTTCCTATGGGATTTGACCTTGTGGCCAAAGGAGGGGGCAGATCAGGTCCCTGCGGCAGGTGACAGTGCTTAGTCCAAGGACAAGCCCAGGAAAGGGATTTTATTCTGAGGCCTGGGGAACCATCTCTCTTGTCCTATAGGTCCTCAGGAGGCAACAGGCTTTGGCTGCCTAATCACAGGTGACTTGGGGGCAGAACTCGCATTGGAGAAATGGCAGACACCTGTCTTATTTTTCCATAGAGACTTCAGGATCACCAGTTGCTTCTTCCCAGTGTTCTCTGGAGGTCTCAAAGCCTAAGAAAATGTGATTCTGCCCCCCAAAAGATGGGGCAGCAATTAGGGAACTTCATAGGTACTCAGAAGAACCCTGAATTTGGAGTAAAGGGACTTGGGCTTGCCTCTTGGCTCAGCTGTCCTGCTTCTATGATCTTAGGCATATCACCTTGTCTCTGGGGACCTCGGTTTCCTCATCTATAAAATAAAGAGATTGTATTGGATTAGGCCTTTGGCTTTATTCTAAAATACCGTGGTTCCTACATGTTACTGTCAGGGAGGTATCTGTGGAGGGGCACAGTATGAGATGAGGCTGGAAAGGTGGAAGGATGCCCTTGGGATGCTCTGGCTCATTGATTACCATGAATATTCTGTTCATAGGATTAAATAAAGATTGCTTCCCTGGAGACAGAAATGGAAATATCCAGTTGAAAACCTGCATTAATTTGGGGAGGGGGGTGGCTTGGGGGAAATCTGTATATGCAGAATATATTTACTGAGGCAAAAATGAGCACCGAGGGGTGCATAAATTAACTTAGATTCATGGTGACAAAGTCTTGCAGGGCCATAACACTGTTTGCCAATGACTCTGTCCTCCTTCCAAAACATTGTATTATCTTTGTGGGATTCTGCTGGGTCAGGACTTCACTGGCAGCTTGGTGGCATGAGGGTCAGGGAAGCAGGAGGAGAGCAACCTTTCCAGAAATAGTATTGGGGCTACCACTTGGCCTTCAGTATTTTCAAATCAATATCGTAGCAGGCTTTGGGTATATATACATTCACCTATGTATTTATTATATGTGTAGAAATATGCACAGAATATACATAGAAATATGGAAGTGCATATATAACTCCAGTTATATATGTAATACATATGTATGTATGTATACACACATAGTGTATACATGTGTATAATACACAAAAGACTAAGCTTTTAGCGGGATTTGCTCATTAGATTTTGTCAGGAGCTTTTGAGTTTTGATGCAGAACCCCCCTTTTATGCAGATGTGAGAGACTCTGGGTGTAGAATATCACATATACTTCAGACAAGGTTGGGGATTTGGCTGGCTCTGTTAAGCTGCTTTTCCCCTTCATTTTTGTTCTGTTACAACGTAAGAGAGAGTTCACTAGGTAGGGAGAAGGTTATACTCAGAAATGAGTATCAAAAGGTGACAAATACATATGTACACGTAATTTAATTTTCTTATTTAAAATTTAAGCCTCAAAAATGGAAATTTAAATATATAAAGAACAGAAAAGATGACACGTATGAAACTGTGAGCTTTTATGTGTAGTTTATTTTCTTAAATCTTACATTTAACGTAATAGTAACAAAACTAGCCTGCCTCCGTCCCCTTCTGAACTTCACCATCCTTTCTGCTCCATTGACATTTTTCCTTTTTCTATACTACTCTCACTATTCACCACTCCCCAACCCTGCTATCCACGTTAAGAAGCCCTTATTGATACCCTGAAGTTTAGTGAAACAAAGTAACTCAACACTCGGCTGTGTCTCAAAATGTCTGTCTCATTCTGCATCTCTTGTCCATCACATCTCTACCAAGAGGTGGGAAACATGAGTCATCATCAATTTTCTGAAGGTGATCTGACATCTTTAGAAGGCATTTTCTTTCACCTTATTGTCATTATTGTACAAATTATTCTCCACCTTGTGCTCCCTTCGGTGGGGTTTTACAAGTTGAGCCAGGTTTCTCTGAATTCATCCTTTTTGTCATTTCTTCTGGCACAATAGAATTCCATTACGTGTGTATAGCCTAATTTGGTCAGCCATTCCTCAACTGATTGCTTTCCTCAGGGGAAAAAAATGGACATTTAGTGATATAGAATTCTTTCAAGAATTCTTGATGAGAAGAACAAAGGTGAATAGAAAATGTGACTTTCAAAAGGTAAATAGGAAAGAAATCATATGGGATTCAATAAGGTTAAACTGTTAACATTCTTATATGGGAAGATGATGCTTGTAACTCCTAAGAATTTTATTATTATTAGGACAGTTAGAAAGAATATACACAGACAGAGGACAGGGGTGTGAGATGCATGGGGAGAAGGGAGAGGGCAGAGGTAGGATGGGGTAAATTATCTCACATAAAAGAGGTACAAATGAGCCTTTACAGTGGAGGGGAAGATGGAGGAATGATGGACAATACTTGAACCTTACTCTTGTTGGAATTGTCTCAAAGAAGGAATAACAGACACAGTCAGTTGGTATAAAAATCAGTCTTAGCATACAGGAAAGTAGGAGGGAAGGACTGATAGAAGGGAGGGCAGATTGGGGTAGGCTGTAATCAGAAGAAAAACACTTTTGAGAAGGGACAAGATGAAAGAGAAGGATAAACAGGGGAATAGAGGATTGATATAATATAATAATAACATTATTATAGTCTTATATAATAACATATATTCGTAATAACATTACAATAACAATAATAACACAATTTGATAGAGGAATTGGATGGAGTACCCAGAATAGAGTCAGGAAGACTTGAGTTCAAATCCAGCCTCAGACACTTAGTAGCTGAGTGACCTTGGGCAAGTCACTTAAACCTTTATTTGCTTCAGTTTCCTCATCTGTAAAATGGGAATACTAATAGTGGTAGGTTGTTGTGAGGATCAAATGAAATATTTGTTAAACATTTAGTATAGTGCCTGGCATATAGTAGGTACTATGTAAATGCTAGCTGTTATTATATAGGTCTTTTCCCCTCTGTCTTTGGTCGCTTTTTGGTATATGCCTGGTAGCTATATTGTGTTCAAAGGCTACACACAGCTTTGCGACTTTTTAGACATCATTTCCGAGTACTTTTCAGAATGATTGGACTAATTCAAAGCTCGCCCAAAAGCACGTTAGTATTCCTGCCCTCTTACTAGCTCTCCAACAATTGTCATTTTTCATTTATTTGTCCTGTTTCCCAATCTGATGCATGTGAGGTAGAACCTCAGAGTTATTTGATTTGATTTGTTTTTAGTCATTTGGAATATAAACACATACAGCACATATAAAAGTTCCAAATATGATATATATACAAATATGTGTATGTGTTTAAAGGTTCCAAACATTATATATACACATATACATACATACACATATGTATATATAATATATATGTGCTTACATGCACATATAGTGACTTATTCTTTTCTGTTCTGTCTCAGTTTGTTCCTGATCTTATTTGGGTTGAAGTTACTGAATTATTTGCCATTTATAAAGGACGTGAAGTTTACTGTTGTCATATATAAATTTTCACCAAGATGAATCAATACAAACATTATACCACTGTAACTGGGCCTTCTAGACCAGTTCAATGAAAAACTGAAAAGTTGAGAGTCTATTGGGCTCCCCCTAATATTTTTCAAATGGACCTCCTTCAAAAGAACCCTTGAAATGAATAGAAAGCTAGTTCATTTTTTCTGGGACTGTCCTAAGGGATATATCTTCCTTTGGGTGGAAGTGATCCATTGAATCAAACTTATAGTTTGGTGTTGATTCTTCACTTTCTGCAAGAATTTTTATATTAAGAGCTTTGACATTTCTACCTTATTCAATACACAGACAGATTCCTTTCTAAACCTTGGTAATGGGAAAAGTACATCTTACCAAACTGAGCACTTGGGGTGTATGAAGTGATCAGTGACTACCAGCTCTCTGAGAAAGGCTATCAGATTTTTTGAGGGAAGCATTTCTAGTTTAGTGTACCTTGAAAGGACTTTGTATTGGGCAGATCATAAATGAAATGCCTACTAATATTCTTGTTCTCAATGGAATCTACTTGGTTTCTGGGATTGCTACTTAAGCAAATGTGCTTTTTCATTGACCTTCATAAACCAGAAAGCCTGTATGTGAAAATGTTTGCTTCATTCAGTGCCTCATCTCTGTAAAATCTCTGCCAAGAGGTGGGAAGCGTGGATTATCGACTATTGTTTGAGGATTGATCATTGCAAGGATTAGAGTTCTGGAGTCTTTAAAAGGTGTTTTCCTTTACCTTATTATAGTCATTATACCAATTGTTTTACAGCTTTGGCTCACTTCCGGAGGCATTAGGTAGTGTCATCTTTGTCTCTCTCAAGTATAGCAAATATTTACAAAATTAGTAAAGATAGAAGTAGAAGTGTATAATGCAGAAAGAAGGGTGCCTAGGCTCTGTTGTTTCTACCTGAATGTTTGCCATTACATTCCAGAGTCACACCAACAGGGTAATAAAACAACAGGACTTTATTAGCTAGAGTTGAATGCTGCACTTCATGTCTGATTTCTACCCTGCATGGGTCCATCATCAGATTAAGTATTGAGCCATAGTATAGAATTTCCTGTTTTTACTTGAGAAACTTATAGATAGATATCCAGTCTCTTGACTTCACAAATTCTATACATTTTCCATTGGTACTGTCTGCTTTGAACAGAAGTATGGGTATACCAAGCAAGAAGTAAAGATTGTGTCCCCACATGAAGTACTACATGTTATAAGCAGGGCCTTATCATAATACAATGGAAGAACTTGGTAGGTTTTTTCAGTAGTGGTGTGGTACAATGGGAAGACCACTGGCTTTAGTGTCCTATGAGTTCCAGTTCTAGCTCTGTTTCATACTAGTTCCTTGACTTTGGTCGAGTTATTTCTCTCTGAACCTTCATTTCCTCATCTGTAAAATGAGAGTAGGGAGACTGGACTAGATGACTTCTGAGGTCCCTACCAGCTCAAAACCTGTGATACTATTATTCCTACATAGTTTAGATTTAGTCATGTAGTTCCTTACTCATCTAAGATTAGACCATCAGTGATGATGGCCAGTAATTTGAAGGCCTCTACTTGAATTAACGTGTCTCTACACTAATTCGCCTAAAGCTTTGAGTTTCTACTTAAAGGAAGATGAAATTCTCAATGACTCGATATGAGGGACTGGTCAATTTCATCATTTCCCTAGGCAGCTTGCATTCCATACATGGGAGATTTGCTGTTGTGTACCCCATTTGCTTTAAGCATAAAACTATTCTCAAATGAGATAATATTTGTAAAGTGTTTAGGACAATACCTGTCACGGTAGTAGGTGCTTAATAAATGTGTATCCTCTTCCCCATCCCCTTCTCTTAAGGGTTACAAAAATACTTTAATCACAATAACACCAGGAGAGAAATAGTACTAAGATTATCATCCCCATTTTGCAGCTGAGGAAAAGGAAGTTCAGAGCCTTGCTTAGGGTCATATAGCTAATAAAGTGTCAAAGTGACAAGTAGAACTGAAATTTTGAAATTGCAAGCCCAGCAGTACTCTTTCCATGGCACAAAGCAAGTTTGAAGAGGCTATCCAAAGAGTTGTGGGTCAGCACTGAAGCAAGGTGATAAGGAAGGCCTAGACTCTATTGGTTTGGATGGGCATAGTGTTGCTGACAGATAAAAGGCATGTCTAGTCACTGCTCGAGGCCCAATCCCTCCTCACCAGGAGCAGAGTCCTTGTTTTTATCACTGATGTTGGAGGCTGATTGATTTCCATTGACTTCCCCTTTATCTTTCTGGCTGCCATTAATGAAGTAACCTGTCGTAGTCTCTGTGGCCAGATTTTTCCTAGGGCTCTGAGTATGATGGGAACTCTCATACCTTTCTGGGATATTTACCTTATTCCCTCTCCTCCACTTTCTCCATCTCTTACCATATACCACGATTAGCCCAGTGAAATTTGTTGAATGTGTGTGCGTGTGTATATGTTTCTAGACAATAAAGCATTTTGTATATCAAACCATATTTCATCTGTATGCCACAGTATACAGATTCAAAATGAGGAGCAAGGAAATTGCTTCCATATTTGTTAATTACTACATATCTGTGCAAATAATTCCTTTGCTAGCCTGGCCTACCACCTGCCCATGAACAAAATCAGCTCAGCCTATAAAGTTGCCTCCACCAAGCACAATACTTGGTCGCGGTTTCAGTCCTCTCTTTCTGGGCCTGTGAAAGAAAACCTCAAGACAATTTTCCATGGGGATCTCCAGGGTGATTATCATTCCTTTCACTCTCTAAGTATTTCTTTTGGAAACATCATAAAACTGATGGAGTTTTATATTTCCGCAGATGATAATCAGGTGCTGGAAGACCCATTTGAACTCATCTGGTCCCAACTCCTCACTTTTAAGGAGAGGAAACTGAGACCACAACCCACAAGTGAAGTGATTTGGCCCAGGTCAATAGTAGTAGGTAGTAATAGAACTGAGTTTGGCACCAAAGTCTTCAAATTCTGAATACAGTCAGTGCTTTTTCCTCTCTTTCACAGTTTCCTGTAATTCTGGTCTAGTTGTTCCTATTCTACCTAAGGAACTGCTGAAACCAGCCATGGATGACTGGGATACAGGCTGGGACCAAACCCTTCCTTGAGACCCTGCTTTTTAGTGTTAGGTATCAACCGGAAAAGATCTACTACTGAACTTTGCCTTTTGCTGAGTTCAAGTTTCTCTTTGTAAGACCTCCAAGGTGTGTTAGAGGGCTGTTTGACCCAAAGTTATTATTTCCTTAGCATAAGACCACTATGTTGGTCAGCTTTTCATCATCTAAGACACATTGCCTACAAAGTTCATTCTACCAGCAAGGCTGATTGTGCAGCATTCATGAAGGCCTGAGAACTATAGGATTTGCATCCCTAGAGATGTTCTGGTTTCATGTTCATTAAGGTTCTCTTCCCATTCATTTCACACTTATGCTCCCCCCTTTTTTTGCCTCGACTTCCAAAGTAGACATACAGGTGTATGTGTGTATGTATGTATGTATGTATGTATGTATGTATGTGTGTGTGTACATACAGGTGAGGGTAACTGAGTTTAATTCATGATTTTTAAGACCTACTCCTCTATTATCCCTATTTCTATTTTTTTAAATTCCACTTTCAACTTTCCTCCCTTGTGTACTTTTACAAATAAATCTCTTAGTGGTCTCTCTGGGTTTTTTAAACCAATAAGTATCTTTTCCTTTTGAGTTTTTTTCAAGTCTCTAGTGATGAAGTAATTTCATTACTTGTGCTTTTATTAGTAGCCATATTAGCTTTCTTGTTTTTCTGGTTTTGGGGGGAGTGTTTGGAAGTTTGAACCATCTACTTACATCTGGCAATTTTTGCAGCAATGCTTTAAATGCCACTCTATTATTGAACTTTCAGCTCTAAACATTGATGAATAAGCTCATGTTTACAAAGTATATCATTTTTAGTTGCAATTTGACCTCCTTTGTTTTTTGAAAGATAATACTCCAATCCTTTCTGTGATTACTACCAGGTGCCAAATAGTGTGGCATTATTTGATTTTCCTTTCCTTTACATATTTTAAATATAAATATATATGTATATATATTTTACAATTACATGTAAAAACAATTTTTAGCATCCTTTTAAAAAAAATTGAGTTCCATATTCTCTCCTTCACTCCCTCCCCGGCATATTGAGAAGGGAAACAATTTGACATAGGTTATACATGTGCAGTCATGCAAAACATATTTCCATATTAGTCATGTTGTGAAAGAAAACACAAACAAAACCCGAGGAAAAATAAAGTTAAAAAAAGGATGCTTTGCTTCGCATTTAGACTCCATCAGTTTTTTAGAAGTGGATAGTATTTTTCCATCATAAGTCTTTTAGAATGGTCTTGAATCATCATATTGCTGAGAAGAGCTAAGTCACTCACAAATGGTCATGATACAATATTGCTTTACTCTGTACAATGTTCTCCTGGTTCTCCTCACTTCACTTTTCATCAGTTCATATAATTCTTTCCAGGTTTTTTCTGAAAGCATCCTGCTCATCATTTTTTATAGCACAGTAATACTCTATCACAATCATATACCACAACTTGTTTAGCCATTCCCCAGTTGATTGGCATCCCTTCAATTTCCCATTCTTTGCCACCACTAAAAAAGCTACTATAAATATTTTTGTGCATGTAGGTCCTTTTCGTTTTATTAATCTCTTTGGGATACAGACCTAGTAGTGATATTAATGAGTCAAAGGGTATATACACAGTTTTATAGCCCTTTGATCATTGTTCCAAATTGCTTTCCACAGTGGTTGGATCAGTTCACAACTCTATCACGAGTGCTTTAATGTTCCAATTTTCCCACATCCTTTCCAACATTTCTCATTTTCCTTTTCTGTTTTATTACCCAATCTGATGGATGTGAGGTGGTGATACCTCAAAGTTGTTTTAATTTGTATTTCTCTAATCAATAATGATTTAGAGCATTTTACATGACTATAGATAACTGATTTCTTTGTCTGAAAACTTCCTGTTCGTATCCTTTGACCATTTATCAGTTGGGGAATGACTTTTATTCTTATAAATTTGACTCAGTTGTCTATATATTTGAGAAATGAGACCTTTAACAAGAAACTTGCTGTAAATTTTTTTTCACAGTTATGTTTACAGGCTATTTCCCTCCATTTTATTTTCCCCTGTTTATCCTTCTCTTTCACCTTGTCCCTTCTCCAAAGTGTTTTTCTTCTGACTACAGCCTTCTCCAATCTTCCTTTCCTTTTATCAGTCCTTCCTCTCCTACTTCCCTGTATGCTGACTGATTTTTATACCCAACTGACTGTGTCTGTTATTCTTTCTTTGAGACAATTCCAAGAAGAGTAAGGTTCAAGTATTGTGCGTCACTCCTCCATCTTCCCCTCCACTGTAAAGGCTCATTTTGTACCTCTTTTATGTGAGATAATTTACCCCATTCTACCTCTGCCTTTTCCCTCCTCCCCATGCATCTCTTTCTTACCCCTTAATTTTATTTTTCCCATCACTGTCAGCTCACACCCCTGTCCTCTGTTTGTGTATATTCTTCCTAACTGCCCTAATAATGATAAAATTCTTAGGAGTTACAAGCATCATCTTCCCACATAAGAGTGTTAACAGTTAAACCTTATTGAATCCCTTATGATTTCTCTTTCCTATTTACCTTTTTATCTCTTGAGTCTTATATTTGAAAGTCACATTTTCTATTTACCTTTGCTCTTTTCATCAAGAATGCTTGAAAGAACTCTATATCACTAAATGTCCATTTTTTTCCCTGAGGGATTATACATAGTTTTGCAAGGTAGGTGATTCTTGGTTGTAATCCCAACTCCTTTGCCCTCCAGATTATCACATTCCAAGCCCTCTGATCCTTGAATGTAGAAGGTGCTAAATCTTGTGTTATCTTGCCTGTGACTGTGATATTTGAATTGTTTCTTTCTGACTGCTTGAAATATTTTCTCTTTGACCTAGGAGCTCTGGAATTTGGCTATAATATTCCTGGGAGTTTTCATTTTGAGATCCCTTTTAGGAGAGGATCAGTGGATTCTTTCAGTTTCTATTTTGCCCTCTAATTTCAAGACATCAGGGTGGTTTTCCTTGGTAATTTCATGAAATATGAAATCCAGGCTCTTTCTTTGATTATACCTTTCAGATAGTCCAATAATTTTTTGGGAGGCAATTGGGGTCAAGTGACTTGACAAGGGTCACACAGCTAATAAATGTTTAAGGCCAGATTTCAACTCAGATCCTCCTGATTCCAGGACTGGTGCTCTATCCACTGTATCACTTTGCTATCCATAGTTCAGCAATTCTTAAATAATCTCTTCTTGATTTATTTTCCAGGTCAGTTGTTTTCTGATGAGATATTTCACATTTTCTTCTATTTTTTTCATTGTTTTGATTTTGTTTGATTGTTTCTTGATATTTCATGGAATCATTACCCAATTCTAATTTTTAAGGAATTATTTTCTTCATTGAACTTTTGTATCTCCTTTTACATTTGTTCTCTTCAGCAATATTTTGTCCTGTTTTACCATGTAGCCTATTGTATTTTTTAAGGTGTTATTTTCTCAGTATGGTTTTTGTTCCTCTTTTACCAAGTTGTTGACTCTTTTTTCATGATTTTCTTGCATCACTCTCATTTCTTTTCTTTATTTTTCGCTCAACCTCTCTTATTTGATTTTTAAAAATCCTTTTTGAGCTTGTCCAATGATTCTTTTGGGGGCTGAGATGAATTTGCATTTTTCTTTGAAATTTTTGATGTAGGTATTTTGATTTATTGTCTTCTTCTGAGTTTATATTTTGCTCCTCCCTGTCACCATAGTAACTATTTCTGTAGCCAGGTTCTTTTTTTTTTTTTTTGCTCATTTTCCCAGCCTGTTTCTTGACTTTTAGGTTTAAGTTAGACTTGGCTCCCAAAGTGGAGGGGGCACTGCCTCAAACTTTAGGTTACTGTTGTTTTCAGAGCCCTTTTTGGTGGTCTGTAAGTTTAAAAATTTTTCCAGATAGTGTGATCTAAGGAGGAATGGGGTCACTGCTTTCCTGGCCTATACTCTCTTCTATGAGTGACCACTGGCACTATTTTTTGCTCTGGAACTGTGACTAGGGTCTCTGCTTTCCTGTGGCTGCACACTGTAGTGTGCTAGTGCTCCTCTTCACTCTGGAACTACATCTTGAAACAACATATGGTCAGTGCAATAGAGTCCTGCTTCCAGTGTCAGCAAAGGGTCCCCTGTAAAATAGTAATAAAATAATAGTCATATAAATAAAATAAATGATAATAAATATAGCAACAAATAAATATTAATAATAACAAAATAATAACTGGTCCTTCTGACCAGTTATCTGACCTTTTTACTGTCTGTGGGCTGAGAGCTCTGGAAGCTGCCTTTGCTGATTCAGTTTCCCTTAAGGTCTGCTTCTGGCTTGCTAGGCAAGACCTGCACTGGGCTGTATTCCACTCTTACCACAGTGAGACAGACCTTTTCTGCCACCTGTCTTGTCTTGGGCTGGAAAAATTATATCACCCTGTCCTTTTCTTGGTTCTGCCACCTCAGAACTCATTTTGAGGTGTTGCTGTTTTTGGAGGGGAATTTGGGAGAGCTCAGGTGAGTCCCTGCCTTTACTCCACCATCTTTGGTCCTGCCTAAGCCATTTCTTTTATATTTGAATTTATTATATATATTTTCCTCCTGTTTGTAGAATTTGTTATTTGTCACTTGAATTATGTAGCATATGTATGTGTTGCCCATGTGGATTATCTGTGTCCACATGGGTATCTATATGTGGCTCTTGGGGAGATTTGATAGCTCTGCATCTCTTCCTCCCATCATTCTCCAAGGGAAACTTTGATTACTGTCAAAAGGGAAAGCTGGAGATTGGGGGGCTGGCCACTCTGCTCTCCTCTGAGAGTTGGTACCAGACTAAATTATTAACTAAATTTTCTTCCTCCTGAGCTCTTTGGTGGTTTTAGTCTTTATCTCTTATGTTCATCAGTTGATCACCTCCTGACTCCTCCCCCTCTGATGGTAGATTTATCCCTTGGTCTGAAAGCTATCTCAGCCTCCTCCCATGTTAGGGTATTGATTTATTAGTAATAATAGTAATAGCACCCATAGAACACTTTAATGTTGGAATCATGCTTTAGATATTTTATTGCAATTCCCATGTAACTCCCCATACTACCTTTCATCTTCCTGAAAAAAATATTTTTTTTACCCAATTGTTTTCCCCTTGGTCTTCAAATCTCTCTAGTTACAGTTGCCTAGGTTGTAGCTCTGCCCAGCCTTCCTGGTTCCTGGCTGCTCTGCTTTCATTGTCTGTTTCTGTGGTCTTAGCCTGGCCTGATCTGATCACTCTCCAATTGCTTGTGGGGAGGGACTATGTCCCAATTCTGGACAGCCAACAGAGGTAAGATATCTAACCTGTGCTTCTGCTACTTTGTTGTATTGAATTGCATTAGACTGCTCTGATCTATCTCCCCTCTCACCTGGTCAACCTACCTAGGGGGCCAGCATTGCCACGTGAGAAGGCCAACTGAATTTCACCACTGGGGCTTGAGCAAGGTGGCTATCATGGGATGAAACACGGGTTCCTACTGACTTTCAGTAGCTTTGTAGTCTAATCAGGAGCACTATTCAGACTGAGAGAGGTAAAGCAAATCAGAGAAAACCCAGCTAATTCAATAATTAAACTGGTAATATGGGTTGCTTTATAGAACACAGAGTACTGAAACTCCACTCTCAGTCCAGGGTCAACTGTTTGATTCGACTTGTTCTGTTTGTCTCCCTATAAAGCTTTGCTAATATATCAGGGTAACGAGAAGAAGACCGATTGATGGATTTTTTTGTATTCCTGAATATTTTGAAAAGCCTTTAAAGGAAAAAGCTGTATGTCTTGTCCTTCTATTTACCAACCACTTTATCTTTTAAAACAGTTAAATTCCAAACTATTCCTGCAGCTATTTAATCTCTCCCATTAATTCAACTATTGATTGTCTTTTTCAGGCAGACATAAGGTAGATGACACACTGTTTTATCTGAGAGATTTAGCACACTTTATGCTTTCTTAATTCGATACTTTTGTATTAGTTTAAAAAGTCCTGATGCTCAAGTTTGGCAGAACAGATTTATGGAAGTTCGACTCTTGTGGCTCCCTTGTAATCCCTGGGTCTGCAGCGCTGCTGGATCAATACACCAGAAATAATAAGAGCAACAGCTAGCATAAATAATAATAATAAATGAATAAAATAAAAAATAATAATAAAAAATAATAAACTCAAGTATAATGCAGAAATTAAAGAATATTTTCCAAGGGCTCACATGGTACATGGCATATAACGAATGAGGTCTGCCAAAACCAGGCAAATCTCTCTAGGATTTACAATTGAGTGCTAATAGTGGGGCTTGGTTACTTTCTCTTTTTTCCCCCCAATGGATCAACATGAGCCAAGATTCAGAATCTGACAACATGTAGACTAGATCATGGCTTCTTAAACTTTTTTCCACTCGTGACCCACAGTTTAAGAAGCACTGGACTAGACTGTCTATGGGCTAGAAAGGGCCCTTAGAGGTCATCCAGTTTACTCATCCAAATTTATAGAGACAGAAACTGAAGGCTAGAGAGGTAGCTTCCCTAAAGGTCTTACAGGGAAGAAATGCAAATAGAACTCATACCTAGGGGTCCTTACTCTAAAGCTAGTGCTTTTGAAAAAAAATGTGAGGTTCTGCACCCAAGACAAGACAAATCTCGTTGCTTGGATGTATATACACTTCCTGCCAGGCATGTTGCTTGCTTCTTACAGTCAACAACGTTTATATTAAGCACCTATTTTACGCAGACTCTGTGCTCATTACTGTTAGAAGACTTACTCTTGAATTATCAGTTCTAATTAGCTAATAAACAACCTTGATTGAATGTTTACTCTCTACAAGTTTGATAGAGCACTATTCTTGGAGTTCAAATTCTTGGCTTCCTTTGAGACTTAGCTGAAGTGCTACCACCTATGATAAGTCAGTATTTATATGACATTTGAAGGTTGGCAAAGCACTTTGCAAGTCTTATCTCATTTTATCTGCACAACAGTCCTGGGAGGTGAGTGCTGTTATTATCCCCATTTTACAAACAAGAAAACTGAGGCAGACAGAGGTGAAGTGACTTGCCCAGTGTCACATAGCTAGCATCTGAAGCTGGATTTGAACTCAGATCTTTTTGAGTTCAGATCCAATGTTCAATTCACCACTTGGCTGCTTCTGTAGGGAGCCTTTCCTGATCTCCCTAATAATCAGGGCTTTCCCCTCTCCTTATGGTTTTTTGTATTTACTTTTTTAATACACATATTGCGTCCCCTCAAAGAAAGCAAACTTCAGGAGTGCAGGGGCCTTTGGTCTTTATATTCCCCTTGCCTTGCAAGTAATAGGCATTAAATAAATGCTTGTTGGGTTCAATTAAATTGGCCTTTATCTGGTACATAGAGGGAAATGGACCATGAACATCTTTGATTCAGATCTCCCAGAGTTTACTGTGTACTTCCTGTATTACCATGAACTCTTCCATAGTGTCAGAGAATCTGGAACCTCTGAAACCAACTTGCCCAACCCACTACCTTGTGCAACATACCTGACACGTGACTTATTATCCAGCCTTTGATTCAAGACCTCCTAGAATGGGGAATGTGCCCTCTCCTCAGCTAGTCCACATTACTTTGGAACATTTTCCTTAATCATTATTACTTCAGTGCTTCATTGTAGATTGGAGATGTTTCTGGGTTCTTGATAGCTACACCTGTGGAGTTCAAATTCTGACAGGTTCTACTCTGTCAAAATGTTTTCTGGTGTGATTGCAGCAATTGACTGCATCTATCTTTTGAGGTATAGGCTAGCTCAAGAGAGGCTTATTACCAGCAGGCTGGCCACTTAATTCACTTTTTTGGTCATGAAAGCTCATGGGAACTATCCTAAATGTCCCTGAGTCCTGATTGGCCACCATTGACAATTGCAGAGTCACAGAAAATGGGGCCAAGGATACAAAAAATTTAACACCCTTTTGGCCAATTATAAACATTAACTTAGTTGGTATTCTAAATGTTAGAGACCCTTGGCCAATGACCAAGAAGTTGACGTGATTGAAGTAAGTGAACCTTATCAGTGTGACCTTTTTTCATTGTCAATGAAACCAGAAGGAAAAGGAAGTTAGCAGCAAATGGAAGAATGGATTACAAGGTCTCCTTTGAGAGACAAAGGTAGGAGCTGGTAGAGTTGGTTTTATCATATATCCAAAAGCAATAAGAAATATCCATTTCAGGGGACACATGGAATCCTGGAAGGGTGATATGCTGGATAGAGTTTATTCTTCATTCCTTTTGTGGACACATGACCAATGAAAGAATGTGCTAAGAAATCGTAACATGGGGAGAGAGGGTAGAATGAGGAAGGGATTAGGGACAAGGTTTTCCCTCTCCTGCACCCTCTTACTTAGCAGTCAGCTGATATCCCTGAGGAGGAAGAAACCTAGAGATGGCAAGGATGAATGGCAGAAACA
This sequence comes from Notamacropus eugenii, assembly GCF_028372415.1. Taxonomy (NCBI): domain Eukaryota; kingdom Metazoa; phylum Chordata; class Mammalia; order Diprotodontia; family Macropodidae; genus Notamacropus; species Notamacropus eugenii. The sequence goes on along the minus strand of NC_092879.1, from coordinate 67,533,215 downwards.
TGGTGCTTTAATTTGTCCTTTTTGTCGTATTCCTTTGCTGTTGCAGGCATAGAGAAGGAGGGTGGCTAAGGGGGAGTGACAGCAAGAAAGGGTTTTCTTTACCTTCTTCCCCTTCCAGGGAAGGACCATGGGAGGTGGAGAAGGGGAATATGGGATTTCCTCAAACGTTTCTATTTGCCTTGGGGCTGAGAAGAGAGGAATCCAGCTCTATGTGCCTGGGCCAAAGGGTCACAGCTAATGCCCAGGCCTGGAACTCTTCCTCGTCACCCATGCCTCTTGGAACCCCCAGCTCCCTTCAACCTCGAGTTCAATTGTTATCTCTTTCAAGAGACTTTCCTGATTCTCCTAGCTGTTGATGTCACTCCCCACCAATCATCAGAATTTATGCTGCCTGTATCTTGTATTTATTTATCTGTTAACATGTATCCCTATTCCTTGTAGAAAGTAAGTTTCTTAAGCGTAGAGATGCGCATAGTAGGTACTTAATGAATGCTCCTTGAATGAGTGATTGATTTACCCTTATCCTGAGTCTTTTTGTTCACCTCTGACTTCGTTGGCTTCCATAGGAAACCTTAACCCACCTGTTCTGCTGCTTTAATGTGTCATTAGCTATTAACTTGGAATCTCTTGCTCTCCCACAGTAAACCAGTTATCTATGAATCCTTATCCCCCCAAATATTTTGCTCCTGTTTATTGCATAAAGCCACTCAGTCCAACTGAGTCCACTTCCTATAGATTTGTGGTTCCTAACATCAGTGAGGCCTCTGCTGCTGCTTGACAATATTCATATTTAAACATGAAAGACCCCTCAGCAGTCTTTAATGACTTCCCATGGCATCTAGGCCAACACACCAAACCCTCAAGTTATCATTTAGAGCCGTTCCAAGTCTGGCTCCTCTTCACTATGTTCACTAGTTTGGGAACCATATGTTCCCAAAACTCCTCATGCCATCTTCTGTCTCTGAGCCTGTAATGTACTGTCTCCTCACCTTCAATATTTAGAAGGCCCACTTCTGAAAGCTGGGGCTCTTAAGTTTTGGTATGTCATGAGTCCTTTCGGCCATCTGAAGAAACCTAAGGACCGCTTTTCAGAATAATATTTTTCAATGGCTAAAACAAAATACTTAGGATTACAAAGGAAACAATTCTATTGAAATACCTTTATCCAAAATGTCTTTTTTTTCAAGTTCAAAGACCCCAGGTTGGAGAAACCTATATTTCATTGTAAATGTTGTTAGGAACTTCTAAGTGTCCTTTGAACTTTTGGTGGTTTAACTTCTGCCTGGCATAGACCAACACATCATAGTGAATTACCCAACTATCCAAGCAATTCTCACTTGTATTTATCTTGAGTCTTATATGCACATTTAATATAAACTCTTCACAGTCTCTAAGCACCTAAGAGGAAATAACACTCTTGATTTATTTAGAAGCATCGCCTCCATGAAATGCTTTATTCTGAAAGTATAAATCATGTGGAAAATTGGATGCCAAAGACCTTATTTACTAAATACATTTCTGCTTTGCTTAAGAAAATGTTCCCAATCTGTGTTCTCTCACTGATTACATGGCATAGAAAATGAAATGCATCTGTAACAGGAAGTCCCAGATTTGGGAGACATAGTTAAATGACTTTGTCATTTTTGAGGGTCAGTTATATTCAACAATCATTTATTAAGCTCCTATTATATGCCAGGTACTGTTCTAGAGGTCTAGAGACTATTCTGGAGTCAAAGCAAACAAAATGAAAACTGTCTCTGCCCTCAAGAAGTCATGCTTTGTAGGGTCTGTGATCTCAGTGTGGATACCCCCTCCACTAACTCAGATGGTAATCTCTAGTCCTGTGCTAATTTTAATGAATTTTTTAAATTAATTTTGTCATTAATCTTTGAGGGACAACTTAATAGCATGGAAGACTTCCTCCTTTTTTATAAATCCCTTTTTGCTCATATACAGGATGTCCTGTCTCAAAAGTCTGAGTGAAGTTTAAACTCGTAATAGCTTAAAACTTTGGCAGCTAGGTCGCAATGCAGTGGATAGTGCTTGGGCTCTGGAGTCAGAAAGACTCATCTTCCTGAGTTCAAATCTGGCCTCAGGAACTTATTAGTTGTATGACCCTGGGCAAGTCACTTAATCCTGTTTGTCTCAGTTTCCTCATCTGTAAAATGAACTGGAAAAGAAAAAGGCAAGCCATTCTGCTATCTCTGCTGAGAAAACCCCAACTGGGATCATAAAGAGTTGGACATGACTGAAGTTACTGAACAACAAACAAGCTTAAAACTGCATCAAGCCTTTGGAGACACCTTTTATATTCTTTGCAATTTCTGGCATGTGTACCTACCATGAGGACTATCTTGGTGTAGTAGTCGATAGTGTTCTGGACTTAGAGTCAAGATGTTCTGGATTCATATTCCACCTCAGAAAATTACTAGCTGTGTGGTCATTAACAAGTCACTTAAACCCTGGAGTTCAGTTTCTTCATCTGTAAAATGGGGTAATAATATTAGTACCAACCTCTTGGGGATATTGTGAGGTTCAAATGAGATCACATACATAAAACTTTAGAGTACTATATACATTTCAGTTATTATTAATATATATCTTTCTGTTGCTGTTTGGGTTATTTGTAATTTTAATTCATTTGAATTTCACTCATGTTTCATGAGTTTTTATATAAGGTTAAACTGAGATGACTTCTATTGTATTGATTTGGCTATTGGGTGCAGGCAACAGCTGGAGAACATCTGTTTATTTGCCTCAGTGCAACCATTAAAAGAAACATAATAAGGACAAGTTATGCAAAGAAGTGTTTTGAGGAATTAAATTTGTAAATTAACTTTGCTGATTTGCTGGATATCTCATAGCAGGTAATTGTATGCTCATTCTAAAAATTAAAACAACAAAATTAGTGAAGAATCAAGAAATTAGAGAAAAAAAGTATCTGGTGAACCCAGCTTTCTTTCCTGAAACTCCTCTCACCCCTTGGCAGACCCCAGAAATGGAGACTGATGCTGAGGAGCCAACACCAAGTCCTTAAGGTATCTTGGAACATCCCAGCCCCTGAGGGATATGAGCACCTGACTGGTTACCCTTAAGTTTCTATGCAACCTCAGATTTAGAGAGCTGGGGTCCCAAACTATGGACTGAACCCATAAAGCAGGAGATAGAGCTTTAAATATCTGAAGACATTATCGTGACAACTGGTTGAGCTTGCCATGAGTGCAACGCTTGCTTATTGACTCAGCTTCTGTCCCCTTCTGCTTGGAGTTTCCCAGGATTTTGGTTTATCATCATGGACTCCTAACTTTCCTAGGCTTCAGATCTTCCGAACATGGCCTTCTTTTGCTAACCAGAGAACCTAAGAGTCACTTCTGGTTTTGTTCCGTCACACACTGACTCCATTTTTAAGAAAAAACCGAGAAGCAGATTAGGCAATATCATCCCATTTCAAACCACAGAGGCAGTTAGCTGGCATGGTGAATAGAAAATTGCTCTTGGAGTCAGGAAGACCTGAGTTCAAATTAGACCTCAGATACTTACTAGCTATGTGTGACCCTGGGCAAGTCCATTAATCTCTGGTCGCCTCAGCTTCCGCGCCTGTAATATGGGGATAGTAGCAGCCTCTGCCTTGCAGAGTTGTTATGAGGATTAAATGAGATAATATTTCTAACAGTCCTTAGCACAGTGCCTGGAATATAGTAGGTGGATAAATACCTATTCCCTCCCTCCCACCTCTGTATAAAACTTAGCCCAAAATAAAGCACAAAATCACAGAATGTCATTATTAGAAGGGGATCTGCCATCCCCTTGCCTTTGTAAGGTTATCTCTAACGCCTGCAATACCCTCCCTTCTTACCTCTGCTTCTACATATTCCAGTTCCCAGCTCAGCTCAGTAGCTACTTTCTACATGAAGTTTTTCCTGATTTATCCTCCCAGCTGCTTGTCTCCCACTCCCATATCTCCTAGTAATTTGGTATATATTATTTATATGTTGATGTAGATCTATGTTGTGGCACCCTGCTATATTATAAGTCCCCTGAGGGCATGAACTGCTTGATTTTTGTCTTTGTACCTCCAGTGCCTTTCACATAGTGGGTACTTAGTGAGTCTTGATTGATGGATTGACCTCAGTGGTCATCTTAGTTCAAGCCATGCCTGAAAAATGAACTCCTTCTCCAAGTCCCCTTCAAGTGGTCATATATGCAGCATTTTCTTGGAGATCTCCAATCAGGGTGAGCCTGCTACTTGCCAAGGCAGCCCATTTCACTCCAGCATAACTTTAATTTGCTAGGAAATTTTTGCTGACATTGAATTGAAATCTGCCTCTCTGCAACTTCTACCCATCATTCAGCCTTCCCAGGCCAAGCCAAGCAAGAGTATTTCGTCTCTGAGGTGACAGCCGATCAAATACTTGAAAACAACTCTCATATTGCCCATAAGTCTTTTCTTCTTTAGACTAAATAGCCTTAGTTTCTTCAGTCAATCCTCACATATTATGATATTTTTTTAGGGGGAAGGGGAGGTTTTCAGTTTTCTTTTCATTGGAACCAAGCAAACAGAAGAAAGTCTAATGGCAGCATGACACCAAACAGTATACCGTCTCCTGAGAAGGATGCTGCTGCCCACAACACTTCCAAGTGTGACCTGAACCAGATTAAAACATAATTGGGAAATATTTAACAAAATAAAAATACAATAAAACATAAGTAATGTCATATTGTGATACTAATATACAGCCCAGAGGCATTCTTTTTGCATGGATGAAGTGTCCTGTTTCTCTTGGAGTTTAAGATCACTGCTGTAGGGTATATTAAGACACTGTTCTGTGTCCTTGGCCAGGTTACATCATCTCTGTAAAATGAAGGATTTAGACTAGCAGGCCCTCAAGGTCACTTCCCCCTATCTAGGTCATTCCTGGGGGCAATGACTCTCAATAACACCTTCAAATACATTGGTTCTCTTGGTTGTTATATCACCCTGACTCTTACTGAGCTTGTAGTCCTTTAGTGATGCCTTTTCCACCTGTACTTGGGAGACAGATTTTCTGAATGGAAGTATAAGATTTTATATTTATGAAACAGGTTATCATATTTCCCAAATACCTCCAGCTACAATGAGGAGCGTGGATGTGTGGGAGAGATTTCTTTTTTTTCTTCAAAAGGTACAGGGTTAGTAGTTATAGTCAAATATGGAGTTTTGTTATACTTACAGTCAAATACTATATTCAGTTATACCAATGGCAATATATTCAGTCTCTGACAGTGGTACCAGGGGAAAATTTGTGCCTTTTATAATGTCTACCCTCAAAACACAAGCATCACTGATTTCCCTTCAGATACTTGGAGAACATTTTCATGCGGTTCCTAAACCTTTTATGTGGCCCAGACATTCCCAGTTCCTTGTCAACAATGATATGACATGATCTTGAGCATTCACTGTCCTGAACATGTTCCAAATTGTCGATATCTTTCCTGAAATACGTCAGGAGTATTTGGATTTTTTTCCCCTGAACACTAGGGCATTAATATAGCATTTTATGAATTCAATAATTGAGCAAACATTTAATGAATTCTGACTGCTTCTCCAATCAATTCGATTACTATACAAAATGAAATGAGCTCATTTATTTATATAGAGTATCCTTCATACAAGCTGATGTGGAGTCGAGAAATATCATCCTTTTTCATTATCTTCTAATTTTCAATTTGGGAGCCATAAAATTGCCCCCTTCCCCACTACTCCACATGAGGTAAATAATGGGTCTCTAAAAGAAAATGAGCACTTTGTCCTGTTTCTGTTCATCATAAAGGAAAATGAAAATGTAATTGTGAATCTGGTTGCATGGTCATTTAGTTTCATATCACTTATAAAAAAATCCCACTTTAATAACCAAAGAGACCAACTTTTGTTGAATGGGCTAGAGTAAATTGCAAATAATAATAGGCTTATAGTTATAGAGCTGGAAAGAACTTTAAAGGTCACCTAGTCTACTTATCCTGCCCCCACAACCCCATCACTTTACAGCAGAAGAGACCGAAGCACCAAGAAATACTTTTTACTTGCCCAGCACAACAAAGATGACATATTTGAATGCAAACCCAAGTCCTCTGACCCCCAAATCCAACATTCTTTCCAATTATTCCATATGTATGTTTTGAGCGTCCCCTTTATACCATAACTTAACTGGTCCCTCGGCCACTTTATCTTGTCCACTTGCTGCTTTGCTCACTTCCCCTCTCAAACTGGCACCAATGATCCTCCATGGTTATTAATACATGGAGAGAGGCAGCTTGGTGTGTCAAAAAGAACGTTGGTTAGGAGACCTGGGCCCAAATCCTATCTCTGACACTTACCTAACTGTGTAACCCTGGTAAATTACCTTAACTTCTCTGACCCCCAGTTTCCTCCTCTATAGATCAGGGATAGTAAGACTGACAGTACCACCCCTTAGCATTATAAAGGCAGCATTTTAAAATGGAACTCTTGATCTTCAGTTTAGTAAATAAGCATGACACTGTACTGAGTGTTGGATACCAAGATGAAACAAGGCTGATGACTTCAATGAGGTTACAGGGTCATAAAGGGGATGGCACCTACATAGAATCCCAGAATTCTCATATTGGCAGAGGCCCCAGTGACCATCTAATCCAATCCACACCCAAAAGGAATCCCCACTCTAACATACTTGAAGACCTCTAATGAAAGAGAGCCTCCAACTTCCTGAGGCACTCCATTCTGCTTTTGGATAACTCTAATAGGGAGGAATTTTTCTTGACATTAAACCTAACACCCCTTTTGCAAGCTCTATTTGGTTCTACCCTCTGGGGACAAACTGAACAAGTATAATTTCTCTTCCACCAGATAGTCCTCCAAATACTTGAACAGAGCTAGATAGGGGCAGCTAGAGACACAGAGAAGAGAATGGTAGACCTGGAGTCAGGAAGACCTGAGTTCCAATCAAACCTCAGATACTTACAAGCTGTGTGACCTTGGACAAATCACTTAGCCTCTGTTTGCCTCAGTTTCCTCATTGGTACGATGGAGATAATAATAGCACCTACTTCTCAGGGTCTTTGTGATGATAAAATGAGATCATATTTGTAAAGCACTTTGCAAACCTTAAAGTGTTGTAGAAAGACAAAGACTGGCTAGCTGTTATGTCCCGCCCCTCACCCCCCCCCCCCCCCCAGTCTTGTCTTCTTCAGCCTCAACAATCGCATTTTCTTCAACTGATCTTCAAATGGTTACGGGCTCAAATTCCTTCACCTTCGTGCTCTCCTCTGGTTGCTCTCCAGCTTAACAGTATCTTTTTTAGAACTGGTGCTCAGAATTGTGCATAATCATCCAGTTTTAGTCTGACTAGGGCAGGTTGCAGAAGCACTCTCTCCTCCTTATTCCTGGAAGTGATGGATGTCTTGATTCAGCCCAAGATCCCATCAGCTATTTTGGCTACTCTCTCATTTTGAGCGTACAGTCCACCAAAACCCCTAGATTTTTTTCAGACAGATTGCTCTCTAGCTGTGCTTCCCTCATCTTAACTTATGAATTTTGTTTGAACTTATTGATTCATTGAGCCCAAATATAAGACTTCGTATTTATCCCTACTAAATTTCATCATATCAGATTCATTCCAATGCACTAGTCCATCGAAATCTCTGAAATCTAGTGTGTTAACTCGTTCTCCTAGATTTGTCCACCTGCACGTTTGATGAACAAGCTATTTATGTCTTTATGCAATTCATTAACAAAAATGTTAAACAGTAGAGGGTAAATCATAAACCTTTAGGGCTGTCCACTGAAGACATCTTGCCAAGTTGACATTGAACCCTTAACTATTACTCTGAGTACAGTCCCATTCATCCTGGTCCAAATCCATCTCGTACTATTATCTGGTCCAAATCTCTTTACCTTTTCCATGAGAATAATATGTGATACTTTATCAAATGCTCTGCCAAAATCTAAGTAAACTCTTACTTACAGCATTTTCCTGATCTGCTAATTTAGTAAACTTGTCAAAAAGAAGAGACTTGGTTTAGCATGACCTGTTCTACATAAATTCATGCCAGGTAATCACTGCTTGATTTTCTGGATGTTTACCAGTCATCTCTTTGATGACCTGGGCTAGATTTCCCCAGCAATTGAAGTCAGGTTCAATAATCTGTACAGTACAGACTGTGTTCTCTTCAAATTTGAATGAAAACAAATTGGATGATTTATCCTTATTGAGTCTTGTGATATTTCTCCAATTTTCCTTGAGTTTTTAAATATCACTGTCAGTGCCTCAGTAATCATATTTGCCAGTTCTTTAAAAGTTTTTATTGATTTTTTTTGTTTTTATATTCCCTCAGTTTTCAAATATATCTGTACCCTTCCCTACTTACTGAACACTCACAGCAAAAAATTTCTTACTGACTTAGGAAAGATGGAGGATGAAAACTTGGAACTCAAAATTTTATTTAAAAAGAATGTTAAAAAATTATCTTTACATGTAATTGGAAAAAAAAATACCATTTAAAAGGAAAAAAGAAAATATGGTACCCACATTGAATTTTGAAGGAAGGGATTTCATTAAGCAAAGAAGATATGAAGACCTTTCTAGGCATGGAGACCAACTTCAGAAACTGTCAGTTTTTGTTCATTCATTGTCAGTATGACAATGGAATTGAAGCTCCTTGAGGGCAAAAAGTGTTTCTTTTTTGTCTTTGTAGGTCATTAATAAATATTTATCTAGTTTAATGGAGGACATCAAATGCAATGATTCCCTGAGATAGAATGGGAGCTTCTTAAGATCAAGGACTCTCTTGCTTTTCTATTTGGTGCAGTGTTTGATACATACCAAGTTTTTAATAAATATGTTTTCATTAATTTTCATTTTTTCATGAGCAAAGTCATGGAGAATGGGAGAAGATTGAATGAAAACACAGGGCAGTGAGTAGTCCAGTTTGGTTGGAATGTCTATTAAGAGGAATGTCATGTGAGATAAGACTAGAAAAGTAAGTTGGAGCCAAATTGTGCATATGTGCTATATGTATTATGTGTGTTTGTGTGTGTATGTGTGTATATATATATTTATACATACATACACACACACACACAATGGGGAGCCACTGACATTTTTTGAGTAGAGGAGTGATGCAATCAGAATGATGTAGTAGGAAGATTGCTTTAGGCAGTGATGTGAGAGAAAATTTGGAGAGATAAATGTCAGGAAGCAGGAAATCATTTTAGAGGTTATTGTAGTAGTCATGGAGGAGGAAGTAATAACAGCCTGAGCTAAGGTGTTGGTGGTGAGAGCTGGAAAGGAGTAGATTGACATGAAATTTATTGAACCCAGAAGTAGGTATCAATGAGCAAAGACTTGGACTTGCTGGTGGAAAAAATAATTAGTAGTGAGGTTCTAGGTACAGAGGGCTGGTTGTCACATGGGCCAACTTGGAGTACCAGCTGATGAAAATAATAATAAATTATATATAATAAATTCTAAGTTGAGAATAAATAATAATTCAGGAGTGAGGAGTTTGGTTCTGTTGCAATATCACTAGTGTCGCCATTTAAAAATAATTTCAGAGCTCAAAAATTCAAGTAGTTTGCATCCATTCCTTGTCATTGGGTCAAATTCTCTTGCCTTCCCAGGAGATTTGCCAGCATATAGAAAAAGAATGTAATACTTTCATGGAAAAGCTTTCTAACATTAACATAAAATGTAGAAGCATTGACAGAACAATTAGATTAATTCACCTCTTATAGCAAGCCTCCTTGGAGCTGACTCATCTAAAATGGTGTTGAGCTGTCGAGTTATAAAATGAATGTATAAAGAGCTGACGTAAGATATTAGATCTACTTCTCTATTTATCATTGTAGTTTAATATTATTAAAGGAAAAAATGGAACCATTCTTCATGAGATAATTTATATTAATTTAGGGTTATCATTCCTACAAAAGCATCATTGAAATTACAAAGATTATTGCCCTTCTCCCTTTTGATTTTAAGAGTCTAGGAAGCTGTAGATTCATTAGCATAGAAGTCCGTGTTATTTCACGTGAAATATTCCTTAAAGTCTATCTCTTTGTAAGGATTCCTCAGAGAAATTAATCGCTATCTGGTCTGTAGGGTCAAAGGATGTTTTGGTTATCTTTAGTACCATGTCCCTTCGGTAATACCAGTGAAACTGCATTTGGGGGAAATTGTTTTCTGCTTGCATGGATTCGTGACATTTTGCTTTGCTTCCTAAACATAAGTATTCTCTAATAATATAATGCCTTCAGAAATGGCTGACAAGGCTGTGCCTTCATCATGACAAACAAATATTTGGGAAGGAATTAACTGGTTCATCTGAGCTTAGATACTAATCTTTTAAGGAGATAAATGGTTCCACTCCAAAAAGGCTTCATCAGTTCCCTCCAGATTGGTTGTGGCTGATTTCCTCTTCAGTAGATTCTGGGTGAAAAGTCTTTCTTTTTCTTCAGTCATTGAATTTCTTATCCCGCTTTCTTTTTACAGGCCTAAGGGCAAAGATAATGGGGAAAGGAAAGCCTTTTTACAATAATGTAAAAGCCTTTTTGGTTTAGGATACTGTATTTTGTCAGATCTGTCATTGGAGAGGCTGGTACTGGTACAGATTTGGGGAGGGGGGGGTCCTAGTATGGCATGGTGAAGGCATTAAAAGCATGCTTTTATTTCTGAAAGTTAGCTGAAACAGCAACACAAAAACACAGCACAGGATGGAAAATTTAATTTATTTCTTCAGGAGAACTTTAGCTGTCTATTGATGATTTCTCCCAGAGTCGTAACAGGGCTATAAATAGACTTCAACGTTGCTATGTTTGTACAGGAAAAAAGAGTAGGTTTGGTCTGGTGGGCTTTGTATATGAACCAAAAACATCCATTATGAAAATAAATATTCTGGGGAGACTAGAAGAGAGTTTTTTTGCATGCTACTACTCTATACATCCCAGAATGTTTAATTTGAAGGTGTTAAGGACATGCTGTAATATCATAACTCAATCAGGTTATTGTGTGATTGAGAGAGGCTAAAACTTGTTCAAAGAAGACTATTTTAGTTGCTTGTTTTTAACATGATCAGTTCATGCTAAAGTTATTTCTGCCCTAGAAGTCCTTTGAATCTAAATATCCCTCTCTATATACATACTACCATGCTTAGGAAGGCAGGGCAGTCCATTCTTGGGGGCATCAACCAGTAGCTGCAAGTAATAATCCTGAGAACTACACTATACTGTTTCACAGTGGTCCCCAAATGTTTTTGAGCCCATAGCATTCTCAGCAACAAATTTTTGAACCTGCACACCTTGATGCTGCCACCACCCTGGTATAAGCCCTCATCACCTCGAGCCTGGATTACTCCTGTAGCCTTCTCATTGATCTCCCTCCCTTAAGTCTTTCCCAGTTCCAGTTCATCCTCCATTTGGCTATTAGAGGGGCAATGTCTGACTACATAACTGCCCCCCCCCCAATTAAAGAAACTCCTTATGGCTCTCTGTTGTATCCATGATCAAATGCAAAATCATCCTTTGCTTTCCTTTTGAATCCTTTCAATCCTGGCCCTTTCCTACCTTTCTAGTTCTGCTTTTCTCTCTTCCTGCCATTCTGTGGTCCAGAGATTCTGACTGCCTTGCTTCATCACCTCACTCTGTATTGTCACCGACTATCTGTCCTCTGTGCCTATAATTCTCTCCCTCCTGTCTTCCTTGTCTTTCTTTAAGCCTTAGCTAAAATCCTGCTTTCTGCATGAAGCTTTTCTAGGTCCCCCTTAAGGCTAGTGCCTTCTTCTGAGGTTACCCCCTATTTTTCCCATCTGTTCTTTTTGTACATAGTTGTTTCTATGTTGTCTATTCCATTTGGCTGTGTGCTCCTGCCGGGCAGGGACTGTCTTGCTTTCCTTTGTATCCCTGGTGCTTAGCACATAGTGTTTAATAAATGCTTATAAGAGGACTCTGACATGCTAGGGCCCCATGAACATTCTCTTTATCACCTATTTTGCAGATTATTTGCGGCAACTGTGGTCCTAGGGATATTATAGCCTATATAATCCCTAAGAATTACAGAACTGTATTCAGTTCGCTCATTAACATCTCAGATAGCCTGAAAGTTAATACACTTGTGATGCAGGTCCTAAACTACTGGGGTAAGTGTGGCCTCTTTCATAATCATTAAGAGATGGTCTAGTGACCTGAAAGGTTACTGCACCTCCTTAAGTAACCGAAACACTTCTGGGGAATAATTTGCTCCACATGAACCTCTGGCTGAGCTGGGAAATCATGCCAGTTAGGCAGACCACTATTGATCACCCACCATTTGTATAATAACTGGCTATAATCATGGCTATATGCAGGTTTTTATTTGGAATGTAATAGTAATCTTCAAAGAATATGGCATGCCAGTAAACAGGAAGCCAAAGCCATTTGGATGACACTCAATTAGCATATCAGTGCCATTAATTAATATTTATTGAGTACGTACTAAATATGTGCAACTTTCCCAGATGCCACTAAGGGCATGAAAAAATTAAGGAATAATTTCCCCAAAGTTATGGTTTATTAAGAAGATCTTTTTTATTAGAAGAGGTAAAGCTCTTTGCTGGAGCATGTCTCAGGAGACCATGGAAAGGAATACAATATAAGAGGTGCAAATAGCATGTTCAGATGATTTATTTTAGGAACTGGCTTCTACCTGCAAGTGTGATATTGGTTGGACTTTTGAGATATATGGATCTCAAAATGTGGTTTCACTAAATGTAAGTGAAGTGTGCTGAACTTTCAAGAGTCTGACACAGGGAGCCCAGGAGGAAGAGTCTTACAGTAGTTTGTCCCTACTGTGCTTGAGTTAGATGACCAAGATGTGAGTCGCAAGGGAAGCTTGGGCAGAATTTCCAATTTGGTGATAGTGTGGGATACAGGGGAATGGGAGCATGGCAGACATTACGAACATATTCTGAATCTCATAAACTCCATCAGAACAATTGGACAGTCCATTAAAAGTTGGTATAGTTCCAGCCAGATTGAGACATCTAGTGATCTTACTATCATTCCTTACGAAAGACATTCTGTTCTGGATACGCAAAGCAATAGAAATACTGTATAATAATGTTAGTGACTGTGTGTTTTTGTGCACAAGTACATACTGTTAATAACACACTCATAAAACATGAAGGTTGTATCCCTTCCACTTGATAATATTCATAATAGTACCTAGGTTATCCACCCTTTGCTTAAATAGAGACTTTAAAAATTAGTCTTAGAGCTAGAAAGGATTTCAAGGCACCTAATTCAACCTTCTCATTATACAGATCAGGAAATGGAGACCCAGAGAGGGAAAGTAAATTACCTAGAATCTCAAAACTCTGAAATTCCGTTCTCTGACCACAAATATCTGGCAATTTAATTGGACAAATATTTATGTGTGGGGCCCTGCAACTTTCTGGCTATCCTACCTCTGCACTCCTCCTGATTTAGCTCTTTATCCTCACTGAGACTTCTGATCCTTTGATTTCTTCCATATTCTCAACCCACCAGCCAACTTCTGGCTTCCCTTGTCTTCCTACCCAGCCTGGACCCCATGGCTAGTCATCTCAAAGATGGACCTTGCTTTGCCAAGTCCAAAGCTTGGGTATCTCCCACAATTTGTTTTTTAAACTCTTGCTTCCAGGAAGAAAAGTATTGTGGGAGGAAGTTACAGATTCATTCTGTCTAACTTAAACTGGGCCAGCACTGTTGCTTTCAATTCTTAATCCCACTCATCATAATCACTGCTTAAGACTTCAGCATTATCTTTGGTTCTTCCATTATCCTTACCTGCAATAATTCATCAGTCACCAACTCCTATCAAGCTTATCTTTTCAAATTGACTCAAGGGCATAGGTTAGCTGTTCTTTCTTGCACTATTAAAAAACATATTTTATTAGTATCTTTTGTTTGACATTGCCATTTCAACTTTCTCCAGCCTTCTCCTTCCATCTGCCCCTCCCCCATTAAACTTTCTTTTGTGACAATGCAAAATTAAAAACATGGAGGACAATGACCGCATCTGACAGTGTATACAATATTCTGTTTCAGTAGTCCACACTGTATCCTAAAGGGGACTGCATGTTTCATCATTGGCTTTCCAAGACTATCGTTGGCTTTTCAGTTACTAAGCATTTGACTTCCATTCAGTGGTCTTTTCATTTATTTTATTATAGTTTTCATAGTGTTGTCTTAGTTCTGCTTATTTTCCTTGTATCACTTCATATAAATCACGCCTTACTTCCCTGAATTCCTTATGTTTATCATTCGTTACAGTACAGTAATTGCCGGTTGTACTCATATATCATAGGTCGCTCAGTCATTCCCCCATTCCCCAATTGATGGGAACCCATGTGGTTTCCATTGCTTTGCTACCACAAAGAGACATACATTTTGGTATATGTTGGATATTTGTTCCTGTCTTAGACTTTTTTTGGTGTGTGTGCCTGGTTGTGGGATCACTGATTCAATAAGTATTGACGATTTACTTACTCTTCTTGTGTAACTTCAAATTGTTATACGGAATGGTGGCATATGGAATAGCTCTACCAGGAGCACATCATTGTGCCCAGCTTTCCATAATCATTCCAACTTTTACCGTTTCCATCTTTTGTCACTTTTGCCAGTTTGCATGACTTGAGATGAAACCTCAGATTTCTTTTAATTTTTGATTCTCTTTTTGTGATTTGGAGCCACACACATGCACAACCACACACATATATACATACACCTTACATGGTCTAAAGTATACACATAGACACACTTTACATAATATATATATATATATATATATACACACATATATACTGAAACAATACTTGAAAGTGTAAAGCAATATAAACTTTCTACATTTAGTGTACATATATATGTGTGTACTTTATATTCTGCCCAACTGCTTTCCATTTTTCCTATAATTCTTATAGAAAAGGAAACCTCTTTTTCTGTGCTTTCCTAATCTGTGCTCTTGAGTTTATAACACTGGACTACTGTTTTCAGCTGCTTCTTTTTCTTGCTTCTCTAGGCTATTTTGCTGTTTAATTTTTCTGTTTTTTAACCAGTACCAAATAGTTTTGGTGACCACTCTTTTATAGAATAGTTTGAGGTCTGTTAATGCTATGTCCCCTTCTTTCATGCTTCTCATTGTTTCTATTGGTACTTCCAAATGAATTGTATTTTGTTTTTCCCTATTTTTAATGTAAATAGAATTTTATTTTTTTCAATTACATGTAAAGTTAGTTTTCAACATTCATTTTTTATAAGATTTTGATTTTCATAAAATGTATTCTTTCCTCCCTTCCCTCCCCCCTCTCCAAGATGGCAAACAATCTGATGTAGGTTATGTATGTGCAATCATGTTCCACCATTAGTCATGTTGTGAAAGAAGAAACTGAACAAAAGGGAAAAACCATGAGAAAGAAAAAGCAAAAAGATCAGTGAAAATAGTCTGCTTCGATCTGCATTCAGACTCCATCAGTTCTTTCTCTGCATGCGGATAGCATTTTCCATCATGAGTCCTGTAGAATTGTCTTGCATCGTTGTATTGCTGAGAAGATCTAAGTCAGTCGTAGTCCATCATCACACAATATTGCTGTTGCTATGCACAATGTTCTCCTGGTTCTGCTCACTTCACTCAACATCGTTTCATTTAAATCTTTCCAGGTTTCTTTGAATCTCTCTGCTCATCATTTCTTATGGTACAATAGTATTCTATTACATTCGTATACCACAACTTGTTCAGTCGCAACTTGTTCGGCCAATTAATGGGCATTCCCTCAATTTCCCATTCTTTGTCACCACAAAAGGAGCTACTATAACTATTTTTATACCTGTGGGTCATTTCTCTTTTTTATGATCTCTTTGGGATACAGACCTTTTGGGAATACGAAAACATTAAGCAATATAGGACTCTGTATGAAAGGATTCAGGGAACAGAAAACACATAAAGGAACCAAGTACGCCACAATTACAACCACGTAAAGCAAGTTAACAGAGAGAGGCAGCAATAGGGGCTCCATCAATATTTGTTGAATTGACTTGAATTTTCAATTGATAGAGTATTTCATTTGTAAAATAAATTAGGTAGTATTATCAATATGGTTTAGTAGATAGAACACTGCACTTGTAGTAAGGAAGGTCCAGGGTTCAAATCTCATGTTGGATGGATTACTAACAGCCCTGGGAAAGTTTTTAATCCCTTCTCTATATGTCAGTTTCCTTATCTACAAAATGAAGAACTTGGACCCAACATTTTCTGACGTCCCTTCCAACTTTAAATCTGATTCTTTGATTATTTTGTACTATTTTGATATAGGCCAGCCATGAGCAATAAATATTTCTCCAATTTTTTAGTTCTGCCTTTATTTCTCTAAAGCATGTTTTGCAGTTATAACTCTTCTTCTGTGTGTCTCTCTAGGTTAACTCCCAGATGTTTTTTGCATTTTGTAGTTACCTTGAATAGTATTTTTCTTCTTTCTTCCTGCTTTTTGTCAATACTACATAAAAGTCCTGATGATTTTTTTGTGGACTAATTTTACATTCCTCCCTTATTGAAGCTATTAATTGTTTCAGTTTCTTGGATGAGTCTTTGAAGTTTTCTAAGAATACTATTATATCCTCTGCAATAGGAATTATTTTGCCCCCTTTGTCGATATTTATGTGTTTAATTTTGTTGTCTTGTTTTTAATACTACAGTCAGCATTTCCAGAAGTATGCCAAACAATAGTGGAAAGAGGGGGTTATTAATTATAATAACTGCCTAACAGTTTTCCTTGCTTGCAATCTTTCACCTTCCAATTCATCCTATACACTGCTACTTGACTCAGTGCTCCTGTTAAATGGGTCTGACCATGTTAGCCCCTGGATCAGAGCCACTGCAGACTGTTTACCAAACAAATTGCAAACTCCTGGCTTAACTGCTTGCTAAATTTGGTAGAGTGCAAGCTTACTGAGAAGAGAGACAGGCGTTGTTTTATTTGAACTCAGGTCTTCCTGACTCCAGGCCCGGCACTCTACCTACTGTGCCACTTAGCTGCCTAAAGGTACATTATCTCCCAAAAGTTAGTTTATTGATTGCTAACAGAGAAGAAGGTTGTGTCCTTTAACTCTGGCAATCTGTAATTAACAATGGCCATTGTAATTGATCAGAGTTTTGCTGCTTCCCCCTGTTGACTTTGTTTATGTGGTTGTAGTTTTTCTGAATTTCAGTTTCCTCCTCTGTAAATTGGGCAGCAATAGAGCACTGGCCCTAGAGTCAGGAAGATCTGAATTCAAATCCTGACTCTAACACTTATTAGGTGTGTGATCCTGGGCAAGTCACTTAAACATCTGTTTGCCTTAATATACTGGAGAAGGAAATGGCAAATCATCCTAATATCTTTGCCAAGAAAATCCCATTGGACACAACTGGATGACAACAAGCTGTATGTTACAACAGTGCTACTTTTGAGCATTTTTATATGCAGGATTCTTCCCTTGTTGCCTATAACCTCCTTGTGCTACAAACCATGCAGTGAGATCTCTGGTTCAAAGGGCATGAACCGTTCAGTACTTTGTCTTGTAGAATCCCACGTTGTTGGTTAGAATTGACGAACTGCTCCAAGTCCACCAACAGTGAACCTGTTTTCCCATAGCCATTCCAACAATGAATTTTCCCATCATTTAGCTACCTAATGCTTTTCTTGAAACAGCAATGGTTCCTCTAATTAAAGGAATATTAATTAAAGATACACGACAACAAAGCTCTCTGTTGATAGCAATGCCAATTTACAGCATGATCCTGCTCAGATGAAAAGGTGCTCTTCCCTATTTATAGTCTTTTAACTTATGATTTCTGAATTTGAAATCTCCAGTGTGCAGAAATCTTTAGCTTTTCTACAGGTCATTTGTAATCTCTGTCTTATAAAATGAGTCAATGGTACTACTGGAGTTGTTGAAAATCATTTTAATAGGAGAAATCATTAAGTAGTGTCTAAAAGTTAGTTTCCATCTGTAATGTACCACATAAGCCATGCCAGATGTGGGGAGGTGATAGGTTCATTGCAGAAGGTGATGACCTATCATGATCTCTTTCTTACTAGCTGAATAGTTAGTTACTCCTACCTCCACCCCACTATTTTCTATTTGCAAATGGCTTTCCTCTTCTACCAGTTGTCATTCCCCTTTCCATCCACCCACTCTTTACTCGATTTCCCTTTTAAAAGGTAAAGGTTGGATTTTAAATATTTCTTATCTGCGGAGTTTACATGAGTCTATATCAACTATCTGAATATGCCTCCCAGACAGATTACTGTGGCTGTGGAAATACTTGTGAGACCATTGATTCAGCCTTATTGGATAGATAACTTCCAGCAACAGGGGTTAGCCTAGGAGCACAGAAGGACTTTGAGATGGTTTTGGTCTTGGTTTGAGAGTTGCTAACTCATTCTGAGAGAAGACTAATCATTTTGCATGTATAGCAGCATCTTAATTATTGGGCATGATCAAAGAGTGAGGTATTTTGCATAAGCAAATTTTCCAGGCAACTGAGACTTATTCCTCTAAGTACCTAACGTATTTTACCTGTACTCATTTTTTATGGAAATCTTTAAAAAAATAAGCTATATTCTCCTCCCTTGTCTTGTTAAACAGGATATACTGAATGTCCTTTAGATATTGTTCAGCTATTTTTCAGCTGTGTCCAACTCTTTATGACCCTATTTGGGGTTTTCTTGGCCAAAATACTGGAGTGGTTTGCCATTTCCTTCTTTAGCTCATTTTACAGATGAGGAAACTGAGGCAAGCAGGGTTAAATGACTTGTCCAGGGTCCCACAGCTACTAAGTGTCAGAGACCAGATTTGAACTTAGGAAAATGTGTCTTCCTGTCTCCAGACCCCACACTCTATACACTGTGTCACCTAACTACCCAAATGTCCTTTGTATTTCAGATATTTATGTTTGAGATGTGATGTAGTGAGAAAAACATGGGACTAAGTCAGGACTTGGTTTAATTCTTGGCTATGACACCTACTTGCTTTGTGACCCTGATTAAGACTTGTAAGTTCCCTGAGTCTCACTTTTCTCATCGGTAACATGGGGATCATAATAGCCCCTATGAGTATTATTAGAGGCATCTGCTCCTTTCCTGTCTTTACCTCTTCCCTCTCCCTTGACTCTTCCTGTTCCCTGGATTCTACTTGGACAAACAATGGTGGGGATAGAAAGCGCACAGTCCAATTTGACTCCACTCTGATAATCAGATGCCTTCTCTGTAATGCTGGGCTTAGCAGGATAGTCAATAAATGACTCACTTGTGCCTATCTTTTCATTAACCAAATCCTATAAAGGTTTAAAATCCTGTTATAAGACATCTCAGCATAAAATTATAGTGTCTCAGAGTTGGCCCTCAGCTTGTAGTTGGTCTAACCCATTAACCAAAGTAGAAATCTATCCATTATCTCTGTTGGTTGGTCACTTGGTCTTTCCTTCTCAAAGCAATATGGATGAGCAGAAAAAGAGCTCTACTCAGTGCCAGGAGGAACCCGAGTAGGAATCTGACCTCTAACATTTCCCCGCTGTGCCACCATGACATGACCTCATTGAACTTTTCTTTTCTATAAAGCAAGCATAGTATTAGCAGTTCACTTCCCTGGCTTCCTTTAATCCTTGCTGAGGCCCCTTAATGAAAGAACCTTCCCCCAGTCTGCCCTGCATGTGTTCTCAGCCCTTAGAATGTTAGGTTCTTGAGAGGAGGGGCGGGCTGTCTTTTGCCTTTCCTTGTATCTCCAGTGCTTATCACAGGGCTCAGTCCACAGGAGGTCCTTAATAAATGCTTGTTGATTGACTCACTTAAAAGGCAGTTGTGGAGATTAAATGAGTATAAATACCTTTGCTACCCTTAAGGTGCTATATAAATGTCAGCTATGCCTGTTACTACATGAAATTCTCAAGAGAGAGAACTCACCATTTCACAAAGCAGCTCCTTCCATCTCTCAACAGCTCCAAGTGTTAGATTCATTACTGATGTTCTGTCGTGTCCAGCTCTGTTACCCAACCTTCATGACCCCGTGGGCCATATTGTCCATGGGATTTTCTTGGTAAAGATACTGGAGTAGTTTGCCATTGCCTCCTCTGAGGGATTAAGACAAACAGAGGCTAAGTGACTTGCCTAGGGTCAAATGGTAAAAGCCTGAGACTGAAGTTGAACTTTGGTCTTCTTGATTTTGGCCTAAGAACTCTACTCACTGAGCTGTCTAGTTGCATCCAAGTGTTAAATAGTTTCTTATACTGAATTCTAATGGACCTCTGTGTAACATTTACATGTCAGTCCTAGATATGTTCTTTGGGGTCAGCTCCCTCTTTATCCATGACAGCCCTTAAAATCCTGGAGGATGGTGCTTGTGTAAGCCCATGCATGCTCATCATTTAGAATGGAGAGCGAGTTTTGTCATATATTGGAAGGTGAGGGGGATGGTGTTCTTTTCTTTCTTTCTTTTTTTTTTGTAATTATGCCTTTTTTTATTTTTATTTTTTAATTTTTTTTATTAATTTTTAACATTTATTTTCACACAATTTTGGGTTACAAATTTTCTCCCCTTTTATCCCCTCCCCCCCCCCAAACCCGAGCTTTCTAATTGCGCCTGTGACCTATCTGCTCTCTCCTCTATCCTCCCTCCCTGCCCTTGTCTCCATCTTCTCTTTTGTCCTGTAGGACCAGATAGCTTTCTTGACCCCTTAACCTGTATTTCTTGTTACCCAGTGGTAAGAACATTACATTTGGTCCTAACACTTTGAGTTCTAACCTCCTTAGCTCCCTCCCTCTCCACCCCTTCCCCTTGAAAGACAGGCAATTCAATATAGGCCATATCTGTTTAGTTTTGCAAATGATTTCCATACTAGTTGTGTTGTATAGGACTAATTATATTTCCCTCCATCCTATCCTGTCCCCCTTTACTTCTATTTTCTTATGGTCCTTTCCCTCCCCATGAGTGTCGACCTCGTATTGCATTCTCCTCCCCATGCCCTCCCCTCCATCCTCCCCCCCACCCCCCTGTCCCCTACTCTCCTGTATTATGAGATAGGTTTTCCTATCAAAATGAATGTGCATTATATTCTTTCCTTTAGTGGAATGTGATGAGAGTAGACCTCATGTTTTTCTCTTGCCTCCCCTCTTTATCCCACCACTAATAAGTCTTTTGCTTGCGTCTTTTATGAGAGATAATTTGCCCCATATAACTTCTCCCTTTCTCCTCCCAATATTTCTCTCTCACTGCTTGATTTCATTTTTTTTAATATATGATCCCATCCTCTTCAATTCACTCTGTGCACTCTGTCTCTATGTATGTGTGCGTGTGTGCATGTGTGTGTGTGTACTCCCACCCAGTGCCCAGATACTGAAATGTTTCAAGAGTTATAAATATTGTCTTTCCATGTAGGAATGTAAACAGTTCAACTTTAGTAAGTCCCTTATGATTTCTCTTTGCTGTTCGCCTTTTCATGGTTCTCTTCATTCTTGTGTTAGAAAGTCAAATTTTCTTTCCAGCTCTGGTCTTTTCATCAGGAAAATTTGAAAGTCTTCTATTTCATTGAAAGACCATTTTTTCTCCTGAAGTATTATACTCAGTTTTGCTGGGTAGGTGATTCTTGGCTTCAGTCCTAGTTCCTTTGACTTCTGGAATATCCTATTCCATTCCCTTCTATCCCTCAATGTAGAGGGTGCTAGATCTTGTGCTATCCTGATTGTATTTCCACAATACTTGAATTGTTTCTTTCTAGCTGCTTGCAATATTTTCTCTTTCATCTGGGAATTCTGGAATTTGGCCACAATGCTCCTAGGAGTTTCTCTTTTTGGATCTCTTTCATGCGGTGTTCTGCGGATTCCTTGAATATTTATTTTGCCTTCTGGTTCTGGAATCTCAGGGCAGTTTTCCTTGATAATTTCATGGAAGATGATGTCTAGGCTCTTTTTTTGATCATGGTTTTCAGGTAGTCCCAGAATTTTTACATTGTCTCTCCTGATTCTATTTTCCAGGTCAGTTGTTTTTCCAATAAGATATTTCACATTATCTTCCATTTTTCGAATCTGCGCGGTATGTTCTGAGATATCTGTCTTTCTCATAAAGTCCTTAGCGTCCATCCGTACCATTCCAGTTTTGAAAGATCTATTTTCTTCAGTGAGCTTTTGAATCTCCTTTTCCATTTGGTTAATTCTGCTTTTGAAAGCATTCTTCTCCTCATTGGCCCCTTGTACCTCCCTTGCCAGCTGAGTTAGGCTAGTTCTCAAAGTGCCAATTTCTTCAAGATTTTTTTGGTTCTCCTTTAGCAGGGAGCTGATCTGCTTTTCATGCTTCTCCCTCATCCCTCTCATTTCCCTTCCCAGTCTTTCCTCCACCTCTCTAACTTGATTTTCAAAATTCCTCTTGAGCTCTTCCATGGCCCGAGCCCATTGCGTGGGCTGGGACACAGAATCCTCGATTTCTGTGTCTTTGCCTGATGGCAAGCCTTGTTCCTCCCCATCAGAAAGGAAGGGAGGAAGTGTCTTTTCTCCAGTAAAGTACCCTTCAATAGTTTTATTTCTTTTCCCTTTTCTTGGCATTTTCTCCAACCAGTGACCTGACCTCTGAATGTTCTCCTCACACCCACCTCGCCTCCTGGTCCTCCCAGCCAGCGTTTGGGGACTGAGATTCAAATGCTGCTTCCTGCCTTAGGATTTTTGGCAGGGGCAGGGCTGCTATTCAGTGTGAGAATTAAGTTCAGGTGGTCAGGGGAAGGGCCGCCTCTCAGGCATAGTTCCCTCTGGGGGTTTATGCACAGACCTTCTACAATGGATCCAGGCTCCTGCCCGTTTGGGGAGCCCCCGTCTGCAGCCGCCTCTCAGCCCCCACCTCCCGGGGGGGCCCGAGCCTTGGGGGCACCCCACTCCCCTCTCAACCTGCCAAAGAGACTCTCTCACCTACCCCCGTCAGTCACCTGTTGGTGGGGGGGCCCGTGCTGCCGCTGAAGATCCCGCCTCTGGAGCCCTCTCAGATCTGTGCCTCTCGGAGCCGTGGCCGCCACCGCCGCAGGTCCGGGCTGGGCTCCGCGTCTTTTGCGAGAGGTTTACAGGTCCCTCTGTGGGTGGGGGGACCCTCGTGGCCGCTGGAGATCCCGTCCCCGTAGCCCTCTCGGATCTCCTCCCCTCAGTGTCGTGGCCGTGGCAGGGCCGCACTCCGCTCCCCGTCCCGGCGCCCAGTCCGCGGCGCGAAGGACCCCCCACGAGAGGTCCGCAGGTCTCTCCAGAGCAAGAATCTCCCTCGTTCCAATACTCCGTGGTCTCTGGGTGCAGAATTTGCCCTGGCTTGGTCCCCTCTAGCCGTTCTGTGGTTTGTGTGTTCGGAGCTATGTGTATGTGCGTCTTTCTACTTCGCCATCTTGGCTCCGCCCCCGATGGTGTTCTTTTCTCCCAGCCCCGTGATGCTCTCACATGGAGTTTAGAGTCAGCTAAGTGAATTGGAACCTGGTCCCCTGCATGCCTTTGCTACTTTGTTATCTTTCCTGAGTTATGTGATTCAATGTTGTTTTCAGTGTGGATGTATCTACTCTCAGAGGCAATTTTGTGAGTCTGAGAGATTCCACCATGTTGGAGCTGGCTGGTACTAAGATAAGTGTCTGTATTTGAGAGGATATCTAGCAACAAAAGGATTAGGGAAGGGAATCCCCTCTTTTTTTTTTTTCTTTTTTTTTCTTTCTTTTTTTTTTTTTTTTACAAAAGAGGGAGGAAAAACATAGTGATTTTAAGGTCACAAAGGAAGTGAGTGGTAGAGCCAGGAGCCTTCATAGATCTTCTCTTCTCCCAAGTTTGCCATCCATGGTTCTTTCAACTATTTCTTCATATGACATGATTTGAGTAGTCCAGCGCTTAGAGCAATGGGCTGGTAGCCAGGAAGACCTAACTTCAAATGTGGCCGCAGACACTCATTAGCTGTGACCCTGGGGAAGTCATTTAACCTGTTTCCTCAGTTTCCTCAACCGTAAAATGGGAATGATAATAGTACCTACCTCCCAAAATTATTTTGAGTATCAAATGAGATATTTGTAAAAAAGAAAAAAAAAAGCCCTTAGCACAGTGCCTGACACATAGTACACACACACACACACACACACACACACACACACACACACACACACACACATACATGCATACACACACACATGCATACACACACACACACTCTCTCTCTCTCTCTCTCTCTCTTTCTTTCTCACACCCTATATATGCTGAGTCCCTTTTCTTCTCTTCCTCTTCTTATGTCCTCTTCCTCTGTGTTGTGGACCAAATCTGGTATAATATCAAAAGTCTGTAACTAACTGTGAGGAAATTCTGGTCCCACAGGGGATGAGGTACTGTATCTACTCCCAATTCTGTACTCCAGCATTCCGTTTGCATGGGGTTCAGTCCTGGGGAAACTAATGAAAGATAGGGGGATGAAGCTACCTGTTATCCCATTGAGACTGTTCTCCTCGGAGGAGGCAGGTGCAGCAGCTGCTCCCTGCTGGGCAAAGCTAGGGGCATATATAGTAGCTTAACAGGAAGATGAGGTAACTAGGACAAGAAGGTGAGGTAATCAGGGGCATGTGCACAAGGGGTGATGCATCAACTTCAGTGCATGCTATTTCCTATCATGCAGTCTGATCCCCCTCAAAGATGGACTACATTACTATGTACATGAGAAGCTACTGTTGGACAAGCAAGGTGGATATTGTGCTTGCTCAGAGAAGGTCATGTCCCAGGAAAGTCCCTTGGTCAGTTATCAGCTAGGGGCTGGAGTGTCATTGGTTAGTTCAGGGGCTCCGGCTACAAGTTATTGTCAAGGGCATTCCTCATCACTAGTACTATATGAAGGAAGTCTACCCTACACATCTCTTCCCTCCCTGATAGAGAGGGCATGAAACTCAAGTAATGCAAACAGTCCCTAATAATCTGCACTAGAGGAAATGTGAATTACACTAAATCATGGCTAATCTATCCACTGTTTGTAGTCAGGACCAGTTTGAGAACTTCCATTTGAATGTGGTACAGTTTGATGTATTCAGTCATAGCAAACAAGATCATAAATCCCTGTTTGGAGGAGTGAGGAAGCCGTTCAGTTTTTCTCTTCAGACCCCACTGTGTACACACACACACACACACACCCACACACCCACACACCCACACACACACCCACACCCACACACACACCCACACACACACACACACCACACACACCACACACCCCTGCTGTTTTGTTGGGTTTAAGAAGAGTTATTGAAACCATTACAAAATGCCACCCTGAGCTTTAGCTTAGCTGAAAGAGAAGTGATTCTTCTTAGTGTATAGTAAGGGAACTCATCACCCATTCTCTGCGAGCTGAATAGGAAGTCTGCAATGTCAACAAAGCAAGTAATAGAACCCTTTATGTCTATCGAACTTTACAGTTTACAAAACATTTTCCTTGAAGCAGCCTTGTAGGTGGTAGAAATATTTCTACTATATAGAAAGGAAGCTGAGACTAAAGGGGCTCATGACTTGTCCACAGTCATAAAATGAATGTGTTCTAGGACTTGAATTTCAATTTCTTGCCTTAGGTCCTCTGTTCTTCTTTCCTTTCTACAACACTACCTCTACCTGGATCTCTCTAGCCTTCTCAGACTTACAGTGCGTGGCCACTCACAGGCCGAAGTCCAGTGCCAATCTGCTCCAAAGTTTTAGTTCTATTTCTGATTTGGGCTGGTTTGCCTCTCCTTTAACCTGCCTGCTGGCTCTTGGCTCCTGGGGACTCACCATATTGCTGTCAGAGTTAATGTGCCTGCCTGATCACTATTAGCCCTGCTGTTGCTTAGAACTCTTGAACTCAAGTCATCCATTAGCCTCAACTTCACTGAGTAGGCTTGTGCCACAATATCTACCCACATCAACTCTTGTAGATTTGCTTCTGATAGTCAAGTTCAAATGCCAAGATTTCCAGGGACAAGTTGAAATGTGCCTGTAGACAATAAATGGGTAGACACTAAGCACCTTCTGACTATAGATTTCTTGTTCAGTAATTTTTCGGTCATGTCTGAGTCTTCATGACCCCATTTGGAGTTTTCTTGGTAAAGACACTGGAATGGTTTGCCATGTCCTTCTCTAGCTCATTTTACAGATGAGGAAACTGAGGCAAACAGGGTGAAGTGACTTGCCTAGGGTCACACAGCTAGGAAGTGTTTGAGGCTGGATTTGAACTCAGGTCTATCCTGACTCCAGGCCCCACTCTCTACCCTCTGTGCCACCTAGGTGCCCTTGGTTTTCTCTCTGACAGGAACTTAGTAAATGTTTGTTGAGTGAATATAAATGCTGAAAAGGTGCTATACTAAAAATAGTGACCAGGGTTAGAGTGGAGTTAATTAGACTGTCTGCCTGAGGCATTGTTGACCAGACTAGAAGGATATGTACAGCATTCCAAGTTTATTTCAATGTCTGAGCAGTGTGTTTTGCCTCAAGGGATGCCTGATGTTGGATTGTAAAGCACAGCTGCCATGTTAGCTACATTTATGCTACACAATTCAGACCATATGATGTCTGGTGTAATTAAACAGATAGCATTATGGATAGGTTCCTGTTTTGGTTACTTGGGATTAGGGAAGGAAGGCTTCTGGGAGAGGGGGTGAGTTTGATTAGGGTCTGAAGCATAAATTTGCTTGAATACCATGATAAATGGTTCATCATTTTCTATACACATTTTCATGTGGGAAAAACTTCAGGTTTTTTTTTAATCTAGATAATGATGTTTGTGTATCAGTGAAGTGAAATTCTAGTAAAATATGGCTTTTTGTTTTGGAGATTGGTGGTGTTAATATGGAAGAAGGGGGAGGGCAAAAGGAATGTAGGTGGAGTCTAGTGATATATATATATATATGTATGTATGTATATATATATATGTATGTATGTATGTATGTATGTACATATATATGAAGTAGATAAGGCACTTGACCCCACCAGGCAACATCAGTTTTCATTGAAGCTGCAGAAAGGACAGAGCATCCTCAGGAAAAGTGCTAGAGACTGTGCTGCTGTATTCAATTTTGTTACTTTCAGTGTGAGCATTTATACTTTGAAAATCAGCAAATGCTTGATTTATTGTGTCATTCGTTGTCTAGACCAGAGGTGGCGGACCTGTGGCCTTGAGGCCAAAGAACAAACTTGTTCTGTGAAGTTTGGATTCATTCAAAGGGGCTGCACTTGAGGACCTAGAGGTCCGCATGTGACCTTAAGGCCACAGATTTCTCACCCTTGAGCTCGACTGAAGAAAGCTGTAGAGAAAATGTTAATAATGCTGATTAAACTTAAAAGTATGTCATATATACATTTTATTTTCAAAGAGCCAGTTGCTAAAACATCCCTGAATATATTTTTTGAGCTAGAAGAAAATGGGTATGGGGTGTAAAGAGCAATGGGGAAAAAAGATAAGGATATGGGAAAGAGCAGAATTTGTTCAAGAGGCAACAAGTAGTTCATTTTGGAAGGGAAATAGAGAACTAGAAAGGCTATACTGTGACCAGTTACTGGAAGGCCTTGAAGTCCATGTTAACGGGCTTAAATGTCCTTTGCTCCACAGTCACTGGAGAGCCCCTGAAGGTTTTGGAGCATATGAGGAAAGCAATCCAAGAAATGTCTTCAATCAATAAGCATTTCTGAAATGCATACTCTGTGTCAGGCACTGGGGATATAAAAAGGAGAGAACTCCTGCCCTCAAGGAGCTTAGATGGTGGGGAGGGAACAACATGTTCACAGATAAGTAAGTATAGGATATATGCAAAAAAAAAATGCCAAGTGAGATATTTCCAGTATCAGAGTAACTGAATTAGGGAATTCATGAATACTGGTTGCTTCTAGTTCACTTGCTGACCAAAGTTATTTCCGACAGTTATAAGTGAGGAAGAAACCTCAGTGTGTATAGTTTATGGCATTGGCCTTCCTGCTGGTTAGGAAGTTCCAAGGCACTATCGGATCTAGTTTCATGGAGACAGCATAATTGGCTTTAGGGACCAGAGTTCAAGGAACTGCAGACACAACTTAATTATATGTTTATCCTGGGGGCTTCTTTCCAGGAAAAAGCTTGCTGTGCTTTTTAGATTTTTTCCCAAGGCCTTAAGAAGCCAACCATCCTTGTGGTGGGAAAGCCTCCACATAATGCAAAGCGGGCTCTGCAAGGCTGACTCTCCAACTTCATCCACCAGCAGGGCCTAATATTTTGGTTCTTCAGATGGGAGGCAGGCATTCACACAGACCAGATGCCAAATTTTGCCCTGGTGGCAAGACGGTGTGAAAAAAGTGGTGTGGGTAGTGGTCAGAGTTTGTTGACGATCTCTGGTTGGGTTAACATATACTGTAATGAGTGTTGAATTTCTAATAAGAGGACCTGAGTTCAGATCCTCACTCTGCCACATACCTAACCTTGGATAAATCACTTAATTTTCCTAGATTTCACTTTCTTCCTCCTTAAAATGAGTTGACTCAGCTGACTTCTCAGTTGTCTTCTGTCTCTAAATCTATGATCTTCATTTTCTAAATTCCCTTATGGTTCTAACTGGATGGTCCTGTGAAAATAAGTTGCAATTTCAAGAATTGAAAATAAAAGGTAGTGTTGGGTTTTGGGGGAGGGTTTGGGGGACAGGGAGAGATAGACCTATCTTTTGGAACCAAGACTCTTGTAATCATGGACTCTCAGACTTTAAGAAGAAGCAAAAAAGTCTGGTTTATACTATTTGTTTTCTTGGTTCATGAATTTGTAGGAGAATTCTAATTATTCAGACTTAAAATCTTGTCCAAAATTCCATCTGTATTGTGTATAGTCTTGGGCTAGATTAGAGTATTGGTTAGGGCTGTGGTCAGAGTAAAGAGTTGGGATTAAAGTTCAGGGCAGGGCAGTCCATTGATACTGCCTACTATCTGAGCTCTTGTGGATTTTCTCATTTCCCTTTATCTCATAATCTAGAGGATGTCTGGCTAATCATTTCTTCAGGGATTGGGAATTCTGTTAAAACCCAATTGTGGGTTGCTTCATAGGCAGAACTGTCTCAAGCTCTAAGGCAACTTCCTTTGGGTTTTGGCTTTGCAGTCTGTGATTAGTGGGGTAGCTATTGAAAAATCAGCTATTGAACTATTGGAGGGTTCAGAGGGAGAGGGGGTAGTGAGTATATTATTAAACTGGATACCACTACCTCATTTTTAGTCTTCATGGACAGATCATTCAAATACATTTGCCATGCGTCCCAACTGTTTGACAGCTCTCAGAATGCAAAAAATCTCAGGTTCATTACACTGTTTTGCCATAGTAACAAACAACAAAGGAAAGAATTGGGCTGATGAAGTTAGCATTGGATTCTTACCTCAGAAGGCAGACATCAGATGCTAGACATTAACCACATCCTGGAGCCTTAATTGTATAAAGAAGGGATGTAATTAGGAAATGGAAGCTTATAGTTAGATTATCATGTACAAGAGAAACACAGCCTTCCCCTCCATCAAGGAAAAAAGAACCTGAGTGTATAACCTGGCCTTTCTACCATTTTTCCTTTGTAATTCTTTATTTGTAATGGTTTGCAACCTACTCACACCCATCATGCACCTCTTCATTATTGTTCGAGTAATACTTGTTTTCAATTCTTTTGAGATTATCCTGTTTTATGCCTCATGGTTATATAACAATACAAATAGAATATTGGTATTAAAAACATGGGCCTTTGTTTCAGGGGACAGTTTAAGATTATTATGAGAATTTTGTGGTTTTTCAAAGGAAATCCAACCTTCTCTCTCTTTGTTCAATTCTGGGGCTAATTCCCTATTTGTGGTATCTTGTTGAACATATACACGGACACAAAATATTATTTATATAGCACTTTAAGGTTTGCAGTACACTTCAAATATGTTATTTTGTGTGTGTATATATGTGTGTGTGTGTGTGTGTATACACCCATGTATGCGCGCTCACATGTGCGCCTCATACTCTGGACAATAGGCATTCTCCATCCACATGATTTTTCCTGCCTGGATAGTTAGGTTAAACTCTCTTGAATGGTTATGGAGCTCATTTCAGAGGCTCTACAATGTTTGGTGGCTTGCTGCAACCAGTCATCCACAAATAGGAACATCTGCAGGACCTTACCATACGTGATGCCATCAAAGAAATATTTGACTGAAAAGTTCAATGGACTGATCAAATAGCAAAAGTGAGAGATGAACAATGGATAGACTGTGCACTTTACTGATCCCCTTCAGATATCAAGAGAAAGTGAAGAAGCATCCCAGCACATTGGATGATTCACTGTAGTGAACTTAGGATGTGAACAAACGTTTCACAGGATGGGTAGGTATGCATGGGTTGTACTCTACATCTTTGGAGGGGGTAATAAACATTGATGAGATTGTAGATCTATTGAAATATAGTTTATGTTCAAATATTCCCATGGTTCTGTGCTTGCAATCCATCCTATGTGACTCTTCTTCGTCTTCTATAAATCCACTATAAAATATTCACACCACACTCATGCTAGGGGCCTTTCCTTATACTATGTGGATATGAATCAGACATATGTCTGTCTATTAGTTCTCTCTGCTTGTTATTATATGACCAATCTGTCTTTTTTTTTTCTAGTCATACACTTCTCTGATGACACACCTTACTCTGCCTCTCCTGGACTATTCTCCATATATAATGGGTTGCAGCCAGTTCATGCTCACCATATTCCTGGCTCCTCGTTGCCTTTTAAGCAACCATCAACTTCATTTCTTGGGGAATATGCAGTGTTCTGTGATTCAAAGTCATACATCATCCTCATCAGAAGAGTAGTTGTGTGGGGAAAGATGAGCCTTTATTTCAGGCAGAAATGTAGGGTCATTAGAAGAAATGTGCAATTTCCTAAAGGCAGTCCAGCTGGCTCTCCTCCTGATGTTCAATTTGGGGCTCATTTCTGATCATTTTCAGTGTCTGTCCAAGATAGATGTGACGATGGATGAGCTTTAAGGACTGCCCATCCACCTGCACATCATAGTTAGGACAACAGACATTTCTCATCTACCTGATTTTTCCTGTAGGGATCATTAGGTTGCCATCTTTTGAGTGATTATCAATCTCAGTTAGGAGTCTCTACAATGTTCTAGGATTAGAAGCATTTGCAAACAGGGGCATCTGAAGGACCTTACCATTTATAGAGAGGAATCTCTTATCTGGGCTTCTCACTAGGCATCCTCCATGACAGGGGCAGACCTCTTGGGGAAACATTCATCTCCCTGTTTTATGCTTTTCTACATATCAGGAATTACAAGGTCACTGAAAAAATTTTCTTTGCTGCATCTTTCAAAGTATCTTCTGTGATTTTGACATGAATATAAACTATGCTTATTACAATTTTTTTCTTTAAACATGAGTTAAGATCTGTCCTCGACCTTCTTTTCTTTCTCTCCCTCAGTAATTGAGCCCATGGCCCTTGATTATGACTTCTGTATCTATGTCTTCAGCACTAACATCTCTGCAGAACTTTCATGCCACATTTCCACTTCCCTCTCAGATATCCCCTTGTGGGTATCCTGCCAATACTTCAAGTTCTACCTGAGTCCAATTAAATGTACCATCTTTCAGTAGGCTTCCCTATTTGTGTTCAAGATCCCACCCTCCTCATAAGAATAATAGCCAGCATTTACATAGGACTTACTGTTTGCCAAGCATTCTTATTTGATTGGCACAACAACCTTGGGAAGTAGGTGCTATTATGATCTCTATTTTGCAAATGAGGAAATAGTCAAAGGGAAATTGAGTGACTTGCAAAGAGTCACCTAGCTAGGAAGTATCTGAGGTTAGATTTGAATTCAGGTCTTCCTGACTCCAGGCCCATTGCTCCTCCATACACTGTGTAATCTAGCTGCCCTCATTAACCAGTCTGGAAAATCTGGAACCACCCATCTCCCTCCCTACTAACATTCAATCAGTCATCAAGTCTTGTCAGTTTAGCCTCTGCAATGGCTGTTGTATCTCATTTCTCCTTCCAACTTGCATTGCTCTCACCCTAGTTCGGGCCCTCAGCACTTTTCTTAAGGACTATTACAGTTGTCTTCTGCTTGGTCACCTTGCCTCTAGTCTCTCCCCAATAATTTCTTTTCTATATATGATTTGGCCTTAACCTACCTTTCCAGGCTTTTCTTCAGATACTGTCTTATATGAATTAGGTTTCTGACCTTTCCCTGAAGATGCCCCATTCTTTGCTCTTTCTTGCATTTGTTCACACTCTTCTCTCCACCCTCTCCTTGCTTCCCCACTTGTCCAAAGCCTCCTTATCCTAGAAGGTCAAACTGAAATGCCACCTGCTCCATGTGAGGCCTTCCTCATCCTTCCCCAAGTTGGGAGGCAGAGAATCTCAGAATAAGGGTCCTTAGGGGTCATCTGGTTTAACTCATACATGAATAGGAAGCTTTTCTATAGTCGTGATCAGTGATCATCAGCTTTCCTTTGAGAAGTTCTAGTGATAGGAGACATACCTCCTGAGGCAACCCAGTCTAGTTTTTGTGAGCTTAAATTGTTAGACAATTTTTCCTTACTTGCAGCCAAAAGCATCTTCCTTCAAACTTGTGCCATTTGTTCCTAGTTGTACTCTCTGGAGCCACACAGAACAAGTGTGGTTCCTGTCACACAGGACAGCCCTTCCAATATTACAAACTAAACAGTGATGTCGGTCATTTTCAGAAGAGGAAACTCCCTCTACCAGTTAGAAAGTTCATCCCTTCTCTGCATCTTACATGCACTTTATATTTCTCTTATGGCATTTATATCATTCACCCTTGTATTATGATCGTGTGTGTGTATGTGTACATGCTATCTCTGGTAAGATCCCTGAAGGCAGAACTGCGTTTTCTTCTTCTTATCCTTCACAATACATAGTTCACTATCTTGCACAGAGATATTCAGAGAGTATTTGCTGAATGAATGAATGCATCAGTGATACTTAGGCTTC
The DNA here is from genome assembly GCF_028372415.1 of Notamacropus eugenii. Taxonomy (NCBI): domain Eukaryota; kingdom Metazoa; phylum Chordata; class Mammalia; order Diprotodontia; family Macropodidae; genus Notamacropus; species Notamacropus eugenii. The sequence goes on along the minus strand of NC_092879.1, from coordinate 67,500,219 downwards.
TATAAATGGTGCTAACTGGGACATTAAGACAGCCTAAGAGATATCTATTATAGTCCTTAAACTAGTGTTAGGATGTTAGAATCCCAGATCTCAGATCTCCTGCAAATACTCCAGTGGGGAAATGTACCACTCTACTAAGAGACTGAAAAGATCACTTCTAGATTTCTCTACCCAACCCTAAAATCCTCAGAGGGACCCAGGGCCTTCTGTGGAGATCCCACTGGGATTGGGCAGGTTGAGAGCCCAAGTGGCATAGAGGCTGAGCACAGGTGGCTGTCCCAGCATTCCCTTTACTGCCCAGATTCTTGGGCCTTCTGTGAGACCCATAGTTGCAGGTGAACTAGGGAGCAGCCTCAGGGTATTCTGGGTAGGACTAGCACAACACTCCAGAAACAGAACCAAAGGGCCTTAATCTATGACTGACCTAGCTGAGAGGATGGCCTCAAGGCCTTTTGGGTTGGGTCCCTAGAGCTCCATTCATGCTGTGAGAGAAAGACCCTGGGCAAAATCCAGCCTAAGCAGTCCCTACAAGCCAGTCCTTGTGGTGGTAGGTGCCCAGCACAGTAGTAGCCCCTGAGCCTAGCAGCAAGGGGAAAGGACACCAGACAGAGCCCACAGCAGGGAGGGGTTCGAGGCCCCTGGAGTCCTTTGAAGGAAGAACCTAGTCTGGTCACTCCCCACAAGACTTACCCAAACCATTCAATTTCTGCTACTGTAAAAAAGACGAGAGCCTGAAAAACAATGTTGCAAAAGGCAAAAGAGATAAAGGTTTACAACCAAAGATAACCTGTCAGGCAAAACCAAGTATAATCCTACAAGAAAGAAATTAACCTTTTAATGGAATACAGGATTTTTTTTTTTAAAAATTATTATTTGTTTTTAGCATTCTCTTTTTTTAAAAAACATTTTTGAGTTTATAGGTGTTATTTTATTCTCATTTTATGGTTGAGGAAATTGAGGCAAGCAAAGATTATGCAGCTTTCCCAGGATCACACAGCTGGATTTGAATTCAGATTTTCCTGACCGCAGGCCACCTAGCTACTCTTTATAAAAATTGACCATACATTGGAACATAAAGACCTCACCAATAAAGGTAGAGTAGCAGAAATATTAACAACGTAATTTACTGATCATAATTTATATTCAATAAAGAACCCTTAAAGAAAGAATTTAAAAGTAATTGGAGAATAAATAACATAATTATAGAGTACTGATGAGTAAATGATTATAGAAACAATATAATCTAGCATCAAAGAAAATGACAATATTGAGACAATATACCAAAGTTTATGGAATGCAGCCAAGGCAGTTCTGAGGAGAAAATTTATATCTCTAAACGCTTTCATTAAAAGAAGAGAGAAAGAATAAATCATTGAATCAGGCATGTAGTAAAAGAAAAACAAAACCTTGAACACCAACAAATTAAATATCTCCAACTAAATAATCAGTCCATCAATAAACATTTATTAAATGCCTACTATGTTCCAGGCACTGTGCTCAATGCTGGAGATACAAAAAGAGGCAAAAGATAGTCCTTGCTCTCAAGAACTTTACAATATAATGGGGGAAACAGTATGCATACAAATATATACAAAGCAAGCTATATACATGATAAATAGGAAATAATTAACAGAGGGAAGGCATTGGAATTACAGTCTCCTGTAGAAGGTAAGATTTTAAGTGAGTCTTAAAGGAAGGCCAGGAGGTCAAGAGTCAGATCAGAGGAGGGGAGAGTACTCTAAGTATGGGGGACAGCCAAAAAGAATGCCTGGAGCCAGGAGATGGAGCATCATGTTCATGGAAGAGTCAGGAGTCCCGTGTCATAGGATAGAAAAGTACGTGTCAGGGACTGAAGTTTAAGAAGACTTGAAAATTAGGAGGTTACATTATAAAGGGCTGTGAATGTTGAAAAGAACATTTTGTTTTTGCTCCTGGAGACAATGGGAAGGCACTAGAATTTATTGAGTAGATGACATGATCTGACCTGTGCTTTAGAAAAATCACTGTAATGGCTTAATGGAGGATGAATTGAAGTGGGGAGAGACTTGAGGAAGGCAGACCCGCCCAAAGGCTATTAAGATAAGCTAAGTGTGTGGTGATAAGGGCCTGGACTAGAGTGGTAGCAGTGTCTGAAGAGCCATAGAGCATATTAGAAAGATGCTGTCAAGATTTGACCTTGGCAACAGATTGCATTGGGAAGTAGGGGGTAGGGAGGAGTCCAGCAAGACTCCTAGATTGTGAACGTCAGTGACTGGGAGGATGGTGGTGCTTTCAACAGTATTAGGGAAGGTAGGAAGGGGGAGGCTTTTATGGGGAAAAATGAGTTCTGTTTTAGATATATTAAGTTTAAGATGACTTATTGGACATCTAGTTTGAGATATCTGAAAGTTAAAAAGAAAAAAAAAACAGATTGATCAGTGGAACAGATTAGTTATGTACATACATATAGAAGTAAACAAACACAGTGGGCATAGTGTTTGATAAGCCCAAAGACCACAGTTACTAGAGGAAGAGATTCACTATTTGACAAAAACTACTGGGAAAACTAGATAACACTCTGATAGAGATTAGGTTTAGATAGACCAACGACTCATACCACAGAGCTAGATAAGTTTCAAATGGACAGATGGGTTAAAGATTTAAAAAATCACATTATAAATAAATTAGAGAAGAAAAGAAATTACCTTTCAAATCTCTGCATAGGGGAAGAGTTCATGAATAAACAAATGATAGAGAAGATCACAGAAGATAAAACTTACTGTTTTGATTGTATAAAATTAAGTAAGTTTTCATTCAAATGAATCTAGTATAGTAAAAATTAGAAGAGAAACAGGTAACTGGAAAAAAATATTTGCAAAAAGTTTTCTGATGATGGTCTCATTTCGAAGATATTTTAGGAACTGATTCAAATTTATAAGATTAAGAGACATTCCCTAGCAGATAAATGGTCAAAGGATATGAAAAGACAATTTTTCAAAGAAAGAACCATATGATTTGAACAACCATATGAAAAAACACTCTAAATTGCTAATAATTAGAGAAATACAAATTAAAGTGACTTTGTTATTCTACTTCATGCCCTGAAGACTGGCTTTTTTTGTGATCATAAAGAATTGGAAACTGATGGGGGATGCCCATCATTTAGGAATGGGTGAACAAATTGTGGTATATGAATGTGATGGAATACTATTGTGCTATAAGAAAGGATGAAGGGGAGTGTGGTTTCAGAGAAACCTGGGAAGGCCTGTATGAACTGATGCAAAATGAAGAGGGCAGAACCAGGAGAACAATTTACACAGTAACAGAAATATCTTAAAGATAATCAATTTTTAAAGACTTAAGAACTCTGATCAGCACAGTGACCCACCACAGGTCCAAAGGACTCATGATGAAACCTGCTATCCACCTACAGATAGATAGGATGGAATCAAAGAGTACGGATTGAAATATTCATTTATTGTTTCTTTCATTCTTCCCTTTCCTTTCCCTTTTCCTTCCCCCTTTCCTTTTTCCTTTCCTTTCCCTTTCCCTTGCCTTCCCTTCCCTTCCCTTCCTGTCTGGTCTGATCCTGCCCTGTCCAGTCCTGTTTGGCCATTTCTGGTCCTATCCTGCCCTGTCCTGTCCTTTCCTATCCTTTCCAGTCCTTTCCTATCCTGTCCTCCCCTGCCCTGTCCTGTCTTTCTTTGCACTGCCTGCCCTGCCCTTTCCTTTCCTTTCCTTTCTTTCCCTTCCCCTTCCCCTTTTCTATTTCCTTTCCATTTCCCTTTTCCTTCCCTTTCCCTTTCCTTTCCTTTCCTTTCCTTTCCTCTCTCTCTTTTTTTTTTTTGAGGGGGGAAATCTGGCTAATGCAGAAACTTGTTTTGTATGACTATATATATATATATGTATATATATATATATATGTAATGGGAATACAAAGCTTAAAAAATATCTCTCAATGAGCAATTTTTGCTCTGGAGATGAGATGAAGAAATGTACCTCCCTGCTTTCCATGGAGAGATGATGGACTGTGAGTCTGGAATGTGACATTCATTTTCATATGCAATTATAGTTAGTTTTCAATTGTTTTTCTTTGTTACTAGGAGAGGCTCACTAGGGAAAATTGTATGTGTGTGTGCGTGTGTGTGTGTAGTTGGGGGAGAGGTGAGTATATCCAGAAATGACTGATGTAATAGCAGAAAGCATGAATAAAACAATTTTATAAAGAAATTATCTCTGTTCTCAAGGAGTTGGCTTTTAGTAGATGTGTTGATCATAGAAGAGCAAAGCTGGAAGAGACCGTGCACTGTAATGCCTTCATTGCGCAGATGAGACCACTGAAGTCCAAAGAAGGGAGTGGACTTGCTCAGGGTAACAGCTAGTAATGAGAAGATTTGTTTACCTGATATTGTGTTTTTGGGGAATATGGACAAACTTTTTAAGACTACTTGTGTTCTGATCCCATTTGGGGGAGAACAATCAAAATGTAGCCCTCAAGACATAGGATAAAAATAAGCATGATGAAGCCTTGAATATCTATAAGATAATTAGCATACAAATTATGCTTCAGATGTTTCCTGAATATTGCTTTGTCTAGATAATAAATGATACAGGGGAACTAAAATATCTTAGAATATTGAATTTCTTAAAGATGGCTCCATAGAGGTTCGAATATCTTCTTTTATTTGGCATTTTAATTTATTTTTCTTGTGTTTGCAGTAATAACCCTTGTACAGAAACCAGCCTGTATCAAGCAACAGAGCTGTGCCAAGTCCACATGTTGAACGTGCTGTATTAGCCAGTGCAAAAGGCCAGCTTTCACACTGAGAGGAATCAAGGGTGTTTTCTCTTCTCCAGAAAGACAGAGCCCTCTCATTTTCCTTTGTATTGTGGTGCTATAGTAGAGGGATTGTGCTCGGAACTATGAGGAGCAAATTTGGGCAAGTGATGCAAAACACACTCTCAAATTAGCTTTTAAGGCAAATTCAGTTGACATGGGAATGGGGTAGATGAAACCCCAAAGCTCTATTCCATGGTTAGGTTAGGAGATTTTAGCTTGTTATTCTTTCTCACTAGATACTCAGTTCAGTTGTTTTTAGCTGCTGAAGGACTAAGGTTTCTGTTGATGGTGTCAAAATTTTGGTGCCCTGGAACAAAATTGTTTGCCTCTCTATAGATAAGGCTCTGATTGTGGTATAGTGAAAAGTGCATTGGTTCTGAAGTACCGGGATTGAAACTCCAGATTTTGCCCCTTACTAGCTATGTTACTTTGGGCAAGCCTGGCTTTCTCCTCTGTGAAATGAGGGGGTGAGACTAGGTGTCCTCAAAGGGTTCTTTCAACTTCATTGATCAGTCAATTCACAAGCATTTATATCGTACTTCCTATTGGTTACACCCTGTGCTAAGTGATAAGGACACAGAAAAAGTAAAAACGTTCCTTGGCCTCAAGGGATTACATTATTATTCTATTATATTCTATTAGCATAATTATATATTGTAATTAATTATACATAATTAATTACATATATAATAAATAATTATGTATTATATTATATCTATTCTAATATTATATTCTACTGAGGAAGACTTAGAGCTGTATAGACATATGCAAAGTACAAACAGATCAGACACAGGACACCCTTAGAAGTGAAGGCATTAGAATCCGGGGCCCCTGGGAGATGCCTCCTACAAAAGGTGTCATTTCAACTGTGTCTTTAAGGAAGCCTAAAAGGTACAGCTAAAGTGAGAATGCATTGCAAGCATGGGGGACAGTCAGTACAAAGGCACAGAGAGGCAAAATGGAGCATCTTGTGTCAAGGCAGTATAGGTGGATGGTAGAGAAAAATGTAAGAAAATTGGAAAAAGTAGAAAGGGACCAGATTGTAAAGAACTTTAATGTCAAATGGGTGTTTGTATTTGTTTCAAGAAGTAATAGTTAGCTCCTAGAGTTTATTGGGTAGTGGAGTGCTATGATTAGGTCACTGTTTTAGGAAAAAACACTTTGGCAGTTTAGTAAAGGTTCAATTAGAGTGAGGAGAGGCTTGAGATGGGGAGATAAGTTTGAATGCTGTTGCAATAGTCTAGGTGAGACATGATGACAGCTTGAACTACTATGGTAGCCTTGTGAATGGAGAGAAGGGGACTCATCCAAAGGGTGGTGTAGAGACAGAAATGACAAGCTTTGGCAACTGGTTGGATATGTGGGAAGAGCAAGCGTGAGGAGTTGAGTGACGCTAGAATTGTGAACCTGGGTGACTGGAAGGGTAATGATACAACCCCAGTAGCAATAGGGAAGAAGGAGGAGAATTGAGAGGGGCGGGAGAGAGAATGAGAGAATGTTTTGAGCACATTGAGATTGAGATGCTTTTAGCTTATTGTTTACAAAGCACTTTCACATACGTTATCTCATTTGATCTACATGACTTATGAAAAGTAAATAGCAAAAGTCTTATTCTTCTCCTAATTTCATTTTTTAATTTTTTTTGATTAACCAAAATCCATCTTTTCTTCCTTTCATCTCCCTTCTGCCCTTCCAGCTGAAAAAGAAATAAAAACAAAGCTCTTATAAGAAATAGCAAGAGTGACACAAGACAAATTTTCTTAGGGATCTTAAAATACAAAAAAAAAAAAAAACGGATTTCAATAGGCTTTCTACTCTTTTTTTTTTTTTGGCAGTGGAGGGGGTAAGTAAAAATCCTTTTTTCTTCTAAAATTATATTAAAAAATGAATGAGCTAATCTTGACTGATTTTTCTTCTTTGTGGGACCTCTAAAAGGGTTTTAGAATGAGCTTAGATAAAGGTGCTTTTGTAGTTTTCAGCTTTATTAAAAGTAGGATGTAGAAAAGTTAGACTTTTTTAAAAAATTATTTGTTTTCAGTTTTCTACAATCACTTCCATATATCTTAGAATTTCCCCCCTCCCTCCCCACTCTCTCCCCAAGATGACATGCAATGTTATATAGGTTCTACACATAGATTCTTATTAAATAATTTTCACCTTAATCATGTTGCATAGAATTAAAATGAATGGGAGAAACCATAAAACAAAACAAAACAGAATATGAGAAAATGATCTGCTTCATTCTGCTATCCAATTCCATAGTTCTTTCTCTGGATGTGGATGGCGTTTTGCCTCAAGAGTCCATTGGAAAATTTTTAGGTCCTTGTATTGCTATTAAGGGCTAAGTTTACCAGAAAAATTCCTCTCACACTGTCGTTGTTGCTGTGTACAAAGTTCTCCTGGTTCTGCTCCTTTCACTCAGCATCAGTTCATATAAGTCCTTCCAGGTCTCTCTGAAGTCTTCCTGTTCATCATTTCTTATAGTACAATAGTATTCCATTACATTCTTATACCACAACTTGTTCAGCCATTTCCAATTGATAGGCATCTCCTTGATTTCCAGTTTTTGGCCACCACAAAGAGAGCTGCTATAAATATTTTTGTATGCGTGGGACCCTTTCTCATTTTTATGATCTCTTTGGGATACAGTCCTAGAAATGATATTGGTGGGTCAAAGGTTATGCATATTTTTCTAGCCCTTTGGCCATAGTCCCAAATAGCTCTCCAGAATGATTGGATCAGCTCACAGCTCCACCAACAATGAATTAGTGTTCCAACTCTCCCACATCTTCTCCAACATTTATCATCTTCCTGTTTTGTCATGTTAGCCAATCTGATAGGTATGATGTGGTACCTCAGAGTTGTTTTGATTTACATCTCTCTAATCAATAGTGATTTAGAGCATTTTTTTAATGTGACTATAGATAACTTTAATTTCTTCCTCTGAAAACTGCCTGTTCATATCCTTTGACCATTTATCAATTGGGGAATGACTTGTATTGTTGTATATTTGTCTCAGTTCTCTACATATTTTAGAAATGAGGCCTTTATTACAGATACTAGTTACAAAAATTCTTTCCCAATTTTCTGCTCCCCTCCTAATCTTGGTTGAATTGGATTTGTTTGTGCAAAAACTTTTCAATCTAATGTAATTATTCATTATTCATTTTATTCATTTTGCACTTCATAATGTTCTCTATCTCTTGTTTGGTCAAAAATTTCTCCATTCTCCATAAGTCTGACAAATACACTATTACTTGCTCCCCTAATTTGTTTATAGTATCAGTCTTTATACCTAGATCATGTATCCATTTGGACTTTATTCTTGTGTACAGTGTCAGACATTGATCTATGCCCAGTTTCCACCACTCTGTTATCCAGTTTTCCCAGCAATTTTTGTCAGACTGTGAGTTCTTATCCCAGAAACTGGGGTCCTTGGGTTTATCAAACAGTTGATTGCTGTATTCATTGACTACTGTATCTTGAGTACCCAGCCTATTCTACTGGTCTACCCCCCTCTTTCTTAGCTAGTACCAAGTGGTTTTGGTGATTGCCACTTTATAATACAATTTGAGATCTGGTAAGGCTAGGCCACCTTCCCTAGCATTTCTTTTAGGGTCTGTATTCTTTCTAAGATGGGCACAAGTTCCTGGAAGATGAGAGAAAAAAGGTTAGCCTGGTCATATATGGACAAGTCAAAGTAGTAGGACAAGAATTTTCCCCCTACATTGGTCATGTCCAGAAAATATATCTTAATATGTATTGTGAGTACATAACTTCTCTGTAAGTAGTTGTATGACATAGTTCATAATGAATCCTCTTAAATTAAAGTTGGTCTTTACATTGATGAGAATTCTTAATTATTTCAAAGGTTTTTGTTTTTGTAGTATTGTTGTTATTGAATATAACAGCATTATTATTTTTGAATTGTTATTGTTCTCCTGGTTCTGATATCTTCACTTTGCATAAGTTCAACAAATCTTACCAGATTTCTATGAAACCATCCCTATCTTTATTTTTTAAAGTCTAATACTGTTCTATCTTATTTACATACCATAACATGTTTAATCATTCCCTAGTTGATGGGCCTTACCTTACTTTTCAATTCTTTGCCACCACAAAAAGAGCTACTGTAAATATTTTTGTACACGTAGATCCTTTTCATCTTTCTTTGATCTCTTTGGGTATCACTTATGGCATCACTGGGTCAAACAGCACAGAGAGTTTACGAACATTTTGAGGCACAGTTTCAAATTGCTTTCCAACATGTTCTCATCAATTTTTAGCCCTACCAGTAACACACTAATGGATTCTTCTCTTTCCACCCCCCCACTCCCCAACCCTTTATCATTTATCATTTTTCTTTGTTTTGGTCAACTTTCCAATCTGATGGGTATGAGGTAGAACTTCAGAATTGTTTTACATTTCATTTCTCTAATCAGTGATTTGAATAATTTTTTCTTCTGATTGTTGAAAGCATATGATTTTTCTTTTGAAAACTGGCTTGTTCATATACTTTGACCATTTATCAATTGAAAATAGCTATTATTTTTATAGATTTGAATCTGTTCCCTATATATCTTTGAAATATGGCTTTTGTCAGAGAAACTTGTTGCAAAGATTTTTTCTCATTTACTTCCTTCTCTTTAGCTGCATTAGTTTAATTTTTACAAAAGTATTTTAGTTTTATTCATTCAAAATTGTCCATTTTTTACTTCTGTGATCCTCTCTGTCCTTTGAACTCTTGCCCTATTCAGAGACCTGACAGGTAATTTCTTCCTCTTTCCTAATTGTGTATGATGTCAGTCTTTATATCTAAGTCATGTACCCATTTGGAGATTTTTATTGTTATATGGTGTGAATGTCTAACTATGCCTAGTTTCTTCCAGACTGCTTTTCAGTTTTCCCAATAGTTTTTGTTGAATAGTGAGTCCTTGCTCATAGCCAGAATCTGTAATTTATTAAACACTAGACTCTGCTATGCTCCTTTGCTTCTGTATAATGTGTACCTAATCTGTTCCACTGATCTCCCTATTTCCTGTTGTTCAGTCATTTCAGTCTTGTCCAACTCTTTGTGACCCAATTTGAGGTTTTCTTGCCAAAGGTACTGTAGTGGTTTGTCATTTCCTTTTGCAGCTCATTTTGCAGATGAGAAAACTGAGGCTAACAGGGTGAAGTGACTTTCCCAGGGTCGCACAGCTAGTAAATGTCTAAGGCTGGATTTGAATTCAGGAAGACGAGTCTTCCTGTCTTTAGGCCTGCCACTTTTTCCATCGAATCACCTAGCTGTCCTACTTCTTAACCAGTACCAAACTGTTTTGATGATTACTGCTTTGTAGAATAGTATGAGGTCTGATGCTGGTAGGCTTTTTGATGCTTTAAAATGATGTGATAGACCATAAGTGGTCCCTTGGTCATATCTCTTCTCTTCCCCTAAATTCCCACCCCCCCCTGCCAACTGCAGCAAAGGGGCAAGGTGCTGCATTTGATAAAAGAGGCAGTTTTTGACTGGTTCCTTCTTAGGCACAGCTCACCAGATGAAATGATATGACCTTAGTGAGAGGTAGAGAGAAGGATAGCCTTTCTCATTCCTGACATAATGGTTATAAGAGTCCACACATGGAGTGTGGACTCAACTGGCTGGATTTAAACCAGTTTCCTGACTACTTTTTCTTCTCTTATGTGTTCCTTCCTTTACCATCAACTTTACAAGCATTAGAAGGTTTATAGTAATGGCAGTTGGTGTCTCCCCCTCCCTGGCACCTGAGCAATGAGGGGCATAGTGAAAAAGTGCCTCAGCAGTGGCAGGAGTGGACTGATGCCAAGGAAACCAGAAAGATCAAACTCAGCTGCTTGTTCAGACAAAAGGAAATAGAGGTGAAATGCAACGTGGTTAATTATCAGTCTTGCAAAAACCTTTATGTTCCATCAAGGACTGGATATTAGCCTCCCAGGCTGATTGTACTAGTAATAATAAATTAAGCAACTGAATTCTGTTCTAATCATTCTGTAATTCATACTATGATTCTTTTATGCTTAGCATCCCCTTTACATTGTAGGAATAAATGACTCATTCTATTCCTCACTGATACTTATACATTGGGAACCTTTAAAAAAAAAACTTTTCTTCCTTTCTCAAAACTTGTAACAATTGTTAGTTCTAACTAGTTCAAACTATTCAAGTTCTAACAATTGTTATAATTTGCAACTTTCCCCAGGATTCTGGGGTGGGCTGATGAACTAATGGACATGAAAATGGGAAGCCTACTTCCTCTATTGAGAAGTCAGGTTTCCCCAGATTTGAACCTAGGCAATCCACCATTGCTAGTTATAGGCCAGAGTATTATATGAATATCAGGTATCATATGAGCCTCTAATTCCTGTGCTAGATATATACCCCCAAAGTGTTCTTGTAGCCTTCTGGTTTAGTGACTTGAGGAAGGGTCTACCTATCCATGTTCACTAATGACCCTGAAATACAATAATACCCTAATATATTTCTTCTAATAATTCATTTTGCAGTATTGCAAAAGGTCAAGGACCCAGTTCATTAGGAATGGACTGGTAGAACTTAGTCACAGAATTACAGAGCTGAAGAGATCCTGGAGATCACCTTCTCTAACTCCTCCATTTCACAAAGGAGAAAACTTGAGTTTTAGAGAGGGAAAGGGGCCAGCCTGAGGACACACAGTAAATTGAAGCTAGGGTTGGAATTTGAACTTGGGTTCCCTGACGTTCAGGAGAGGGCCCTCCACATACCATGGGAATGAAAATTATCTTGTTGCCAATTTGGGGTTAAGCTCCTGGAGCTAGATTTTAATACTTCTGCTCTTTCCCAAATCTAGGCAGTTGCCAAACTTGGAAAACTGGCTAAAATGAAAATTGGGGGAGGGAAGTGTTTTTAATGATTCCTGTGAAAACTTCCTGCGTATTCAAAGCCAGTGATTTTGTCCAATAACTGTTGAAACTATTGTTTTTCATTAGGAACTTTCCATACTGATCACTCATCAGAAGTTGTTGTCTGGGGACTTGGATGAAATTGCCAGGCAGAAGGATTTGATAGATAGGATGCCTTCTCTACACTGGCTGTCTTAAATTATTAATGAGGGAAGGGTTAACTATATGCTCTTCACTAATTAAAGGAAGCTTTCCTTGGGGAACAGTCATGCCGTTTCTTGGACTTTCAAAGCATTGTTCACAGAGTTACCGTGTTATCTTCCAGATGTGGCTGAATGCGGGTGAGGGTGGGTTGGTAGGCTCAATTCTGATCATCTCCAAATTGCCATCAGTCAGCCTAGCACCATAGCAGCAAAGTATACCAACCTCTGTTTTTGTTTGTTGTGCCTGGACCTCAGTAAAGAAATCACAGCTTTTTTCTAAGTAAAGTAAGTGCCTGAGTACTAGGTCAATGGCATCAGCTAAGGGTGATACAGTCTCCAGGTCGAGCTGGTGAGAATTTAAGCACCATGGGCAAGGCAAGAGCATAATCAGGGAGACTGGTTCTCTCATTGTGAAGCTGGTTAACAGGGTGGGGTGAAGTGTGACATGGTGTGTTGGGAGGCAGTGCTAGGGTTAGAACACTAGAACACTCTGGGATCTGGCAACCAGGAGGAGACCTGTGGTTATAGCTGCTTTCATAGGTGCTTAATAACCTCTGCTGTCTTTTAAGCCAGGGTTATTCAAGCTTCCCAACTTCTGGATTTCAAGGCAGAGTTCTGCACTGTGGCCTCGGAAATCATCCTTCACTGAAACTCCTCTCTCCAGTGGTACCAGTGATCTCTTAATTGCCAAGTACAATGGCCTTTAGTCAGTCCTCATCCTTCTTGACCTTTCTGCAATATTTGAATGTTGTTGGTCACTCTTCTCCTTGATCCTCTCTCCTCTCTGGGTCATGCTACTGTCCTCTTCTAGTTCTCCTCCTATTTGTTTGAAAGTTTAAAATGACTTTAAGGCTTTGGGGACACCCTGGATTTGGGTGATTTGATCATCTCCCATGGATTCAGTTATTGTCTAAGTATGTGATTCTCAGATCTATTTGTCCTTTTTACAGTCTTGTCTATATCAGTTACTTGTACCTTCTTTTCTGCCCCCCACCTCCAGAATTTTATACTCATGATATTTGTTTTTGTGTCCCAAGCACCTAGCACAGTGCCTTACATATTGAAAGTGCTAACCAAATACTGGTTGAATTGAACTGAAGATGGCAGCTCTGTGGATATCCTTGGTACTTCTCTGTTTGTGTGACCAAAATAGATCTTCTGACATGCCATTCCAGTCCTATTTTCTTCTGCAACTGCAGTCACTTGCTCCCTGCTTATTACTCTGCCACTTGGAGGCACGTTGGGCTCCAGGCCTTCAGCCCATCTCCGTGATGATGCATGCTTAACTGGGTCTGCCTACCAACTGTGGCTTTGCAAAAGGTTAGGCTGCATTTCAGAAGCCAGGCTGCAGGGCATTCTGAATATATTAAGCTCTGCAAGAAACATTTTGTTCAAAAGGTTTTAGATATAGATTAAATCCTTTTATTGGTTTAGGAAAGGAATCCTAAGTTTATACTTTCATTTTCTGGATCTTTGGTTGGCATTTAAAAGTGATTATAGGTGATCCAGTGGTTGTTTGACTGTACCTTTCTCCATGCCACTAAAGTTCATCCACTTGTGTCAACTGTATTCAAAGATGAGTGAATTGTTTCCTGAACTGGTTTCTCCCAGCCACCAGGGGCAAGTGGAAAGGAGGCTCTAGTTTCAAAGGTAAATTAGACAACTTTGGGAGGTAAGGGGCAAACAAATGATAGAGATTCCCCTTTCTCCTTGTCACATTCTCAAAGTTCCTTGCAAAGCTCAGGGAATGCTTTCAAAGTAAATTCCTTGCAAAAGTAGGCTAGCTGGTTATTGGTGGTGTTGTCCAAAGGATGCCTAAAAAGAGTTTAACAGAAGGAACCATTCCATCACACCTCACTTACCTCACTCCCAGGGCTTTCTCCTTGTTTGATTAGGCCTGCCTGGCATCTAGGAAGACAGTTGTAATTCTTGGTCTTCTTTCAATAGAAGACATTATTTAACCTTTAGAAGTTCCCTTAAAGGGGAATTTTGCTTTGGTGAAGTTAAGATTCAAGGCTGTTTGGAACAGGATGAGGTGGAGGGAATAGGCATTTATGTAGCCCTTGCTAAATGTCAAGCACTGTGCTAAGCACTTTGCAAATATGACCTCATTTAATCCTCACAGCAATCCCACAAGGTAGGTTTTATTATTATCCCTATTTTACAATTGAGAAAACTGAGACAAACAGAGGTCAAGCAGCATCCCCAGGGTCACTCAGGTAGTAAGGCTTCAAGGCTGAATTTGAATTCAGGTCTTCCCAACTTCAGACTTAGTGCTTTATGCACTGTGCCACTTAGCTGACTGCATGGGTAAACTGAGTCCAAGTCTAGAAGTAAGGGAGCAGTTTCTTCCAGGCAATGCCTACTGCACTGATGCTAAAGTACCTTTGGTCAAGTTACTTCCTGTGACTTTCTGATATTCTCAGAGTGACAAAGCCAAACTCTTGCTTCTCAAAGGTAATATGTATGACACATTTCCACTGAAGTTCCCCTTTGACACACCTTGTCATAAAGTGATGTGAGCCTGACTTTGTGAAGGCTAGATCAGAGAAACGCAAACTCTGGCTGAGCCTAGCAAGCTGGAGAGGCTTTGAGTTTGGGTCCAGAATCACAGAATCTTACAGTTGGAAGGGACCTCAGTAACCATTTAGTTCACCACACACTCCCAAAAGAATTCCTTCTATAATATGCCCAACAAGTGGTCATCCAAGCTCTGCTTGAAGACCTTCAGTGAAAAGGAACCCATGACCTGTTGACGCTGCCCATTCTACTTTTGGATAGCTCTGATTATGAGGACATTTTCCTGACAATAAACTTAAATGTGTTTGCAATTGTCACACACTCTAACAATTTTTGCTTTCTAAGGGCCCAGGGATACATTTAGGTCTGTTATCTAAGGACCAGCTTCACTAAGTTCAGCAAGGCTCATCACTTGGTTAGCTACAGAGCTACAAATTCTTTAGCAATAGCAACTCTGTAAAAAATACATCCACCAAATCACAGAGATGTTGTCATCTCTGTCAGTGGAAGGAGGATCACTATGAATAAAATCCAAACCACTTGAAGTTTATGACAAAGAAGAACTAGCCTTCAGCAGCCCAGTAGGTTGTTACCTGGTTTTCTAATGACTTATGTTGTTTCATACCAAGCAAGATATAATATTTAAAGATAACAAGGTAAGTTAAGGAAAGAATCCACCCACTGCCATTTTTTTAGGAGAGGAAGAAAGTAATTTCTCTGCTTTTTATAGACAATTTTAATTCATTAGGAGAGAAAATTTCAGGAAATATATAGTTTTTGAAAGGTTGAAAGATTTACTATCTTAAATGTCTCACCAAAATGAGATTATCTCATTGGTGGATGTCACAGAGGCCCCCAGAATGTTTTGTAGCATCTCACTAAGTTATTAGCATCTTTCTTTTCTATCTCTTGGAACTGCCTTAATTGGAAAATCTCTGGGTTTTTTTTTTTTTACAATCCATTAAAAGAAAGCAGGGTTAGGGTAAAATAGTCCTGATGTGAGCACTTCATTATCTGGTCTAATTTGTTGACAATGCATTGGGTTTTTAGCAAAGGTGCTGAATAAACCTTTTAAGATGGGGTTTAGAAACACAAAGTCTCATTTGAGAAATCGAAATGGAAGAAAGCCCGTCAATTTCTTTCTGAACCAAATGGAATGCCATCAGTTCTGCTGCTCTCCTATTTCACCTGAAAAAGAATAACTGTCTCATTTTTGTCTTTCCTAGGAAAGGCTTTTATCGTCCCACTCCCAGGGCCATTCCCTAGCAGGGGTCTTTTTCTTAGCTTTTCAAGGTGAAAGCTTGAAAAGGTAAACAATGAGATTCACTAATTATAGAAGATGGAAACCTAATGATTGTCTGGGTCAGCACAAAGGAAGAGGATATAATAATGATAGCCGACATCTCTATAGTGCTCTAATATTTGTAGAAGACTTTACATGTACTAGGTGTCCCAGATGTCAGCTATTATCAGCTATTACAGCTTAAAGCTGTACTCAAACTTTTGGGACACCTTCTCTGTTATTCCATAGATACTCTGTGAAGTAAGTACTATAGGCATTACTGCCATTTTGTAGTTTAGGGAACTGAGCCTCACAGAAGTTAAATTCTTTGTCTGTGATTATAGCACTAGCAAGTGTCAGAGGTGCTATAGGAATGCAATTCTTTCTGATTCCAAGTCTAGTGCTCTCTCGCCTACATCATACTGTCATTGCCTACTTGTCTTTGTGCTTTTGAACCTGTAAGTCAGAGCAGATTTCAAAGCTGTGACATTTGCCAAACTGTTGAACCTTCAGTTTTTTCATATGTAGATAATATCTAAGGTCCATTTTAATTCTAATATTCTTTGAGGCCCCATTTAGGCCCTCTGCTATAGACCATGTGTCTGTAGTTTAAGTGTGCTGCTATGAGATGACAGACGTTCATTTTGGGCAGCACTGGACCTGTCTGGTTCTAGCTTTTTCAGTTGTGAGCCTTGAAAAACTACAGAAATCATGCAGTTATCGATATTTTTACACAGTAGCTAAGGTAACTTATTTATTTTTAGAAGTTCTTATTTATTTGTTTTGATAAGCATTTATTATCTCTCCCTCCATTACCTCTCTCTGAAGCAAAAGCTGAAATACTCAGTCTACCACTACCTCAAAGCATGAGCCAACCCATTTCCAGGATGAGGAGAGAGAACCTTTTCCCTCCCTTTGGCAGGGATCCTACCTCTGATGTGTGAACTTTGGGCTTTAGGGCTTAGGGCTTTAGTTTTCTAATCTTTAAAATGAGGAAATTGGTTTAGATGGCTTTTGATTTCCCTTCCTGGTCTATCTATGTTTATGATCCTTTGATTTATCCTAATGAGACTAGTGACAAATAAAGACTGAACTTTTGAGGTTTTAAAGGGGATCCTTCTAAGTGTTGGGCTATATGTGTTTGGAGGACCAAATACGAATATACATATATGTAATATAATTTTTTTTCAAACCCAGCTTTGTACATGTAACTATTTTCCTTCAATAATAGATAGGAGTTTAAAAAAACTGTTAGGGGCACACTTGTAAAGTGTTTACTTTTGGGTCTTCCCTTCCCAGTTTGATTTTTTTTTTTTGATTAAAGGAGCCATCCCTCGAGCCTGTTCATTGAATGGGTGTATCTCACTCAAAGTGAGAATGCTATAGGACTTTGGCCTGCAAGGACCAGGGTCTCACATTGCATCCTGGGTCATCTCCAGCAGTTCTGATGAATATTAGGCCACTGGATCCAGATGGCTCAGGAGAAGAAAGCGAGGTTGGTGACCTTGCACAGCCCTCCCTCCCTCAAATCAGTCAACTGCAAGTCATGTCATCATCTTGATGTCATGGTCCTCTTCAAGAATGAAGGACAAATCAACAATTATCTCTCTACTACCACCCCTGTACCAATTTAACAGAGAAAAAGAAAACTCTCCTAACAAACATGAATTGTCCAGCAAAATTAATTCCTACATTGCCTATATCTCAAAATATACGTCTCATCTTGTACTTTAAGTCAATCACTTTTCTGACAAGAGGTGGGTGGTGTTATTTCATTTTTCATTTCTCTGGACTCGTCTTTATCATTGCATTTGTCAGAGTTATAAAGTCTTTCAAATTTTTTTGGTAATATTATCATTGTAGAAATCGTTCTCATTGTGCTTGCTTTACTCTGCATCAGTTCATGGAGGTCCTGCCAATTTCCTCTGAAACTGTCAATTTCATTACTTCTTATGGAACAATGAATAATACTCCAATGCATTCATATGCTGTAATTTGTTTAGGTATTCTCTTTAGTTTCTAGTTGTGGGCTCCTACAGAAAGAGCTGCTATGATATTTTTGTACCTATTACTCCTGTTACTTCTTTTTTATCTCTTTGAAGTATTGACCTAGTAGTGCTATTGCTGGGTCAAAAGGTATGCCCAGTTCAGTGACTTTTCTTGTGTAGTTTCAAAATGCTTTCTAGAATGGCCAAACTAAGAGCCCCACCAAGACCCACAACTCTCATACAATTGTCATTTTTCTTTCTTTTTTGTCAACAGCCAATCTAATGGGTGTGAGGTAGGACTGCAGAGTTGCTTTAATGTTCAGTTCTCTAATTATTAGTGATTTAGAGCATTTTCTTTGTATTTTCATTGATAATGATTCTCTTCCTTTGAAAATTACCTGTTAATATCCTTTGTTTATCTTTTGGGACACACTTCTTAGTTTTATAAATCCAAATCAGTTCCTTATATATTTTAGATATGAAACTATTATCAAAGGCATATGCTGCCAAGATTTCTTTCCCCAGTTACCTGTTTTCCTTCTAATTTTAGCTGCATTAGTTTGATTTGTGCAAAACTTTTAAATTTGTAATGTTTTGAATTGTCTGTTTTATCTTCTGTGATCCTCTCTCTCATTTGTTTGGTCATGAGATCCAGAAATTTGAAAGGTAATTTCTTTCTTGCTCCTCTATTTTTTTTTAATGATGTCCCTTCTTGGATTAAATCATGTATACATTTGGAGTTTATATTGGAATGCTATGTGACGTGTTGGTCTATTTATATCTGATTTCTTACAAACTGCTTTCCAGTTTTTCCAGTAGTTGTTTTCAAATAGTAAGTCTTTATCCTAATAGCTATATGTTAGGGGATTTATCAAACACGCTTCTATTCCGTTTGCATCTATATGTTATATGCCTGATCTATTCCATTGATTGAATTCTGTCTGTTAACCTCTACCAAATCATTTAGATCATCTTTAATGAAATTATGTAACTCACTTTGTAATGCAACAATTTAAAACTAAAATTCCAATTAAACTTAGAAAATTCCATCTTGGGGAAAAATTACAAAAATATATGTAATTAGTACCCACCAATCTGTTTCTTAAATTTATACTCAGTGATTCAAGAGGCATAATAGAAAAAGCCCTGCATTTGGTGTCAGAAATAGTGGGTTCAAATACTAGCTCTGCTACTTAATAACTGCGTGACCTTGAGCAAATTTTCTTTCCTCTCTGGACCTCCTCAACTATAAAGTAAGGGGGTTGGATTGGATGATCTTTCTCTAAGGTCCCTTCTAGGGCTAACACTTTATGATCCTATAAAAATTTACAACTTTCCCTATTCCATTTATAACTCCCCCTGAAGTTACATAGAAGAATACACACTTGCCAATGCCCATAATACTCACAGGGGTTCATCAGAGGAAGAAATTACATATGGCTAAGGGGATTAGGGATGGAGAAAGTTGAGCTTAAGTTGGGCTGTCAAGGATGGTAAGTATATGAAGGCAAAAGAAACTGAATAGACAAGGATCTTGAGGTAGGAAATCCCAGCATGTTTGGGAAACACTGAGTTGTACAGTTTGGTTGGACTATGGGATGTGAGAAATGATGTCCAAAAAATGGGTTGGGGCTAGATTATAGAGAATTTTGAATTGTTTTCCCTTCTATATGTACTTGATGATCCAGCCTTACTTGCTGACTTGCTAGTCATCACTATAATACTCCATCTTCTACCTCTGTGCCTTTATTCTAGCAGTATCCCATGGCCAGTGTGCATTCCTATTTCACTGTCATCCCTTGGAGTCACTTGTTTTCTTTAAGGCTCACCTCAAGGCCTAACTCCTATATGAAGTCCCTGAGATAAAACATGAGCTTCTTTAGGGTAACACACTTTATCTTTGTAGTCCCACCAAGCAGTACAACAAGTGTTTAATAAGTTCTTGTTGGTTGATGAATGATTGATTGAATAAATGTTAGACTGAGTAATTAGATTGTATAATGGAGGCATTGTTTTGCTCTTCCTGGAATGTGCCTGCTGGTGTGCTATAGGTCACTATTCTCCAACATCCCCTTTGCTTCCCTAGGCTTCTACTATAGTAGGGAGGTGGGAATTCTCTAAGAGACTGTTTTAGATGTAGGCTGAGCCCAATGTCAAACACAAGATGGTGGGAACTCAAAGGGAGTTTAGAGATAATCTAGGCCAAATCTTTCATTTATATATAAGAAAATTAAGACCCACAGCTAATCAGCAGCATGTCCGGGATTCAAACCTAGGCCTTCTGACTTCAATTTTAGTGCTCTTTCTCTTTGACAGCTAGTGATATGTTTCTGGAGCTCAGAGAAGTTAGGGACACCTAAAGTTCAAGATTTGGGCACTATCTGTCTAGAGATGGTGGTTTAAACCATGGATGATCATGAGCTTGACAAGAAAATGTAAAGAAAGAGAAGAAAAGGAAACTTAAGAACAGACCATGGAGAAATACCTGTCCTAAGAAGTTGGGAAGAGGATGAAGGGCTAAGAAGGGAGTTGGGGAAGGAGGAAGAAAACCAGGAGAATAAGATGTCTACAGCCAAGGAGAGAGAATCATAAAAGCAGGTGATAGTGTCAAATAGAGGGAAGAGGTAAAGAAAATTAAAGCCTGGAGGGAAAAAGACATTGGATCTGGCAGAATTATGGGGGATAAAAGCCATATTGTAAGAAGTAGAAGATAAGAGAAGCTTAGTATGTATTTCAAGAAGATTGCAAGTTGAAATAGGAGAGAGAGAGAGATAGATTATAAGTTTAGAGCTAGAAGGGAGCACAGAGATCATCTATTTCTTCATTTTACAGATGAGGAAACTGTGGAACTAAAGTCTAAAGCAATTTGCCCAAGAATATTCAGCCAGTCTACAAACGTTTATTAAATGTCTGTTACGTCCCAGGCACTGGGCTATGTACGGGGAGTACAAAGACAAAAATCAAAATCTCTGTCCTCAAGGAACTTACATTTCATCAGGGAGATGATGAATATAGGTATGGTTATATATGGATCAATATGAGGCTGTTTGGGGGAGGAGTGGGCACTGGTCACTGGGGAGGAATCAGCAAAGTCTTCACACAGGAGGGAGTGTCTGAGCTAAACTTTGAGAGAGAATGAGTCTGAACAAAAAAGAGGTAAAGAGAGCATTCCAGGCATGGAACGGTTGTTTCCAAGGCCCAGAGATGGAAAGTAGAGAGGAAGAGCAAAAAGACCATTTTGACTGGGCTGTAGAGTGTGGAAAGGGGGCTGATATAAAATACATCTGGAAAGGTAGGTTGCAACCAGCCTCCAAGACTTTGAGGATTTTGATTTTAATCCTAGAGATAATAGGAAGCCATGGATATTTAACTGAGGGCAGCTAAGTGGTTCAGTGGATAGAGCTCTGTGCCCAGAATAAGGAAGAGCTGAATTGAAATCCAACCTCAGGCACTTACTAGTTGGGTGTGTGACCCTGGGCAAGCTTCACTATACATGGCTACCGAATGTCAAAATCAAGATTTGAAATCAGGTTGTCTGCCTCCAAACAGAACGCTTTCTACTGTACTATAATTCCAACCCTGTTATTTTGCAGATGGAGAAACTGTTTTCAGGTCACCAGACTTTCCACAAATACATATTTAGAACCAAAAGGAACCTTGGAGATTGTCTAGCCCCCTTATTTTATATAAAGAGAAACTGAGGCCTGGAGAGGGTGAGTGGTTTGGAACCCATATCTCTTTAGGTGGGCTTTTCCATCAGGCTCAGTCTCCTCTCCTTTTTCCTTCAATCAAGATGTTTTTTCAGAAAAATTTTTACCCGCATAGTAAAATAACTATATGGACATGCATATTTAAACTATGTTTAATTGATTAATTAGCTTTGTGTTGCGGTGAAGCATCTTACTGAACTGTATCATAGTGGCAGATGGTGTCTGCAAAAATCCCCAGATGACATTTGTTGTGCTACAGTCCATTGTACCAGAGTATTTCCAATAGATAACCCAAGAACCATTTTAAGGTAATGCATTTAAAAGAAACAATTTATTTGATCCTGGAAGGTCTGGATTTTTCAGTGGATGCTTCTTAGAGAAGCGGAGACAGAATCTGACAGTCTGGCTAATTCTTTATAATAAGGACACTAGTGCAATCAATAAACCGTCCCCATAATTGAGCTGCCCGCTTCTGAATTTGTCAACAATAAAAACGAATGCAATTAGAAAGTAACTGGGGAAATAATCATAGTGGCAGCTCTAACGAAGACAGAGACCCTCTTGCAAACTCACTGTAATTAGTTTTTGTTTGCTAGGAAATCTTTTTGAACTCTGTGAAATGAGGGGCGATTTCATATCTGAATGTTATTGATGCTACTGCGTCTCAGGCATGGAGTAATTAGGAGAGAGAACCAAAAGAAATTCTGCTGGGTAAAAATAGCAGTAATGAATGCTGAGAAGAGTCCCTGCCATCATCCAAAACAAAGGAAAAAATAAAGGTCGCATAATGAAATGCAGCACATAATATATGATTTTTCATTTTTGCTATTCTGTTGTCTAATGCAGGATAAGTGCAATATGCTTAATGTCCCCCATAACCCAAATCATTGCAAGAAATAAGCTTAGGGAGGATAAGTTCCCCCAAGATTTTAACGTCTCAGAAGATGCGATCTGTATGATGGCACGCGCTTGCCCAGTGAGGCTGTTTCTATTTCATAGCCATAGCCCAAAGAGCCCTGTATGGAACAAAATAAATTGTTAGCATTCATTTATTTGTACTTTACAGCTGCAAACCATCTTACCTTTACCATCTCATTTGGCCCTTCCCATGGCACTGGAAGCTTACTCTCACCATTGTAGCAGATGAGGAAACTGAGACTCAAGAAAGTATGCCCCCAGTCACCCAGCTAATAAATGTCAGAGGACCTGGTTTCCAATCCTACCTCTGACATTCTATGTAATCTCTCTGTCTCTCTCTCTGTCTCTCTCTCTGTCTCTCTGTCTCTGTCTCTTTCTCTCTCTGTCTCTCTCTGTCTCTGTCTCTCTCTGTCTCTCTGTCTCTCTCTCTTGGCATGATTTCTTATGTATTGCAAACTCTCCCCAGATAATTCAGAAGTTCCCTGAATCTTCACAACTCTGAAATTCACCTGACAATAAGCCATAAGTGATTCAGTATTTAGGTGCAAAATTTGCTAAAGCAAACTAGGCTCTGTTACACATAGATGTATAATCTCTCCCCTGCCCCTTTTGTGTGCATCAGAATTGCCAAATTCAGGACTTAATGTGAGTCTTCATACTTACTGCACGTTGGAGACCAGGAATTCTTTTGTTGAGAGTTTCAGTGTTTTGAAAAAAATGCATTTTCTTGACTCAGCAGCATCACCTCAAGGTTTTCAGAAGACTTTTTTCAATTCATGGATTCATAGGTCTAGAGCTGGAAGGGACCTTAGTGAAAAGCCATCAAATTTGACCCCAAAATTTTATAGAGGTGGAAATGAGGCCCCCAAAATTTAAGTGACTCAACAGTAGAATTGAGATTTGAATCTGCATTCTTTGATTTCGAGTTTGTCACAGTTTCCCCTGTACCATACCACTACTTCAGTGAACAAAAAGTTACAGAACCTTTTTCTTCACTTTGACAAAAATCTAAAGTGATATTGTGTTGTGAACCAACTCTGCAGGGCTCGAATGGACGTGGATTTTTCCCCTCTTACCAATCATTGTGTAACTAACAGTTCATTTTCAACTTTATTCATACTGAAGGACAAGGATTGATTTTTGGAGGTTTTGAACTCTGACAATATTTGGAGAGTTTAATCTACCAAAAATGGAGCCCCCATATATTGCTCTTTAGTGGTAAGAAATGCTCAGGTGGATGCTTTGAATGAGCACGTGGATAGGCTTGAACTTAGTTGGGGAAAGCATAATCTGAGAAATAAAGTCAAGGACATTCCTTCCTCCCATGGTGATGGTACCTATATCCCAGCAAGATGACCTTTGGTTAAAATGAAGAAGGTCATCTTTCTCAAAGATTTCCCTAATCAAGGCCCTTGAAACCAGATAGGTCCTTTCAGTCCCATGCACAAGGATATTTATATTTTCATCTTGTGGAGGTCTTTTCCATCTCTAAATTTATGTTTCTCCAATCTCTATGTTCTAAGTGATATGCAGCTGTGCAACATGCAGCATTGTGTATGGCCAGCTAGGACATGAAATCTAAACATCACTAGGATGCTTAGAACAGCAGAATGAGTGCTGGATTTGGAGTCAGAAAACTTAGGTTCAAATCCGAGTTCTAATACTGCTTGTGTGATGTAGGGCAAGGCATGTTCCCCATCTGGAAAAGGAGGGGGATTTGGACTAGATAACCTTTAGGGACACTCACCATTGAGAACCCAGACCTGTGACTAACTCTGGTTGGTGGCATCGGGCAGGGTCAGAGAGAAGACTTCCCTAGAATTATGTGCAGTGACTACTCTGCTCTGACATGCTCTTTTCACAAAGAATATGTGACAGGGGACTGCTACTTCCAAGGTGTGGATTGAGGTTTGCTTTTTTCCTTCACATTCCGAGGGTAGGCCTCTCATTTAGATGTCTCCCTTCTCCTGTTTTGCTGCCAGCCAAAACTGATCATTGTCTGCCTGGGGGGAAGGGCTATTGTATCTTAAGACAATGGAGACAGACCCCCAGATGTATGCATAATGGTGATGACGATGATGATATAATAGCTAATATTTTTTTAGTTTTATTTCTTTATTTTTAGATTTCAACATTCATTTCCACAACATTTTGAGTTCCAATTTTTCTCCCCATACCTCCCCTACCCCTACCCCATAATACCTTGCATTCTGATTACCCCTTCCCTCAATGTACCCTCCCTTCTATCACACCCCACCCTTCCCTTATCCCCATCTTCTCTCTTTTCTTGTAGGCCAAGATAAATTTCTGTACCACATTACCTGTATTTCTTATACAATTATATGCAATATGCATATGTTATATGCAATAACAATTCTCAACATTCATTTCTAATACTTTGAATTCCAACGTCTTTCCCTCCCTCCCTCCCTACCCATCCCCACTGAGAAGGCAAGCAATTCAATGCAGGCTATATATGTGTTGTTTTGCAAAAGACTTCCATAATAGTCATGTTGTATAAGACTAACTATATTGCCCTTCATCCTACCCTGTCCCTCCGTTTTTTCTATTCTCTAATTTGACCTTGTCTTTTCCTAAAAGTGTTTACTTCTAGTTATTCCCTTCTCCCATTTGCCCTCCCTTCTATCATCCCCTCACCCCACTTGTCCCCTTCTCCCCTACTTTCCTGTAGTGTCAGATTTTCATACCAAATTTAGTGAGCATGTTATTCCCTCCTTAAGCCATATGTGAAGAGAGTAAGCATCACTTTTTCCCTCTCACCTCCTCCCTTTTCTCCTCCATTGAAAAAGATTTTTCTTATCTCTTTCACGAGTGATAGTCTGCCCCATTCCATTTCTCCCTTTTTCCTCCCAATATTTTCCTCTCTCACCCCTTAATTTTATTTTATTTTTTTATGGATATCATCTCTTCTGATTCAACTCAACCTGTACTCTCTATCTATGTGTGTGTGTGTGTGTATAATTCCTCCACCTACCCAAATACTGAGAAAAGTCTCAAGAGTTACAAATATTATCTTTCTATGTAGGAATATAAACAGTTCAGCTTTAGGAAGTCCTTTATGATTACTCTTTCCTGTTTACCTTTTCATGCTTCTCTTGATTCTTGTGTTTGAAAGTCAAATTTTCTCTTCAGTTCTGGTCTTTTCATCAAGAATGCTTGAAAGTCCTCTATATCATTGAATGACCATTTTTCCCTTCAAGTATTCTACTCGGTTTTGCTGGGTAGGTGATTCTTGGTTTTAATCCCAGCTCCTTTGACTTCTGAAATATCCTATTCCAAGCCCTTTGATCCCTTAATGTAGAAGCTGTAAGATCCTGTGTTATCCTGATTGTATTTCCATAATACTTGAATTGTTTCTTTCTAGCTGCTTGCAATATTTTCTCCTTGACCTGGGAGCTCTGAAATTTGGCCACAATATTCCTAGGAGTTTCTCTTTTCAGGTCTCTTTCAGGAGGTGACCCCAGTTAGGTCCTGTCCCTCCCTGTGCTGAGGCCAGGGCTGGACTCCACTCTGCTGTGTCCCATGGGATAGGCCTTTCCTGTTGGCCTTCCAGGTTACCGTTGGCTGGAAATCTCTCTCACTCTGTCATTCTGTGGCTTTTGCTGCTCTAGAATTTGTTGAGAGTCATTTTTTACAGGTATTTTGTGGGCTATGGGGGAAGCACTAGAGTATATGCATCTTTCTACTCTGCCATCTTTGCTTTGCCCCCCAATAGCTAATATTTATAGAGCACTTTAAGGTTGGCAAAGCACTTTAGGTCAAGTTTGTATATTTTATCTCATTTGATTCTCACAGTGACCCTAGGAGGTAAGTGCTATTATTATCCCCATTTTACAAATGATGAACAGGTAAGCAGAAGGTTCTGTGACTTGCCTAGGATCACATGGTTTAGAATTATCTGAGAGGCAGAATGTGAACTGTCTTCCTGACCTCTGACCCAGGGCTCTTTTCACTGTACCATTTAGCTGCAAATACTTTGTTAGCCAGGGCAGCTAGGGAGTGCCTAGGTGCATAGAACTCTGGACCAGGAGCCCTTTTCCTGAGTTCAAATCTGGCCTCAGCCACTTACTCAGCCACTTCACCTTGTTTGTCTCAGTTTCCTCATCTGTAAGATGAGCTAGAGAAGGAAATGGCAAACCGCTCCAGTATCTTTGTCAAGAATGCCCCAAATGGAATCACCAAGAGTCAGATACAACTGAAAAATGCCAGAACAAAAACATTTTGTTCTGACACATGTGTATATCACATATTTGCCAGAGTTCATAGGAAGATTAACCTGCTGACTCCACTTGAGTTTCCATTCTTGGCTTCTCAGGGTTTGTGTTGGGCTCCTAATGGCTCTCTCTACCATCTCTGAAACCTTCACAGTGCATGGTTTATATGATGCCTGGTTACATCTGTGCCAGCCATGTTGCTAACCTGTGCACAAAGGGAAAAAAAAACCATACTTTTGTTCTAAAAATTTCATTTCCTCTTTACCAGGTTTATATAGAAATGTGGCCTTATTTCTATATAATAGATGTACACAGCAACTCAGAGTGGTAAACCAAAGGTCTGAATTTTGATGTACTAAGAATTGCTACAATTAGGTAACTAAATCCAGATAGAAGGACTAGAGTTCTTTGTCCCAGAAATAGTCTGTATATTGGCTTAACAAGAAATATTTGTGACATTATCCCTGTCATCAATTAGATTAGGCAGTATTCCCAGTGCTCTGGTTTGCTGTCTTTCTTTTTCTACAAGTAATTAGTTTTTTAAAAAGCCAAACAAATTCTCTTTTCTTCACTGTGAAAGAAAGAACTAATGATTTGGGGGAGTCAAATCCCACCTGGGAAAGAGGGAAATTGTATTTATTAAGTTGCTTTGTTACCTGACCCATGAGCTAGCATTGAACTTCAGCAGTCATATTGCACAAGGATATGCTCCTAGGGAAACTTAGAAGGGAAAGAAAATATTTGTTAGGAAATGTCAGTTGCCACACTTGGGAAGATCTGTTCTGAACTTTTCTCTCATTCCTTGCATGGTAGAATCTCAGAGGCCTTTGCAGGGGACATTATAAGAAAGAAAAAAAAACTTCGTCTTATATTAATTGCCAAATGCAATAATTGTGGGAGAAATGGCGAAGTTAGTGTTACAGACCTGTCTTTTGTCTCTGGTTTCTGAGGAGAGCTGCAGTATTTGTGACTCAAAACCTATAGGATTCATTTATCAGAAGAAAACAAAGCAATTTAATACTATTTATAGGTTACTTTAAACAGCAATATTTCTATTAACGTGTATTCTTTTTCCTAGGAAAGCTATTGCTTCTGACCACTTTGATCTACTTTTGTGCCAGCCACTCAGTCATTGCACAGTGCCTTTCTAAATATTCTCTTATCTTTCTTAAGTGTGGTAGAGGGCCTTATCAGGTACAGGGCCCTGGGCATTTTGGCATTTGCTCTGAGATCAGTTACTTGCACTTTAGAATCCTATTATGTTCGAGCTGGAAGGGACTTTAGAAGTCACTTAGTGCAGCTTCCCCGTTTGCATTGCAGAGTAAGAATCTGTGCCCCAAAGAAGAGAAGTGAGCAACTCACCAGTCCCACAGTATATTGGCATCAGAGGCTTGGCTCCAAATTCAAGGCCTTTGCTACATGACCCTACCTCTATTGTGATTATATTTCAGTATCACTTCTTATCTAGGAGTCTCTCAGAAATCCTAGAAACCATCTATCCTCTTAGGAAATACTATGATATCAAGGTCCAGAATACCCTGCTCATTATAGCATCAGCTTTTACTGAAGCAGCAGAGTATCCTGAGGAAATAATAGGCAATATGTACCAGGCAATTCAAACCACCACCATCACCTCAACTGCCGTCTCCCCTTGAACCCTAATGGAGACTGCACAGGACTCTAAACCCAAGAGCTTTGGGAATAGCATAGTTCCCACCCACCCACCAACCACCACCCCCACAGCCATCATTGAAGGGAAAAATGATTGTGGAGGGGGGGAGTACCTTCCATACCACCACTATTAACTGCTGACCAGCTGCCACTAAGAGTCAGTGGCAGACTTCAACCCTGCTGACTACCAGTCCTGCTCCAGCCCAGCTTTTATAGCCATCAGTGAACAACTCCCATCGAGAAGGGGCTGTAATGGTAATTTCCAGCTAATGGTGGGTGGGGAGAAGATTTAAAGATCTTCCCCACCCATTAATAGGCCTCAATATCTTTTGTTAATTTCCACTGAGGCACTGGGTCAGAGGGTCCTGCCCTCTGACTCTGAAAAATGTATAAATACTCTGAGGTGAGGTTTTACTTTGGGGCTTAGTTTTTGGAAGAAGGTTTGTGTGCCAGATGAGACTCTGGGAAGCCACTAAGGAGTACCCCCACCCCCAGCTTTGAAAACCCAGATATGAGTGCTTCTCTCTCTGATAACTATGTATGGATATAATCATCAGACAGTTGGATCTATCTATTGTTCTGTGATGTATGTATTGCTTATGGTTAGGCAGCTGGGAGCCCTGTCTGTTGATCTTTATTTCTCTGTTTGTATTTTCTCTGAATTTCAGGGTGCTGACTTTTTCCCCTGAACAAAGTGAATGATTTATGTGCTTGATTAAAGTGATTGTTGACCCCTCAAAAGTTGCCTTTCCTTTTAGAAAAGCATATCAAAGAAACTATGATAGCAGGCCCTCCTCTGTATGTTGGGGTGCTTACTTTTACAGGGGTCAATCATCCCCACCAACTAACCAACATCTGCTACCCATAGGGCAGGCAAGAAAGCCTAGCTAAGGCAGCAAACAACCCTGAGGGATAGACAAGAGTCCTGGTAAGTCAAACCATCATCAACTTGCTCTCAATCTTCCCTCAGACACTGATGGGGAAAGCCTAGGATTCTTAGCCCAGGAGCCCAGTCTGGTGTCCCTAGCCTTCATTCAGGGACAAAACACTGTGGAGATCCAGCCTGGCTCCTGCATGGCCTATGGCCTTATGTAAGGAGGACCCAGAAAAGCAAGTTCTTGCCCCCAAAGTCTTTGTCTCTGCCCTTTGAGTCAGCCTTAGAAACAGATATGATTTTATCAGTGAGAATGACATTAAAGAAGCAGCATTACCATCTGTTTTGCTACTGGACCCTAAGGACCATGGAAGCCCTACAGCTGATATGCAAATGAAATCTCTTTTATGGATTTTGTCTTCCATTGATATGTAGGCTCCTTGAGAACAAAGGCTGACTGACTTTTCTGTTTATATCCCCAGAGTTTTGCACATAGTAAGTGCCCGATAAATGCTTTACTCATTCATTCGATAATTATTGGAATTTTTTATACTATTAGGTATGCCTAGCAACTTCATACTAAAAGAACACCTTTGTGGCCAGTGAGATACTTTACAATCCAACAACAGTAACCTTCTTGCTTTTCCTCACAGATGACATCCACTTCCAACCTCCGTGTCCTTTCATTGGCATTCCTCCATGCCCTGAATGTTTTCCTTCCTCACCTCCATTTTCTGACTTCCTTGGCTTCTTTCAAAACTCAGTGTTAATATCACCTTCTGAAAGAGGCCTTTCCTATTGGTCCCCCTACCTGCCAATCAAGGGCCTTTTCTCTCAGATTAGTTACCATTTAAATTATATATATATATATATATATATATATATATATATATATATATATATATATATATGTATATATATATATGTATATTTTGTATGTGTATAGTTGTTTGCATGTTGTCATGTTGTCTCCCTCTCCTGCTAGAATGTGAGCTCTGTGAGGGTAGGGGCTATGTTTTTGTCTTTCTTTATATCTCTAGAACTTAGCACAGTGCCTGGTGCATAATAGGTGCTTAATGCTTGTTGACTAACTTCCTGATTCCCAAGTTCCCAGAAAGGAGCTTTCTACAGACTGTATAGGTTCCAAAGTACTACTCTTGAAGTATACAAAGGACCTTGGAATACCTGCTGCCAAAGGGGGATGAATGAGCTGCTTGAAAAGGTCAACCCAAAGAGAAGATGACTTGCTCTGTCACAATCATAGGGGACAGTGACAGATGACAGTTACAGAATGTGAGAGAAATTCTCTTTGGCTAGAGGAGTCAGGAAAATACCACTTTAAAAAATGCAAATCTCGTTTTAGATTTGTTACAGAAAAATTGCTGCCTTGGGAAGATGGGAGAACTGCCTATCTTGATAAAGTGCTACACAAGAGTTATGTTTTGCAGCATTCACTATACCCCAGGGAAATAGAGCCAAGGATTCTATGCTCTGTATCTACCCCACTTCTGGCATAGTGGAGAGTAAGTTCTTAGGGATGGCAGGCCAAGAATATACTTGGAAAGCTGCTTCCACTGGGATAATTGACTGGTAAGACCAGAGAAGCATAGCTTTAGGCTGGAAGGGATCCTGTAGATCATCCAGCACATGTCATTGTTATCCTCATTAATTTGCCTGAATCAGCTGTCTGTCTAATATGAATATAACAAGTTCTTTAGGGACCTACGGACAATCTCTTTTTTTCTGTTATTCCCCAAAACTTCTTGGGGCCCAGATTCATGATACTCTTTATTGGCTCAGCCCCTATCCCACTGGAAAATCTTTCCTCTTAAATCCACTTGTTATTTACTCACATAGACCTTAAATCATGGTAAAGAAAAACAATTTTATTAGATTACAAAAAAAATCATGCCAATATCAAAAAGCAATATGTGTATGTGTGTGTGTGTGTGTGTGTGTGTGTGTGTGTGTGTGTGTGTGTGTGTGTGTGTATATATATATATATATATATATATATATATATATAGTGTAAATGTCAGGAGGCACAATTACTTTTCCAGGCCAAGGTTCTTCTCTCTCGTCCCTGACCCAGGTCCATGTGACTGGAGTACTATCAGTTTGGGGTCTTCTGGTTAGGGGTCTGACTCTTGTCGTGGAGCAACTCTCAATCTACAGCAAACAGATGAGGTGGGGGTAGCACTTGCTCATTCTTTCCCACTGAAACTCTGTAATATTCATGTTCTGGAAACTCCATACTTCATAGGAACACTGCATCTGCACAGGTGACAATGGCTTCCCTAGGACTGGAAGACCACTATCCAGATATCATTGGGAGCTTTGAAGGGAGGCATCAGTGCTCTGTCAGTACAGTTATAGCAGTATTCACTAACCAATTTTGAAATCTCCAAGTCTACAAACCCATCAGTATGTGTCTTCCCATGTTATTTTTGCCCTTCTGTTTCTTCCTCTTCTCCTTCATATTAATTCCATTGGCCAGTGATCATAGAAATCTCCTATCACTCTGTCTGGATGAATATCCACAGGAAGACTCCATGCTTGATCTGCATCATCAGTTGCTATATCCTGTATGTGAATAAATTCGACATCATTGGGGCCCTTTGACAGTCCCTGAACAACTAGTGTTTAGTCACCCAGGAAAGGGGTGTCCAACTCTATTTTCAGGAAACTGGAAAGACAATGAGGATGAGGTGAAATTTGTTATTCTTTCTGAGAAGAGAAAATGGTACTGACTCTTTTGGATCTTAGTTCAGAAGTGAAGATACAAAGAAGAAGAAAAAGAAAGTGTGTGTGTGTGTGTGTGTATTTTTAGTACTTCAGTGGTACTGAAGTCTGCATGGTTGAGGTGCGGTATATGATTTAAACAGGAGGAGAATCTCTAGTTTCTGTCTGCCCACCTTTGTCCTCCTCTCACTTATGTTTTTGCCCTCAATCCAGATAAGTTAACTGACTCCCAGCTCTTTGGCTCCATCTCAACCAGACCTAAAGTTGTTTGGGTTGCCCTCAGCCCTACTTTCCCAGCTCTGCCTTTGTCATGTTTGATTTGTGTGACAAGTCATGTCTCTCTAGGGATAGAAGATTGGAGCTCAGATGTGAATGCAGAGATAAACCCAAGGCTAAATCTGGGGCCCCACTCATGCATATCAAGTTTTCCCTTTTTATTGTTGACTGTTGATGAGCTCCAGGACATACAACTACATATGTTGCTCTGCCCACTCAGGAAATCCCACACAGATACAGAGATGGACCAGAAATACCCAGGAACCCTAAACCGCCATGACTATATCACTATTTTTATGGACTTTATCTTGTGCATTCTTTTCTCAGTAAGCTATTAAGTATGTGAAAAGTTAAGGAATTTAGCAGTGCCATTCTTCAAAATCTCCCCTACTTAAATATTTTTCCTAGTACATCCCTGTTTGGGGCAGAAACTTTGGAGAGTCTTTTCTGATTCACAGCTACATCTGTGTCATTGTACCCATTACTCTGTGCTAAGAGAACCAGTGCCCCCATCCTAACTCCTCACCCACTAACATCCTTGTAATCTGACATCATTGGTGGACCTAGTGCTGATACATACTATATGCTGGTATTGCCTATCTTTTAATAAAACATAAAGCTAAACTCTGCCCTGATCAAACTGCATCTGGAATACTGTAGTCAGTTTTGGCTACCACCTTTTAGAAAGGATGAATAAAGAGCAGCAACCAAGAATGCTTTGGGTCCATGCATATGAGAATAATTTGAAGAAAACAGAGATGTTTAGCCTGGAATCAAAAAGGTTCAAGGAGCACGTGGTAGCTGTGTTCAAGTATTTGAAATATTGTGCTGTGGAAAAAGGGATTCAGTTTGTTCATTTAGGTCCAGAGGGCAGGACTGGAAGCAATGAGCGGGCATTGTAAAGCAGCAACTTTAGGCTTATTTTAATGAAAGCTTGCTAATAGTTCAAGCAGAGTGGGATGGGCTACCTCAGGATGTAGTGGGTGTACCTCAGTGGAGGTTTTTGAGTAGAGACCACTTTAGCATGTGGTGCTGGGGGTTCCCTTTCTGATAGGGGTTGGAGTAGATGACCATCGACGTTCTTACCGACTTAAAAATTCTGTGATTCTGCGATGGCTTTGACTGATTTGGCTGTTAACTATGGACTAGCTAACCTGAAGAGAACCCTGAGGAAGGAAAATAGGATGATTAAGAATTTTGAGTCCCTGCAATAGAAGAATTGGTTGAAGGAAATGGGCAAGTTTAGCCTGGAGAACTGAATATTCAGAGGCGGTGGTTTAGCTCTCTTTAGGTTGGACTGTCATGAGGAAGAGACATTAGTCTTGTTTAGCCTGTCCCTAGAGGTGAGAAAAAGAGAAATGGATGGAAGCTGCAAAGAGAGAAATGGAGGATTAAAACTTCTCAACTGTTTGAGTTCTCCATAGTCTGGCCCAGGAAGATCTTCAAGCAGAGGATAGATGATCACACTTCAGGGATTCTTTATCCTATCTCCTAGTGTTGTTTTCAGAATCAGATGAGATGATATTTGTAAAGCACATAGTAGGTGCTATTTAAATGCTAGATGATGATGATGATGACAATGATGATAATGATGACATCAGGCAAGAGCAGAATAGATGACTTGCTGAGCCATCCATTTCTAACTAATTCAATTTCTGAAATTCTTTGCTTAATAGTCAGTTCATTAGTTGATTGAATAAAAGTGGCCAAAGCATTTGGTGGCCCTTTTAGACATCATTCCAAAGTGTGCTTTAGATTCTTAAGTCCAGAGGAGACAATTTCTTGTTCTTGCTTCCAATGTAAGTCAGTGAGAAACTCATGGCTGGGCTTCAGAAAGGTCACCTACAGAAAATGGTCATCGCCTACTTCCTGGAAGTAGGAATCATGGACTGATTTTTCATTCATGGCCAATTCACGGTCTTTTTTCCAAAGGGATGAGGCTGAACCAGTAATTAACCTCAAAATTATGCTTTCTCTGGTTGCCACTCTTCAGTTGTTCATAGTACCAAGGAGATTTTCATTATTGTCCATTCAGTATGTACCATCCCTCAACCTTTCTATTCCTCACCATGACTGGACATTCTATTGGCTACCTCCATTCGTTAAAGTGTAGCAAAATGAAGTTGTCAAGAACACTATGCTGCACTTAAATTAAATGGATTTTCTGCTCTGAATTAGGAACACGAGAGACATATTAGATGGAACATGCCAAAATGCTAAGGCAGCATGAGGGGCGCCATCTGTCACAATATTTCTCTAGTTATTTTAATCTCCTGTTCACTTAAAATTATGTTTGCTTAGAACTTATATTTTCATAGAGGGAGCCTATTAAAGCAGGAGATATAACATTCATTATCCAATTTGTTCCTTCCTCTACTTAGGAGATGATAACCTGGATATAAAGACTCCTTTTGGAAGGCATACATCTGCAACATCCAGTAGAGATGGCTACCAAGGGTTTTCCCTTCCCCTTTCTCCCTGTGTCCTCCCCCTTTCCCCTTTGTTCTTCCCTTCCCTTCCCTCAGACCCCTTCCTCAGGTTTGTTTCCTTCCCCCAAGGTGGTAGGGAGGGAAAATAGAATAATAATAAAAAATAGAATCTGTAAGGATGACTCCAAATAGCCAAGGCATCCTATGAGGCCAAATAGTTCCTTCATGGGTTCCAGGAGGCTGTTCTCCTTAGATCAATACATTTGCAAAAGACCCCAGTTTCTCTTGTTCTATCTCATTTTAAACCCCACAGGCTCTCCCTGGCCTACCCCCAAGCCCCAACCTAGGCCATGCTGAATTGATCTATATAGTCTGGAGAGAGGCAATTACTAGGTTGTGGTTATGGGTGTAGCTTCCTTTCCCAAGACCAGTCTGAGATTGAGAACCATGGATGGTGCTCAAGAGGCCCAAAGGTTTCCTTCTATCTTTCTTTGTGTGATTTCTGTTAGTCGTTAATAAGCTTTGTTGTCTTGATGTAATGAAAAGTGTTCTGAAAGAGTCAAGTGACCTTTTTGATTCTTGGCTCTGCCACTTAATACCTCTGTGACCTTGGGTAGGTCACTTTACTTCTTTGTCCCTTGGTTTCCTCATCTGTAAAAGAAGGAGGTTAGATTAGATGACCTTTAAGGTCCCTTCAAACTCTGAATCTACATATTCTGCCATGCCTGCCCAGGTATGGATTCCTTTTATAAAAACTATTCCTTAGCTTTTTGTTTGGGACAGAAATGGATCCAGATATATTTCAGATGCATAATTCTGATAAGGGACTGTTAATTACACTATATGTTTTAACTAGACCGATGGTTCTCAAAACTTTCTGGTCTCAAGATCACTTTACACTCTCAAAAATTATTACATCCCCCAATTATTTATTTTAGATGTGTTACATCTATAGACATTTGCAATATTAGAAATTAAAACAGCTTAATGTTATTATGAAAATAATTTGACCTTGCAGACCCTCTTAAAGGGATCCCTTGATGATGCATTGAGAACCTCTGGCCAAGACGTTCACATCGGCATCACTTTTGGGTGGGCGAATTCATTAATTCATGATGAGACCGTTATTCAGAAAGCCACTGTGTCATTTCTTTCTGCTTACGAGAGTGAAACAATATTTAGATGTGCTTGTTTCTCATCAGAAGCGAGACTACACCACCGAACTTGATTCACCGTCCCTTTGTTTACCTGAAATTCTCGGAAGCTTTCCCATATGCTGAAATCTTTTCCCTGAGGAATATTTCAAGGTAAGTTTAATACAAACTACTCTGGGGGAAGAGACAAAATGTTGACATTATACAGGTTCCACAAATATTAAAGAATGAATACTGTAATAAAGACACGCTTAGGAAACATAAGCTCAGCTTCTAAAATATAGAAAAATGCTGAAATTATGATTTGGAATTATTCTTTGAAAAAAATATTAACAGTTCATATTTATATAGTAGCGTAGGTGTTGCTTATATGGTGCTTTCATGTGCTTTGTGATATTTTAGTCTCTGAAATAGGTAGGGTAAGCATTATCGGACCAGTTTTAGGGATGAGGAAACTGAAGCTTACAGAGTTTAAGCAACCAAATGATAAAATGCCAGTGCTGCAGGAGGCATTAGAGGGCATCTGTACAAGCTTTTCACATTACAGATGAGGAAAAAGAGGTCCTAAGAGCTAAAATGACATGCTCAAGAACACAGGGCTACTAAATGGGAGAGCAAATAATTAAACTCAGGTCTTGTGATTGCAAGTCTAGTAGACTTTTCTGGCGCTTAAAAAAAGTATTGATCATTGTTTTTTTGAGATCCTTTTCTTGGTGACTACTTTCTTTGACCTGAAAACTCTGGATCTTTAAAATGGCATTTCTTTATGTCTTTAATTTGGGTTTTTTTGGGGGAGAGGGTGATGACCAGTGGATGGACACTTCCTATTTTGCCTTCTGTCTCTAGTAGTTTGGAGGAACGTGTACATAATTTCTTGAAATAGGGTATCCAGATGAGAGAATTTTGAATCATGATTTTCAAGGAGTCCAGGGATTGTTAAATTATCTTTCCTCATACTGATTTCAATTTTTTAAGAGTAGCCATTTCACTTGATATTCTAATTTTTCTAACCTTTTAAATTTATTCCTTTTTTCTTTTGACACAATCATGGTAAAGTGACTTGCCCAGAGTGTCACAGGTAGTGAGTACCTGAGGCTGAATTTGAACTGAGATCCTCCTGACTCCAGGACCAGTGTTCCATCCACTGTGCCACCTAGCTGCATGTGAATTTGTTCTAATGTTTCCTGTTGCCATGTTGAATTATGTTTGCTTTCTTCTGTTTTTCAGGGTATTGACTACTTGGGTAATGATGTCTACTTTTTTCTCTAAGCTGCTCACTTTCTTTCTAAGTGTACTAAATGCATATTTTATCTCTTGTTTTAGTTCTTCTTTAATTTCTTTCAGCCCCTCTAGGAATCCTTGTTTCAAATTCATTCTTTTGTCTGAGGTTCTACTTGTGATTATTTTGGAGTTATTTCCTTCCTCTGGGATTTCATCTTGGTGTTCTTTTAACCCACAGTATTTATTTAAGATAGTAGGAGTTTTCTTCTCTTTGATCATGTCTACAATTTTAGTTTTTGGATTAGAACTTTATACTAGGTCCAGGTTCTGTTCCTCCTGCATTATTGAATTGTCTGATTAGGCTAAAGCTCTGTTTCCCATTGTTGCCTATTGTGAGATGTTGTGCAGGGGCCAGGTTCTGCCCTTCTGAAGTCCGGAAGTTGCTGCCCTTTAGTTCTAGATAGGAAGTTACCTGGAGTCAGGCCCTGACTTCTCTCACTGCCTTGACCTGGGATCATAATCCTGGTCTTCAGACTGGAGGGTAGACTTCACTATTAGTACCAAGCTCTGTCCACTGTCTTCATTTTCAGCTTCTTCCTGCCTTGTGGGGCATCTCCATACTTCTGGTTGTCCAAGTTTTGGTCTGAT
Source organism: Notamacropus eugenii (assembly GCF_028372415.1). NCBI lineage: Eukaryota > Metazoa > Chordata > Mammalia > Diprotodontia > Macropodidae > Notamacropus > Notamacropus eugenii. Next base: position 67,462,632 of record NC_092879.1, on the reverse strand, counting down.
TCCCTTGTGTAATCACCTGTCTAGAAGTCCATCGCTTTAGATCAGAGCCCCTAGAGTGTCCTCATCATATGTTAATACTATTTCTATTTTGGAACAGTCCTTCTAGATCATACAGTCCAGCCTTCTCATTCTAAAGCAGACCTCTAGTGGGGAAGTAACTTGTCCAGAGTCACACAGGGAGTAAGTAATGGAACCAGGGATTCTGACCATGTCTTTTTACTTCAAATTCAATGTGTTCTGGGCTGAGCTGAGGCTGCTGCTTCTCATCTTTAGCCTTTTTTCTTGTTTGATGTTGATTTGAATGTTCTAACTAGTTGATGACATGACTGCACACAGACAGCTAATTTGGAAATAACTCCCACATTGGTACTCAGTTACAGGAAGAATAATAAAAAAGCTACTTCTGGAGTGCCTTGCTTTAAGGTAACCAGATAGGGAAAATGTAGAGCTTCAATGGACTAATTGTATTATAGAATGCATTGCAGGAGCCATTTAAATACTGAGCTCCCCTAAATACATTTTAAAAAGGGTTTGATTTACAAAATTATAGGCTTATAATATTTGAAGGACTCATCTGTTGCATGAAATGTAACATGCCTGTACGTTTGAACTTATAGAAATCTTGCTTAAGTATATTGAACATTTGAAACCTGATGTAGCCAGGAGTCTCAACTGGCATTTCAAATGATTCATAACATTTTCCCTGCTTCTTGGCCTAAGGAAAGGCAAATTTTCCTTCCATGAAACTTTTATAGCTAAGGAAACAAGATACCTTGGTTACATTCATAGCTTCCTCGAGGTGGTAGAAAAATATGGAATGGATCAAAAAGTGAGTACAGTCTTCTCCAAAAGCAGCATTGAGGTTGTGGCTTTGCAGGCACCAGATTGAAACTGTTAAACTGTGTTTTCATGAAAGACAATGGTTCTTTAATGGAGCATACTCCTTTCCTGGGCAAGTTGCTTACAGTTATTTTATCACTTTTGCTCTGCATGGTTCCATAGAACTGAATTGAAATGTTACATTTGACTGAAATATGTACTCTAATCTGGTTAGCCTGTCCTGTATAAGAATTGTGGAGATCCTCTTGATCAGCCACCTTTATAGATGTCAAATTTTTCTGATTAGTGCCAAAGAATTGCAGTCGCAGACTTGGAAGGGACCCAAAGGTCATACTTGAGCCAGAGTCTTCTGGGCTGGACCTAACTCAAAATTCAGACAAGTATAGTGATTCAGCCTTGGGACTAGGATATAATGAGATACTCATGGGCCAAGTAATCTTTAACAAAAGGATGTTTACTCAATAGTAGAATGGATGCAACTTTGATTCAGATGGACATGGCTCCCGTCTGCTCTATATCTCTTATGGCAGTAATGCTCAATTGCAGAGGTATGTTGACTCTCCTAGAAATGGGGATTCAATCAAATGGGAGGAGATCTGACTCCTCATAGTCTTGCCTTTTTATTCCTCATGGGGTCAGGAAGCCATGCCAATGATTCAATTCCTAGTCCCCCAGACCAATAAAGTCACAAGGATGGCCTCTTTGACCTTTCAAAGAAAACAACCAGCCCCCTAGCCTACATAAAAGAGATATTTTCCACCCCAGTGAGGAGGACTCCATTACCTCCTGAAGTAGACTATTCTACTTTTGGATAAATCTCATTTTTAGGAAGTTTATCATTACCTCCGGCCTAAATTTGTTTTTTTGCACCTTTCAGCCATCACTCTAGTTCTCTGTGTGAGGCCAAGCAGATTAAACATCCCTGTCTTTCACAACAACCTTTCAGACATGTGAAGGCAACTTTGTTAGGATCACTCAAAGGCTAGATTGGTGTTAGAATAGCCTTAAGAGTACTCTGGCTTCTGAGTTGCTCTGACCTATGTGGAGACTACCTGTATGCTTCCCTCTCCAATTGCCAGTGCAACAAACACCTTCATATAGTCATTTTTGCCTTTTTCTCATGTCTCTTTGCATAGGAGACCACACTTCAGTCATTGATTTTGGGGCCTACTTACATTGTCCCCAGAATTCCATCATGTCTAGCCTCTCAACCCTTTTCACTGAGTAGAGATGGGATGGGGTGAAAGGGCACTCTTTAAACAAGTAGTTGGTAAAAGAGACAACCAGAACTAGAAGGGATTCATTAGTTGAGAATGAAATAGAGTGTCAAGTCTTTTACCCAAAGATCTGTTATCTTTGTTTGAAACATGACAGATTCAACTCTGTCACAATTTCTCTCTCCCAGACCTATTTCAAAAGTAGCATGAATTTTTGATAGTAACATTTCTCTACTGCCTCTGTGTCCTCAGCAGTGCTACGCTTGATGTTGTGGCATACATTTAAATAGGCAGCTGGTGAGTGGGTGAATTTGTGATGTAAAACAAAAATATAAGAAAGGAAAATTTGTGATAAGTTTTAAGCTCATCACTATGACCTCCTCTGTCCCTGGGAAACTTGTTCTCAGCTGTTCATTGAATAATATATACATACATCTGTATCTGGAAAGGACCTTAATGCCATTTCTTCTACTTCCTCATGTTACAGATGAGGAAACTGAGCATCTGAAAGATAGAGTGACTTACTCATAGTCATATGAATAACAGGTGATGGAGGTTGAGTTTGAACCTTGGTCTTCTGACTCCAAATCCAGTGCTCTTTCTGTTAAAACTCCTATGCCTGGTTCTATTTCACCCTTTGATATAGTCATAGCATCACAGAGCTGAAAAGGGCATTAGAGACCAGCTAATCCAGCCCCTTAACTTTACAGAAGAAGAAACAGAGACCTAGAGACGCTGAATGACATAGTCCTAGTCACCCAGATTTTAATTCCCTTCATTATTCCATCCATTATTCAACAGGAATAATTTATTGTGCACCTTCTATGTGCAAGACACTGTGGGGGGTACTAGGGATATAAACACAAAATTGGTAACAGTTCATGCTCTCAAGGGACTTATGCTCTACTGGGGGAGGGAAGAAGCATGTACATATATAACAACAGACAAGACAAATTTTGAGGACAGTTTTGGAGTTGGAAGGAACTCTAGAGATCTAGTTCAATCTTCCCAGTTTACAGATGAGGTATTTAAGATTCACAAACATGAAATGACTTCCCCTGGGTATTAAGTAGCTGATTTAGGACATGAACTCCAATCCTCTGCCTCCAGATTCAACACTCTTTCAACTGTACTAACAACTAAGGAGATCAGGAAAATCCTTATGCAGGATAAGAGGGCTCTAGGGTGCCATACAACTCTCTGCTGCAAGTTGCTATCAACTGCTCCTGGAGAGAGGAAACCATATGAGGATACAAGTTCTCCCCACCCCCAAAAACCCAAGTCTGTTTGGATGTGGAGGGATCTGGGTTCTGAAGAACACAGAGAGAAAGAAAAGACACAAAGAGAAAGAGAGTGAGGAAAAAGGAGAAAACCAATAGGAGATGATTTCAAGGGGATTTGAGATTAGGAGAATGGAAAAAGAAAGAGTTCATATCAAAGGGCCTCCCATTTTTCCATAGAGTTCTTACTCTTACAATTTCCTCAACTGAGAGGAGGGGGTATGAAAGGGAACGTAGAGGATTTGAAGAGGGAAGAGAAGGTTGGAATAGCTTCTTGGGGGAGTGACATAGTGGATCAAGTAGAGAAGAATAAAAGATTACCTTACTGTGTTGAGAGCCCAGTTGAAATTGGAAAACAAGAATTTGTTATGTACCCATTCACCTGAGTTGTGACGCTCCCTGCAGCTGTGTTCAGTGACTCATGAGGAAGATCAGAGAAGAAAGGTGGTTGGGGGTGATAGTGATGAGGAAGTTTGGTGAGAAGTGAACAATACTAGGATGATCATAAAGGGATTCAAGATCAGAAGACAGTATAGAGCTGAAATGGATAACTGCATTGGAAGGAATGAGAGAAGGCACAATCGGTGACGAACAGAATAGCTGACAATGGAATGTTTGTCAAGTCTCATAGATAGAAAGAAAGACCAGGAGAGAGAAATCCAGGGCAAAGGGACGTTTGTTCTCTGTGCAAGAGAAATTGCAGACACAATGGAAAAGGTGGACAGGGTTGGATTGGAGAATGGTTGGGGTAAATTTGAGGAGGATGAGGATGAGAAACTACTTTCTCCTAAATTGTCATTAATTAATTATTACAGGAATAGGGAGAGAAATAAGAGAAACTATAGGGTATAGAAGATACCTGGTGAGGGAAGCTTACAGTCTCTCCAAAGGATCTTGCAGAAGGAACTGGTTTGGGCCTGGGTCTCTTCCTTCACTTGGGCAATTGGTGAAGGAGAGTGGGGCTTTGGGAGATAGAGAGGGCACTGGTGCCCTTCTTCCCCAAAATGGCAGAAGCATTGACTAGTAATCAAGTATAGGCTTGGCCTGGGGCCTGCTGGGAGTAGCTGCTCATACTCTCCAACTTAGTGGTAGCTGATAGAGCCAAAAAGCCATGACATCTAATCTCATGAGATTGATGGGAGAACTCATCAAATTTCTCAAGGACTTCCCTTGACACATTCATTCATTCATTCAACCAACATTTATTAAAAATGCACTCTGTGCAAGGTACTATGCTAGGTACCACAGAATTACATAGGTGCAAAAGACAACAAATTTGCAATTTAGGAGTAAAGGCATACAAATAAGTGGAGTGAAAGGCAGAATGTCCCAAGTGCTTTGAGACATTACAGAGAAAGAATACTTTTGCAGGGCAGGGCTTCATGGAGATAACATTTGATCTGAACCTTGAAGGATGGGTAGAAATTCAGTAGACTGGTGTTAGTGGTGGATATGTGCATGTGCAGTCAGAGTGTATTCCAATTCTAGGGAAGAGTGTGACACAGATAAGGCAAAGTTTGTCCAGTTCACTCAATGGGTGGTTTTTGTGAAGGGAAGCAGCCTGAGCTGCAGCTGGGATGATGTCATGGTATTTCTAAAGTGATAGAGGTTTATAGGGAGATTGTATTCAAACTAATCCTCAGAAATATGTACACTTTTCAGCAATTTCTATTAGCTTACCAGTTCCTATCAAGGCAAACAATAAGCTTCACCCTGGGGAACAAGAATAGTGAATTTGACGAGAGGAGATAGGAATAAATGTGAATGCCTGAGGAGCGAAGGCTTAATGTACAAACATTTAAAGAAATATAAAACCAACCAATAAACATCCTTCCTTACTACTGACACATTACTATAAAACAGGACAATTAGAGGTAGCTCTCGGCACATGCAAAATGTAAATTGTTGGATTTAGTTGAGATTTTCAGCATGTCCCCAAACTCTAGGATTTAAGTAGCATGCACTAAAAAAGAAAACAAGACTCCTATACACCCCTCCCTCTGATTCAAAACAATGCCATACCTGGAGCTTCCAGCAACAAACCCTTATAAATAAGGCTAAGGATAATTTAACATTTTAGACCGGTTTGTTAGAGAATGCTATAGCTCCTATGCACTCCCACCTTCTTGTAATAGAGTTTTAATGCTGTAGAATCCCACAATACCAGGATTCAAAGTATCCTGGATAACTTTCTAGTCTAGATATTCTTAAACTGTGACTATGAATACATTTCAGGGGGTCCATGAATTTTTTTTAAAAAAATCAATAACTATATTTCGATATAATTGGTTTCCTTTCCAATCCTCTGTATTCTATCTGATACATTTTAAAAACATTTTTTGAAGGAGGAGCCACAGGCTTGTTTCCCCTGATAGCCAGAGGGGTCCATGGCACAAAAGTAGTTAAGAATGCAAATTCTAGTCTAAAAAAAGAAACCTCACTACAACACATGCCCAACAAGAGGTGGCTGATTGGGAGAAAAAACATTGAAAAAAAATATATTTTTTTGTTTATTTATTTAACTTTCTCAGAAACATTTAATTTTTCTTTCTTCCTTAATAGTATTTCATTTTTTCCAATTACATGTAAAGATAGTCTTCAACATTCATTTCTGAGTTCCAAATTTTCCCCCTCCCTTTCTTCCCTCCTCCTTCTCCAAAATAGCAAGTGACATGATATAGATTATATATGTAAAATCATGCTAAACATATTTCCATGTTAGTTGTATTGTGAAAGAAGAATCAGAACAAAAGGGAAAAACCATGAGAAAGAAAAAAAAACAAAAGAAAATAGTACCCTTCATTCTGCATTCAGACTTCAAAGTTATTTCTCTGGATGTGGTTAGCATTTTCCATCTGAGTCTTTTGGAATTGCCTTGGATCACCATTGCAGAGAAGAGCTAAGTCTATCATGGTTGACCATCGCACAGTGTTGCTGTTACTACATACAATGTACTCCTGGTTCTTCTCACTTCACTCATCATCAGTTAATGTAGTTCCAGGTTTTCCAGAAATCTGCCTGTTCATCATTTCTCATTAGAACAATAGTATTCCAAGCCATTCATATACCATAACTTGTTCAGCCATTCCCCAGTAGATGAGCATCCTCTCAACATGCATTTCTTTGCTACCACAAAAGAGCTACTACTAATATTTTTGTACATGTGGGTCCTTTTCCCTTTTTAATGATCTCTTTGGGATGCAGACCTAGTAATGGTATTGCTGGATGAAAGCATATGCACAGTTTTATAGTCCTTGGGATAGAATTCCAAATTACTCTCCAGAGTGGTTGAATCAGTTCACAGCTCCACCAACAATGCACTGGTGTTCCAATTTTCCCACATCTTCTCCAACATTTAACATTTTCTGTTTTTGTCATATTAGCCAATCAGATAGGTGTGAGGTGGTACCTCAGAGTTGTTTTAATTTGCATTTCTCTAATCAATCAATAGTGATTTAAAGCATTTTTTCATATGGCTATAGATAGCTTTGATTTCTTCATTTGAAAATTGTCTATTCATATCCTTTTACCATTTATCAATTGGGAAATGACTTGTAGTCATATAAATTTGACTCAGTTCTCTATTTTAGAAATGGAGCCTTTATCAGAACACTTGACATAAAAATCATTTCCCAGTTTTCTGCTTTCTTTCTAATCTTGGTTGCATTGGTTTTGCTTGTGCAAAACCTTTTTAAATATGATGTAATTAAAACTATTTTGCATTTCATAATGTTCTTTATCTCTTGTTTGATCATAAATTCTTCCCTTCTCCATGGATCTGACAGGTAAACTATTCCTTGCTCTCCTAATTTGCTTATGGTATCATCCCTTAAGTCTAACCTATTTTGAACTTATCTTGTTATAGAATGTGAGATGTTGGTCTATGCCTAGTTTCTGCCATACCATTCTCCAGTTGTCCCAGCAGTTTTTGTCAAATAGTGAGTTTTTACCCCAGAAGCTAGAGTCTTTAGGTTTATCAAACAGTAAATTACTATAGTCATTGACTACTGTGTCTTGTGTACCTAACCTATTGCACTGATCCACCACTCTATTTCTTAGCCAGTACTGAATAGTGTTGATGATTGCTGCTTTATAACAGAGTTTTAGATCTGGTATGGCTAGGCCACCTTCCTTTCCATTGTTTTCATGAATTCCCTTGATAATCTTGACCATTTTGTTCTTCCAGATGAATTTTGTTATTTTTTCTGTCTCTATAAAATAATTTGTGGTAGTTTAATTGGTATGGCACTAAATAAGTAAATTAATTTAAGTACAGTTGTCATTTTTATTATATAAGCTTGGGTACCAATGAACGATTAATATTTTTTCCAATTGTTTAGATCTGATTTTATTTGCATGAAAAATGTTTTGTAATTATGTTCATATAGTTCTTGGGTTTATCTTGGCAGGTAGATTCCCAAATATTTTATATTGTCTACAGTTATTTTAAATGGAATTTCTCTATCTCTTGCTGCTGGTCTTTGTTGTTAATATATAGAAATTCTAAAAATTTATGTGGATTTAGTTTATATCCTGTGACTTTGCTAAGGTTGTTAATTGTTTTTAATAGTTTTAGTTGATTCTCTAGGATTTTCTAAGTATGCCATCATATAATCTGCAAAGAGTGATAGTTTTCTTTCCTCATTGCCTATTCTAATTCCTTCAATTTCTTTTTCTTCTCTAATTGCTAAAGCTAACATTTCTAATACAATATTGAATAGTACTGGTGATAATGGGCATCTTGTACAACTCTCATTTCTTTTCCCAATTATTCTTCTACCTCTATTATTTGACTTTTAAAATCCTTCATGAGCTCTTCCAAGAAGGCTTTTTGGGCTTGGGACCAATTCATATTCCCTTTGAGGTTTTACATATAGGCATTTTGACAGTTGTCCTCTTCTGACTTTGTGTTTTGATCTTCCCTGTTGCCCTGCCAGGCCTAGAGGCCTGTGTGGGCTACCCGAGTCTTTCTTACCTCACCTCCCGAGGTCTTCAGCTGGCCACGCCGGATGCACATATGAGAGAAAGGACATTCCAGAGTCGAACAAGGGTTGAGCTTTATTACAGGGTCTAGTTACAAGTGCAGGGAGGTCTTCCTTAGGAGGAAGAGGGGGAGATTTCCTAAGGAGGCTAGGATCTTAAGGGATTGGAAGTAGAAGTACAAGCGGGGAGAGAGGAGGAGGGGAGAGAGAAGAGAAGAAAAGCGGAGCCTACTGTCCTCTTGGCTCCTCACGTGCTAAGAGAGCTTTCAGGCTTCCTCAATCCTACTTAACCTTCAGCCACACAGTTTGCATCTGAATACCGTGCTGTTAGATAACAATAGTGTGCCCCGATCCGGGACGACCTCGAGGGCAGGGAGACTCCACCCATCATGTATCTCCCTGGGAGAGGCGGAAATACCCGAGCTAGCCGAGCTAGCTCAGTCTGACCTTCTCGAATCCCCGCTGTTCATGGAGGGCCTCGTAAGACTCTAAGATTTAGAAGTCCCACTTTTACCCGCCCGAGACTGTCCACACGGAATTGAGCTTCCAATCCCAACATTGCCCTAGTAGCTTTCTATGATCAGTGTTCTTTTCTGTTTCTTACTCATTTTTTCCAGCTTATTTCATAACTTTAAAGTTGAGCTTTGCTCCTGGGGAACAGGGTCACTATACTAAGCTTCTTATGCTGTGGGTCAGGGGCATCATCACTGGCTTTCCATGCCAGAGTCACAGGTGCTTGCAACTTGTGCACTACACTGGAGTGACCTGGGTTGTGCCCAGGGTTCTGGGGCTTGTAGTTTGTCTTCTGCACTCAGGCTGAATGCCTCACTGCTGGCCTGCTGAGCCAGGACTGAGGGACCTTGGTTGCTGATCTGTACTTGTGGCTAAGAGCCTCCCACTGGCTTGTCTGGATAGTGTCTGGGCTGCACTGTGCTCCTCTTTTACCCAAGTGAGACAGACTAGTCTGTCATGAAGTCCTTTCAAGTTATCTGGAGTTGGAAAATTGTTTTACTCTGTCTTTGATAGGTTCTATTGCTCCAGAATCTATTTAGAGGCTTGATTTAACATTGTTTTTGAAGGAAACTGGAGAGAGCTTAGACAACTTCTTGTCTTCTTTTAACCATCTTGACTCCATCCTTAGATAGATATTGATATATTCATATATATATATATATGTATGATAAATAGCAATTAACAGAAATACACATAACCAAAAACATTTCGCAATAAGTGACTGATTAAAGAAATGAATAGTTCCCAAAAGAATAATTGTAAACCATTAACAACCATATGAAACAGTGCTCTAAATCACTGAGAAGAGGAATGCAAATCCAACTAACTGAGGTTTTAGCTCACATCCAGGAAACTGACAAAGATTACAAAATATGGAAATAGTGGTAGAGTGGTTGGGTACAGACAAGTGAGTAAATGCAGTATTTGTGGAGTTATAAATTGGTTTAATCACTCTGAGAAACAATTTGGAACTATTCTAGGAAGGTGGCTACAGTATTCATACCCTTTGACCCAGAGACTACATTGTTAGGCATAACCCTTAAGAAAGTTAATAATAAAAGGAAAGGCCCCATACTCTCTTAAATATTTATAGTGGCAGGTTTTGTTTTAGCAAATAGTTATAAACAAAATGGTGCCTCAGTTTCCTTATCTGTTAAATGGCCTGGAGTAGGAAATGGCAGACTATTTCAGTATCTTTGCCAAGAAAACCCCAAAGGGGGTCGTGAAGAGTCAGATATGACTGAAATGAATGAATGACAACAGCAAGGTGCCTATTAATTGGCAGGTGGCTAAACAAGTGGTATGTGCTACTTGACACATAAGAAATAACACATAAAATGATTACAAAGAATGATGAGAAGATGACAAAGTAAACAGAACCAAACAATATACACAATGATAAATAATAACTAGCATTTATTTATCACCTTAAGGTTTGCAAAGCATTTTACAAAGCACCTCATTTTATTCTCACAGCAATCCTGGGTGGTAGGTGCTGTTAGAGTTGAGGAAATTGAGGCAAACACAGGTTAAGTGACTTGCCCAGAGTCACCCAGCTAGTAAAGCATCAGAGGCTGGGATTTGAGCTCAGCTCCTCTTGACTCCAAGCCCAGTTCTCTGTCCATTGCAGTACTACCTAGCTCCCTCCAGGGCAGCTAGGTGGTTCAGTGGATAGTGCACCAGTGCAGGAGTCAGGAGGACCTGAGTTCAAATCTCACCTCAGACACTTGACGCTCACTAGCTGTGTGACCTTGGGAAAGTCACTTAACCCAAATTATCTCATCCTGGGTCATCTCCAGTCATCCTGATGAATGTCTGGTCACTGGATTCAAATGGCTCTGGAGGAGAAGTGAGGCTGGTGACCTGCATAGCCCTCCCTCACTCAAAAAAAAAAAAAAACCAAAGTCAAGTGCAAGTCATGTCCTTATTTCTCTGATGGCATGGTCTTCTTTGGCAACGAAGGACAAACACACACACACCTAGCTCCCTCTAGTCCACAGCAATGTACCTGGAAACAAGAAAACAGAACAATCAAAAGTAAATGCTATGAAGTTATGATGGGCAAGCTTGACCCCAAAGAAGAGATATAAGAAGGCACCTTTCCCTGCTGTTTTGTAGAGGTAGGTTATCATGAGTGTGAAATAACAATATAGTGTATCATTCTCGGTTGATGTATTGCTTGGTTTTGTTAAACTGCTTCCCCTCACCCCCTTTTTTTAAAAATATGATGACTCTTTGGGAGGAGAGAATGAGTAGAATGGAAAATGTGGATGATTCAAAAACAGAAGCTATCAGTAAAAGTATGTTAAAAATAACATGTACCCCAAAGGTAGCCATCCAGTATGCTTGAAGACCTCTAGTGAGGGGGATCCAATCACCTCCCAAAATGTGCATATTCTGTTGTGGAGAACTCTCACTCTTCAGAAGTCTCTTTTGGATATGGAGTTGAACTTTTCCTTTTTGCATCTTCTACTCATTATTTCTAGTGAGGCTGGTGACTCTGCACAGCCCTCCCTCTCTTTTTTTTAAAATTTATTTATTTAACTTTTAACATTCATTTTCACAAAACTTTGGGTTCCAAATTTTTTCCCCATTTGTCCCCTCCTCCACCCCAAAACACTGAGCATTCTAATTGCCCCTATCACCAATCTGCCCTCTCTTCTATCATCCCTCCCTTCCCTTGTCCCCATCTTCTCTTTTGTCCTGTAGGGCCAGATAACTTTCTATACCCCTTTACCTGTATTAATTATTTCCTAGTAGCAAGAACAGTACTCGACAGTTGTTCCTATAACTTTGAGTTCCAACTTCTCTTCATCCTTCCTTCCCCACCCATTCCCTTTGGGAAGGCGAGCAATTCAATATAGGCCATATCTGTATAGTTTTGCAAATGACTTCCATGATAGTTGTGTAAGACTACCTATATTTCCCTCCATCTTATCCTGTCCCCCATTGCTTCTATTCTCTCTTTTGATCCTGTTCCTCCCCAAGAGTGTTGACTTCAAATTGCTCCCTCCTCTCATTACCCTCTCTTCCATCATCCCCCCCACCCTGCTTATCCCCTTCTCCCCACTTTCCTGTATTGTAAGATAGGTTTTCATACCAAAATGAGTGTGCATTTTATTCCTTCCTTTAGTGGAATGTGATGAGAGTAAACTTCATGTTTTTCTCTCACCTCCCCTCTTTTTCCCTCCACTAAAAAGTTTTTTGCTTGCCTCTTTTATGAGAGATAATTTGCCCCACTCCATTTCTCCCTTTCTCTTCCCAATATATTTCTCTCTCACTGCTTAATTTCATTTTTTTAGACATGATCCCGTCCTATTCAATTCACTCTGTGCTCTGTGTGTGTGTGTGTGTGTGTGTGTGTGTGTGTGTGTGTAATCCCACCCACTACCCAGATACTGAAAAGTTTCAAGAGTTACAAATATTGTCTTTCCATGTAGGAATGTAAACAGTTCAACTTTAGTAAGTCTCTTATGACTTCTCTTTGCTGTATACCTTTTCATGCTTCTCTTCATTCTTGTGTTTGAAAGTCAAATTTTCTTTTCAGCTCTGGTCTTTTCATCAAGAATGCTTGAAAGTCCCCAATTTCATTGAAAGACCATTTTTCCCCTGAAGTATTATACTCAGTTTTGCTGAGTAGGTGATTCTTGGTTTTAGTCCTAGTTCCTTTGACTTCTGGAATATCCTATTCCACGCCCTTTGATCCCTTAATGTAGAAGCTGCTAGATCTTGTGTTATCCTGATTGTATTTCCACAATACTTGAATGGTTTCTTTCTAGCTGCTTGCAATATTTTGTCTTTGACCAGGGAAATCTGGAATTTGGCCACAATGTTCCTAGGAATTTCTCTTTTTGGATCTCTTTCAGGAGGTGATCTGTGGATTCCTTGAAGACTTATTTTGCCCTCTGGTTCTAGAATCTCAGGGCAGTTTTCCTTGAAAATTTCATGAAAGATGATGTCTAGGCTCTTTTTTTGATCATGGCTTTCAGGTAGTCCCATAATTTTTAAATTGTCTCTCCTGGATCTATTCTCCAGGTCAGTTGTTTTTCCAATGAGATATTTCACATTATCTTCCATTTTTTCATTCATTTGGTTTTGTTTTGTGATTTCTTGGTTTCTCATAAAGTCATTAGCCTCCATCTGTTCCATTCTAATTTTGAAAGAACTATTTTCTTCAGTGAGCTTTTGGACCTCCTTTTCCATTTGGCTAATTCTGCTTTTTAAAGCATTCTTCTCCTCATTGGCTTTTTGGACCTCTTTTGCCAATTGAGTTAGCCTATTTTTCAAGGTGTTATTTTCTTCAGCATTTTTTGGGGTTTCCTTTAGCAAGGTGTTGACCTGCTTTTCATGCTTTTCTTGCATCTCTCTCATTTCTCTTCCCAGTTTTTCCTCCACCTCTCTAACTTGATTTTCAGAATACTTTTTGAGCTCTTCCATGGCCTGAGCCCATTGGATATTTATTTTGGATGTTTGGGATACAGAAGCCTTGATTTCTATGTCTTTCCCTGATGGTAAGCATTGTTCTTCCTCATCAGAAAGGAAAGGAGGAGATATCTATTCACCATGAAAGTAACCTTCTATGGTCTTATTTTTCCCCCCCTTTTCTGGGCATTTTCCCAGCCAGTGACTTGACTTCTGAGTATCCTCTCCACACCCACCTCACCTGCAGATCTGCCCAGCCAGAGCTTGGAGTCTGAGATTCAAATGCTGCTTCCCAGCCTCAGGGCTTTGGGTGGGGGCAGGGCTGCTATTCAGTGTGAGATTAAATTCAGGTGCTCAAGTGGGGGCAGGGCTGCCACACAGGGCTCAGTTCCCTCAAGGGGTTTATGTGGAGACCTTCAACAATGGATCTGAGCTCCTGCCTGCTTTGGGAGCCCCTGTCAGCTGCTGCCTCTGCTGCTGTCTCCCCAGGGGGCCTGAGTTATGGAGACACCCCCCTCCCCTCTCAGTGAGCCAAAAAGTCTCTCTCACTAACCTTTTGAGCCTGTGGGTGGAGGGACCTGCATGGCTGCTGGAGATTCTGTCCCTGAAGCCTGCTTGGATCTGCTCCTCTCAGTGCTGCATGGCCAAGGCAGGGCTGGGCTCTGCTGTGGGTCCAGTGTGTGATGGACATGTCAGTTTTTCAGGTCTCTCTGGAACAGAAATCTCCTCCACTCTGTTGTTCTGTGGCTTCTGCTGCTCCCAAATTTGTTGGGAGTTCTTCTTTACAGATATTTTATGGGCTGTGGGTTATTAGCTAGCATATGTGTATCTCTCTACTCTGCCATCTTGGCTCCTCCCCCCCCCCCCTTAAATCTAATTCACTTGCATGTCATAGCATCACCTCCCTGATGCCGTGATCCTCCTCTACAGTGAAGGAGAAACAACAGCACTCATTATTCTTCATTCTGCTCTCAGGGGACAATCAGAACATGTGACAAGCTTTCAGGGACTAGAAGACAGCTATCATATCTCCTCAAGTCTTGTCTTCTCCCAACTTAGCATCCCCAATTCTTCCAACCAAGATGATTATAAAACACCTATAGATGGAAAGAGGTTTGGGCAGACTTTCTCTGGGCTAAACATCTCAGAAAGATAGAAAACACAATGTAGTCAGCTTTCTGAGAGTTTTGAATAAGAAGAAAAAAAGACTCAAGCTAAAGGATGGGAGTAGGAGGAGCAGAAGAGAAGAACGATACCTTGCTCAATTTGGCTTGTGCACTCTGTCTCATTCTTTTGGACACAGTTGTATTTGTTGATTTTCTCCTCTTTTTTCTGTTCTAGATTTGAGACTCTGATGTAGTTCTGCTTAAGCACCCCTGTGAAACCTTTACCACTTTGAGTGGCAAAGGTTACAGCCAAGATTTCTAGAAAAGAGAAAGGGATTTCTGGAAGGTTTGAGCTATGAGGACACTCCAGATGTTGATGACCTTCATTTTCCTGTTTTCCTTTATGTAGGCTGAGGGGAAAATGCAATCTTTAGGCAGTTCCTATGCTCACTTGATGCTTGTGAACACCTTCAGCTTGCCATGCTGTGTTGAGATCACCTCTAGTAGAGATGTGTGGGAGATATACCCTGGAAAGTGATCATCTTTGACACATTGGAGGCTCTTTTTCACTTGATGGTTTTTTGGGGTTTTTTGGCTAGCATAATGCTTTTACTTTAAGAAAATTATTCTGGTTTTCAGTATAATTTGCAGTGGTGATAAATACTAATATATGTTTTAAAAAGCATTAATGGTGGCTAAGAACTACTGGTTTTGAGTGATTAGTCACTCTAGTCAATCTGAGATGATGAATCTGGGGAAATCTTTCAGGATTTTAGAGCTGACTGGGGAGGGGGGCTGAGTGCTATGTGTGCATATTGTATTTGGAAGTTTTACTGGTTGGCATCTACTCCTTTGCAATTGCTTGGCTAGGCTCTAGTAGAAGGCCAAGAATTTTGAGGGTGTGGCACACTCAGTTTAAATGTATAAATCATGGCAACTCAGTGAAAATCCACATCTGGTTTAAAGAACACCAGGCATCTTAGGCAGAGAAAGAAGTATAGCAAGAGGGTGTGGAAGAGAAGCCAAAGCCATCTGGAGAAGGGAGGAACACGGCTGCTGGCTTGGCCAGTGGAATTACATGTGGCTCTTTATGATAAATTTCTTAGGAAAAAACACATAGGTAGGAAAGCAAATGGAAATATATCTACCATTAAGTAGAATTTCAGGTTGTTCACAGAAATATTATACATATGTGTGACCTTTAGCAAAGCTTCATCATGGTGTAGGGGTTCTCAAAGGCTGTGCTAGTGAAGTGCAAGCTTTGGCGGTTCCTACCAGTCAAGAGAAGCTTGATCTAGAGGCTGCATAATGGGTTATATATCTGTTGTCTGAGCATCAGCTTCAGTAAGGTTAGAGGAATATATCACCAGGTTGGCCACAGGTGGATGAAGTTTTCAGAAACAGCAACTGTCAAAGACCTACTGAGACAGAAAGGGCTTGGAATTTGCATCAGTGAAAAGAATACCATCTATGATGGAATCACTGTTCATATGGCAAGCAGGGCACACATTTCTCTTAGTTTAACCATGCAGATAGGGATGGGCACTTGAACTCATGTCTTCTTGGCTGTCTGCTATTCCACCATGTTGCTGCCTCTCTGCTCTCTATTGACCATGGCTTGCTATTGATTTCCTTAGTACGTCCTTATGGGTTTGATTCTGCAGGAATTTGGTTAAGTCTTAGAGGGCTAGGTCTCCCAAAGGGACATTCGCTCTTCTTCCTCCAGACCCTTCTAACCCTTTGTAGATTGTGCTGTAGTGGATACAGTGCTGGATTTGGAATCAGAAAGCCCCAAGTATGAACCATGCTTCACATATTTGATAACCCCCATGATAGCCCAGTGTCCTCACTTGTAAAATGAGGATAGTCAAGCCTGTGGAATCTACCTCACAGGGCATCTGTGTAGCTTAAATGAGGTAATAGATTTTCTTTAGGTAATATGTTGTCTCAATCTATAGCTTTAAAATACCAGCTGTTTTGATGGTACTTATTACATACATGATTTTATGATGGATCTATGATTTTCTTAATGTGAGTAACTCCCAATGTGGTAACTTCCTTCACCAATGACAACCATAGTCTGGCTAGGACTGCTTTCTCAATAAGTCCTAGGGAATTGTCTGTTTTAAATACACATTGAATAACTTACCTAGAGTCATGTAGCTTGTAAATGTCAGAACCAGGATTTGAACTCCACCCCTCTCCCTCTGCCCCATATTTCACCTTGTATTTTGGGTGTTGTATAGGCATAGACTCTTTGGAATATTTATCGACAAACCATATCTTCCTAAAGATAAGAGAAATCAAATGGTGTAGTGCCCAGTAACATTGTCCAATGCCATTGAACCTGATGAAAATGTATTTAGGAAATATTTAGCAAAATAAATAAAAATGCAATAAGGCATAGATAACATATTTTGAAACTAAGTCAAGGGGCAGTTAGGTGGGTAGAGCATTGGCCTTGGAGTTAGGAGGACCTGAGTTCAAATTTGACCTCAGATATTTACGAGCTGTGTGACTCTAGACAAGTCCCTTAATCCTCTTTGCCTCAAAAAAAAACCCCAAAATAAAACTAAGTCAGTATGTTGTCAGCCGGGATCACAATGGTACTGACTTTGTGCTCAGTTGTGTCTGACTCTTCATTACCCCATGGACCTAGCTTGCCAGTACCGTTCATGGGTTTCCTTGGCAAAGACACTGAAGTGGTTTGCCATTTCGTTCTCCAATGGGTTATGGAAAATAGAAGTTAAGTGGTTTACCCAGGATCATGCAACTAATGAATATCTGAAGCTGGAGCTTAACCCAGATCTTCTTGACTCCAGGACCAGCACTCTATCCACTGAGCCACCTAGCTGCACAAGTATGTACTAGTGGCCCCCATTTTTGAGTTTGACATCACTGGTGTGAGGCCTGTTCTTAAGAGTCAGGAAGACTTGAGTATTAATTTTCCTACTAGCTACATGACTGGAATAAATTACTTAACATTTTCATGACGCAGATAACTTTCTAAGACAGCAAGTTACAGAGAGTTCCTGATCTGAATTAGTGTAGGCTATGTCTACACTAGAAATTCCCAATAGTGATGAAATCACATATATATATACTTCCCTACCCCCACCCCCACTCCTGAAGTGCTTCTAATGATAAGTGTAGAAATAATTATTGAAATGGCAGCTCCTCCCCCATTAGAATGTGAGCTCCTTAAGAACAAGGATGGTCTCATTTTTTTTTTGGTACCTTCAGCGTTTAGCACAGTGCTCTGCATATAGTAAGAGCTTAAAATGCTTCATGCATTCATTCAGACTAATCAGGCACTTTTAAGGTGACACAAAGCTGAGTATGCGGGCTGAGTTCTTTTCATGTCCAAGAGAAGACCTGTGATGATATGATGCTTAACTACAGATCTGCTTAGAAAAGCAAGCATTGTATGCTTTTAGTAAACCCTCTCTCATCCAACAATCATCTATTAATTACATAGCTACAAAGACAAGAATGCAAAACATGCAAGTGCTCCCTGATAAAATAAACCACAGGTATTTTCAGTCATTCTTTGGAACGACCAGCTCTGCCCAAAGCCTAAAACTGAAATAACTGAGTGGGAGAAAAAGAACATTTTAGATACTTAAAAAAACAACTTCTTTGAAAAAGACTCCAGATGCTACAAAAATTAATACTTTCTCCATCTCTGTGCAGAAAGCAGTTTTCCAGGACAATATCCATTTCTTCATTTCCAAGGTCTTAGCCAAGAGTAATCTAGTCAGGTTTTAAATAAATAAAAGGAAACTTTCTTTCTTTCTCTCTCTTTCTTTCTTTTTCTTTTTCTCTTTCCTTCCTTCTTTCCTTCCTTCTTTTCTTCCCTTCTCTCTCTCTCTCTCATTCATTCTTTCTCTCTTTTAAGGTAAATTGTCTTGATGAAAGAGGATCATTACGTAGCTTTCGTGTCCTTTATAACCCCTCAGACGGAGTCAAAGTTCTTGCAATGGAAAGTAGCTAGAGGAAGGACCTGGCTTACTTTCCCCTAAAAATGAAAAGGAGGAAACCATTTTTAACTCTAAAGAACTTAAATAGAAGATGGTGCAGAAGGCATTGAGGTTACTTGCAGAGTAGGGCTCTCCACAATATTTGTGGAAAGAACTAGGCTTCTTAGCATCCATCACTTATACATCACCTTGAAAACATTCCAGAATTAAAGGCAACAGATGTAGCTCCAGATGTCATTTAGTGAACTTGTTAGTATAGGTGCCCAATAGTTCTGAGGTGAAGTGTTTCCTTTTTGTAGTTTGAAAGACCACCTGCTTTTTATTTAATGGCAAAGCAATCATTTCTGGGATGAATTGGACTATTTTGGTCGGTTGCTATGCACACCTCCAACTAAACCCTCTGTGGTGCAGACTTCTTATAACTTTTTATGTTTCTTGGACTAACGGGTCTGTTTCTGTTTACATGGCGGCATTGACTCAAATGTCTAGGTGTAAGGCTTTCTTTTGGCTCTCTTCAGTTAAGACCCCATTGAAGGCCTCGTTGTAGGATGGAGGTGGCTTTGTGGCAGTAGTGCCCAGTCTCTGGCTGGTTCTACCATGCAGCACAGGCTTGCAGTGAGGGCACAGGATTGGTTGTGTATTTGTTGTCAGAGGACCAGTTGTAACATGTTCAGAGAATCTTATCACCAGAATGATCTGGGGGAATGAATTATGTAGCCATGGAAACTTTTGAAGACCGTCTGGTAAGTTGTAGAGGGGTTCTGATACATGCCTGTAGAGAGCATTCACGTTACTATAGGACATCACCAACCCTTTTAAGAGCAAAAAATGGTCTTTCTAGGTGGACTGGAACCGTAGTGTATAAGAGGTGAAAGGGGACTTAGTGATCACCTATCACAAGCCTCTTAATTTTGCAAAAGGGCCAGTTGAGGCCCATAGTGGGATATACCTTGCCCCAAAGCTCAGAAATAACTAGTGGAAGAACTGGTCCTATCAAAAGGCCAAGAGATTCAAAATAGATTGTCCCCAGTCAAGCTAGCTAAGTCTAGACTTAAGACTATAAAGAAAGCAAAGTAACACCAAAGCAAGAACAATGGATTGTTAACCTCAGGAGAGTGTGATGGACTCCCAGTCTCAGTCAGAGAGATGACAGGATGGGAGACTCTGAAATTGGATGACCCAGAACTACCTTGAAGATATAGCCTGGTATAATGGAAGGAGTGATTGATTTGAAGACAGAGGGTCTAGGTTGGAGTTCTAACTCTGTTACTGACTACTCCTCTAGCCTTAGGTAAAAGACACTGTACCTTTCTTAACCTCAGTTCCCTCATCTGCAAAATAGCTTCTATATGACAGTGGGCTTGTGGTCAGGAAGACCTGAGTTAAAATCCTCCTCAGACATATACTCTTTATATGACCTTAAGCAGGCCAGTTAACCTCTCTCAGTTGCCCCTTCTGTAAAATAAGAACACTGGATTAAAAGGCCTCTAAGTTTTCTTCAGCTCGAAAACTGTGATTCTATGAACAGATGACCTCTGAGATTCTTTCTAGCTCTAAAACTATGAACTTGTCCACTGCCCTAGTCACTATATTGCCTCTCTGTTACACATAAAATCACAGACCAAAGACATTTCAGGGGGAACACTACTTCCACCTGCTTGAGCAAACAGTAGAGCCTGGAAGTAGGTTATGAAGCATGCTCTATATTCTCTTGTTGTAAAGGGAATGGACAATTTTTCATTTCATACCTCATTGACACCATGATACAGATTCCACAAAATCACTCAACTTTAACAAGAGCAAATGAGACTGAAATGTTCTTTTCCTATTTCTAAATTTTCTATGGTGTCAGAGGGTAGGCACATTGGGCAAGCCATATGTTTCATTTTTTTCCTCTGCTTTACTTTTAGAGGAAAGATGATGTTAAAACAAAGGAAGCAATGAACTGGACAAGGTCTGCCTTGTGTCAAAAAACCCGCAGTCTGATATTCTTTGGTGGAAAGAACTGAAAGCTGCCACTTAAAGCTGGAAGCAAATTCAGTTATGTCTTTGCATTCTCAAGAGAGAGAATATGGTGATAATATTCTTAAAGGTATATAAATAAATATATTAGCAACAGTGTGTGAATTAAGCCTTTTGGCATATGAAGCATTAGGGTTATTTAATATCATGATGAATCCTCCAATTTGTAAATTCGTAGGTTTAGAGCCAGAAAGGACCTTAGAGATTGTATAGTACAATTCCATCATTTACAGTAGAAGGAACTGGTGTCTTTGAGTTCACACGATGAGTTGTAAAGCTGGGCCTGGAACCCAGGCCTCTTGATAGCTTTTTGCACTTAAATATTTAATCCCAATCCTATAATAATTAGACGTCAGGCCCTCAAAGTCTACTTCGTTCCAGCTTCCTAATTTGGAAATAAAATAGGGATTTCCTGAGATATTCCTAGGCATTTGGGGGAATCATTGTTGCATTGTCAAGTAGGACACAATTCAATTCAGCAACCATTTACTACATGGCTCCTATATATAGAGGCAAGGCCTTGTGCCAGGTGGGTGCTGGAGGAGATGTGACTATAAATAGGACCTGGCCCAACTTTCAGAGACCTTACACTTGAGTGGTAGAGATTATCTTAGAGATTTTATGGTCTAAAAATGTTAATTAATGTTGTACAGACATCTATCCTTGAGAAATATGAGAAAGTGTGCAATTATCTAAAAATGAGTTGAAATTATATGCATATTTTTTGTACAAGAGAGAAAATTCACATTTCTTTATTCACGTACTCATGCACACACATACATGAATATACTAAATATTGCTAAGCGCATGAGAGAAATCCAAAATGCCAGGAAACATCTGAGGCAGGAGAGATCATTTCTACACACACATAAGAAGAAGTTTTCAGTGGGATGGCTATCACCCTAAGGTAATAAGGTGATAGAAGTGTATTGGCTGAGAATGTATTTTTAAAGGAAGCCAGATCTTAAATGTATCATAGATTGGATGGAAACTCCACTTTTCCTAAGTTCATTCATTGTAGGGAGAATAGGATCTGATTTCTGCCTGCTTATGGAGGCACTCAGAAGTGAGAAGGGAAGAGTGTAGTACAATGGAAATTGACTTCTCTTGACCTCAGTTTCCTCTTCTGTAAAATGAATCATGATCCTATGAAATGCAGTAAGATTGGGGGAAAGCGTGCTTAGAAGAGAAAAGGTGATAGAAAACAGACAGGTCACAAGTGGAGGTGAGGCCTGAGTGGTACCTCCACGTGTTGCCGAGAGATAGCTAATGGTCTATTATATTTTTACCGGTACTGGCAGACTGGAATAAGATCTGGAATGTGTCCCGAGTTTCTTGGTTAGATCATTGGGTCATAGACTTAGAATTGGAAGGTCACCTTGTACATGAGGGCTGCCTGTGTCATCTCCCCAATTGCTTGTTCCCTAATCTCCCTCTTTGCCCTCCCAGTTATTTTGTATTTCCTTTATATGTAATTGGCACTTATTTGCATACAGTGGTTCCACAGCCGTAGAACGTAAGCTCCTTGAAGGAAGCAACTATTGTTATTTTTGTTGTTGCCAGTGTTTTCTTTGTGTCCCCAGAATCTGTCACAGTGCCTGGCATAGATTTCAGTGGTCAGTGCATTCAGATATTTTCTAAAAGTAATGGTAAGTCTTTGTTTAGTCTTCCAAGAGTTCCAATGATGAAGATCTGAAGAAAAATATTTTCAGTGAATAAGTGGTGGCTGGGAAACCAGATAGAAAACTTGTTGAAAAAAATCCAAGCAAGAGTTAGTAAGAAACTAAAGTTGGGGCGTGGTAGTGGGACTGGAACAGGAAAACACAATGCTTTTGAGGTACAGTAATTGGGACTTGACAATTAATTAAGGTATGGTGTGAGAGAAAAGAATTCAGAATGATTCTGAAGTTTAGAGCCAGAATGAGTGGAGAAATATGGTCATTGGTAAGAAACAGGAACCCCAGAGAAAGGGTTGGCTTGGGCAGGGAGATGTAATGAGTTTAATTTTAGATACGTTAAGTCTGCAGCTCTGGAGGCCAATCCAGATGAAGCTATAAAGGATGTTTGGAGACGCAGGGCCCAGCTGAATTGTGTGATACAAAACAGGATATCGTAGTTAGGTATCAGAATTTTAGTGTCAAGAACCTTTCTGCTCTTGACTGTTTACCTTGTTTTGATTTGCTGCCTTGTGTGTGTCCTCCACTTCTAAATATTATCTGATGCAAGGCCCTAAACCCAAACTTTTTGTCCAACTTTGAGGTATTTTCCAGCCCTGAAGTACATTTCTCATCTTCATAGTACTTCTTTGGCTCCCTTGGGTCAGAACCTTTGTTGTTTCCACACTTCCAGCACCCATAGTCACAGTCTCCAATAGAGAACTAATTCACTTCCTTGATTTCTTGTTTATTTTGTGCTTCTTTCAGGAAGTCTCTTCTAAAGAATAATGAGGCATATTTGTAAACTCTTTTTAAAGGATAGCTATTTTTCAATTTTATTGTTTTGTTAAAACAAAAAAAAGAAAATGTTTTCTAACTTTGGTTTCTCTTTCTTATTTTCTGTGATAGTGTCCCAAAAGTCTGAGTATACTTTTAAGCTTTAATAGTTTCTATTAATTAACCTATTAAATATCAATTAATTTGTAGCTTAAATATCTACTAAAGCTTAAAACTGCATTCAGACTTTTGGGACACTCTACATTAGGATATTAAAATTATTAAATCTGAAGAGAAATGTTGGGTACCTTTGCTTGGAACACTTCTTTGCAGAAGAGTTAAATATGTCAGACAATGGTAAAAACAGTTAAGACCTTTTGATTGACGTGTCTCCAAGACAGCCACATGACTTAATTGGAGACCCAATTAAGGCTGGAAGGGGCAGAGAGAGGAGAGAGGTAACAGTGGAGAGGTACTAGGGAAACCTCTACTTCCCACACTGACATGGCATCTCACACCTCCAAACTAGAACATTTCTTTTGGTTTTCTTTTGTGATTTCTTGGTTTCTCATGAAGTTATTAGCCTCCATCTGTTCCATTCTAATTTTGAAAGAACTATTTTCTTCAGTGAGCTTTTGGACCTCCTTTTCCATTTGGCTAATTCTGCTTTTTAAAGCATTCTTCTCCTCATTGACTTTTTGGACCTCTTTTGCCAATTGAGTTAGCCTATTTTTCAAGGTGTTATTTTCTTCAGCACTTTTTTGGGTCTCCTTGAGCAAGGTGTTGACCTGCTTTTCATGCTTTTCTTGAATCTCTCTCATTTCTCTTCCCAGTTTTTTCTCCACCTCTCTAACTTGATTTTCAAAATCCTTTTTGAGCTCTTCCATGGCCTGAGCCCATTGAGTGGGCTGGGATACAGAAGCCTTGACTTCTGTGTTTTTCCCTGATGGTAAGCACTGTATCCTCATCTGAAAGGATGGGAGGAGATATCTGTTCACCAAGAAAGTAGCCTTCTATGGTCTTATTTTTTTCCCTTTTCTGGGCATTTTCCCAGCCAGTGACTTGACTTCTGAGTTTCCTCTCCACACCCACCTGGCCTCTAGTTCTGCCCAGCCAGAGCTTGGGGTCTGAGATTCAAATGCTGCTTCCCAGCCTCAGGGCTTCCTGCCTCAGGGGGCAGGGCTGCTATTCAGTGTGAGATTAAGTTCAGGTGCTCAAGTGGGGGCAGAGCCACCACAGGGGGCTCAATTCCCTCAAGGGGTTTATGTGGAGACCTTCAACAATGGATCTGAGCTCCTGCCTGCTTTGGGAGCCCCTGTCAGCTGCTGCCTCTGCTGCTGTCTCCCCAGGGGGCCTGAGTTATGGAGACACCCCCCTCCCCTCTCAGCAAGCCAAAGTCTCTCTCACTAACCTTTTGAGCCTGTGGGTGGAGGGACCTGCATGGCTGCTGGAGATTCTGTCCCTGAAGCCTGCTTGGATCTGCTCCTCTCAGTGCTACACAGCCAAGGCAGGGCTGGGGTCTGCTCCACGTCCAGAGTGTGATGGATGTGTCAGTTTTTCAGGTCTCTCTGGAACAGAAATCTCCTCTGCTCCATTGTTCTGTGGCTTCTGCTGCTCCCGAATTTGCTGGGAGTTCTTCTTTACAGGTAATTTATGGGCTGTGGGTTAGGAGCTAGCATATGTTTATCTTTCTACTCAGTCATCTTGGCTCCTCCCCTCCAAACTAGAACATTTCATCTGAACCCTCTGAACTGGGGCTGGATTGATACTTCCAAAGAGGGGTTAGGAAAGTCAGTGAAGGGGTACAGCTATGGATGTCTTAAGAGAGCCTCAGGTAGGACAATCTTTCAGGTCCTGACAAGAGGAAGGAATCCATGATGTTCTTGTATGAGACTGTTCCAAGGATTTGTCACGATTACATGAAGCTCTTGTTGGAATTCCTGGGTCCATCATCACTTCATATATCAGGGCAGCTTCAGGATCAAGGCAGCTTAGATGTTTTATAATGAGGAGCGGACTCCTGCTAAGGTAGATTTGAGATTGGTTTCCCACTTCTGACCTCAAAGTCATGGAGACTTTAATGATAAAGGAAGCTGGAAGAACCATACATGAGGATTTTAGAGAAAGAACAGTACAGAAGGGAGGAGCAGGGGTACCATGCAGCAGGAAGGGACATGGCTGGTAAATAGTCACCTTATTGGATAGAGAAAGACTAGCTCTTAAAGATCAGGCTCCATTAATTAAAAAAAAGATAAAATTTTACTTGTGCTATTTGTGTGTGTAGCCCATCACTGACTGAATTCTGTAATAAATGATTGTTTTTATTAAAAATTATTCTAAACTAGGCCAAATAACTGTTTTGTTATATTCTCCCCTATTTATCCTTGAACTCCTTCCCTAATTTTATTATGTAAACAAAAATAAGAAGATTAAAAAATGCTTTGGGCCCAGAAATATTTTATAATTTTGAAACAGTTCTTCTGTTTAAAGAACTCATTGAGGTACAGGATGACTTGGGAATCATTTGCTTGTTGTAGTCAGTACTTGAGAAATTGGAGCACCTTTTTCTGAAGAAATCAGATAAATGTCAGGCTATCAGGCCACAAGATGATAGTTTTTGTTCCAGGCCCAATTGGACCAGACTTGGAACAGGAAGTGATATACTACACATATGCTTCCCATTTTTTCAAGCCTTTGTATACTTGGTTTTTTTTTTCCTGATTATGATAGAGTCAGAATACATTGTACTTTTAATGAAAGTGGAGGAAAGGGATGTATCTTTCCACTGATTCTGTGCAGCAAACTCTCATTGAAATCAAGGAATGTAGCCATATTTCTTCATGACCAAAACTTGGCACATAGACATATAACCTGTCACATGCCCTGTTCCCATCCAAAGGGGGTGTTTGCCAAAGAACTAAAAACCATATGGAAATGTACATGTGTCTTGATTTTCTCCCAACACTTTATAAAGGAGACCAATTTTTACCCTCTCATAGTCACTTCTTTGAATCAATGCAGCCCAAATCTGGGCTAACCAAAACTCAAGAGTTCCCATATTTAAGTTCCAGATTGGCACTATGGCTTAAACAAAGGCAAAATGTCATGTGCATAAATAAGAAAGGGTTAATTAGGCACCAGGGTTTCTAAAGATGGCTTCCAACATCAAGAATTAGTAACACTCTTGTTTGATACTTAAATCTGTTGGAAAATTTAGCTGCTTGATTTGAGGAAGTAAAGTCTCAGTCACTGGGGGGTTACATCAATTTCACATAAACATTTGAATTATGATTCATTTATCTAAACCAAATCCAGACATGAAATCTCTTAAAATAGTTACTTAATGTGCAGAAAGTATGGTTCCTGGGGTGCAGAAATGATTACCATTAATGATTTACACAGTACAGTGAGCTTAGTTCTTAAACTTGCTGGTCCGAAGACCCCTTGTATAAATCTTCCTAGGAAGCCACAGAGGAAAATAATTTTGTATCTGTTTGCCATAGGTATGAAGTGAATCTCCCTAACTGTGTTCTCTTCCTGAGCTGGATGGAAGCTGCCCCAAGGGTGTCATGAATATGGGAGGGGAATAGGTAGAGAGGTTTTCTTTCCATGCAGCGAGGAGTTAAGCAGGAAATTATAGTTCTTTTAGAGAGACTGCTTTGGTTCAGATGAAGCAAGCAGAGGCTCAGCTAGGAATTTTGTTTTCACCTGGGGCTAAAACAGTTTGGGGAGGTAGTCTGATGGTAAAGTAACTAGCCTGATTGATGGGTGCATTTGTGCTGGGAGCCAGAGGGATCTGTCCTTGGAAGTCATGGGGTTGGTGGGTAGGGGAAAAGCCCTGAGCCCTTCTCCAACAGTAATTCCTGCGCTGGTAGAGACTGTGATGTCAGGTTTGGGAATGATGCTAGCCACCAGAGAGAAGCATGCCCCCCAAGAAGTATGTCTCCTAGATGTTGGTGCTCTGGGGTCAAAGTTTTCTTTTCCTTATGAGAGTTCTATCACTAGATTAAGTGTGTCCATTGGCAATTGCTTACATGGAAAGTGGAGGGGAGTGGCAGGAATTGATTTAATTCCTTCAAGCCACTAGGGAGAGCATTTACCAGATTATGTCTCTAGGTCACTGAGTAAATATCCTTTTAGTCTCTAAAATTATCTCCTACTTCTTCTTTTTTGTTCTCCCTCTCCTCCTCCCCTCTCCTCTCCTCCTTTTTCTTCTTCCTCCCTCCTCCTCATTTGTGCTTTCCTATCCAGGGTCCTGAATGCCAGGTACCCACTAGGCTATGTAAATTATGTGTACTGTGGAATGGGATGCATGTGATCTCTTGAGCATTTCTGTTCTGCCTTCAACCCAATCCCTTCCTTCGAGTCAGCCACTGTTTGTTCCTGGTTTTCTGGTGTATAGGATCACAGCAATATGCAGAAGACATCTAGATGCATCAGCTTAGTAGACTGCAGTGCCACATCTCTCTTACAACTGTCTCTAATTGGTCTCCTTCCTTCACATCTCTCCCCCACTACAATTCATTTTGCACTGAACTGTGGGTAGGATTTTCGTATCATGCCCACTCCCCCCATACTCAATAATCTCTACTGGCTTCCAAACTCCTGGATCTTATATAAAGTCCTCTCCTTGGCATTTAAAGCCCTTTATAGCCTAGTCTTCTTATACTTCTCTCTCTTTTGTGTCCGCTGGGATCCAGCTACAGAGACCTTCTTACAGTTCCTATACCCAGCATTCTATCTCCTGACTGGGCCTTTTCACAGACTGTCTCCCATTACTGGGAGACACCTCCACCTTCTGACTCCCAGGGCTCAATCCCATCTTCTGCAGAAGACCTTTCCCTGTCCGCTCTTCCACCCTACCCCACTTCCTTGATAATTTCCCTCTGAGGTTATCTTTTATTTGTACTGTATTTATCTTATGTGTGTGTGTGTGTGTGTGTGTGTGTGTGTGTGTGTATACACACCTTTTCCCAGACTTCTAAACCATACCATCTCCTTCATTAATTTCAGTACCTAGGGCCTCTTTAACCTGGAATCTACATGCACTCCTTCTGCTTTCATAAACTGAAATGTTCATCTGTAGGGCATACCCAGGATTCTCTCACTGGTGAGTTCCTACAGCACCCTCCATTTTACGTATGTGTCGGGGCAGGTTGGTACTCATTCTCCTCTTGACCCTATCCTTGGCTTCCAGACATCAGAACTCTGGCCCTTTTCCTTTACTCTTTCCTTTTATTGTCAGCTTTCATCTGTGTGCTGTTTTTCTCTATGAGAGTGTAAGTTTTTCTGGGATACGTAATGCCTTTATTTTTGTTTTGTTTTGCGTTTTTGTATCCCTAGCACTTAGAACGGTGCCTGACACATAATAAAAGCTTAACACTTTTTGTTGACTAACTACATAGTTTTACAGATAGAGACATAGACCTGTCACCTGTGGGAGTGATTTTCTTCAGTCATTAAGATGGTGACTAATCACTTGACTTGACTCTACCTGGCTCACTTATCTTTGGCATGTTGAGGAAGAGTTGATATTTTCAGTCATAGAAACTGAGATAGAGAAGGACACTAGGGAAATTGTCTCAGAGACACAGTTAGTGACTTAATTAGTATGTATTAGGAAAACTTACTGCCCTTGGAGTTAGTTGCTTAGCCTGGTGGTCAAGTCTGCATTTCTCAAAGGTAATATTCTTTATCATGTTAAGGTCATGCCTGTGGGTTTCAGAAATCCACCCAAGTAATTAGCAAGGCTGAGGCATAAAATACAATCGTACCATTGAACACTTGACCTGAGTTACCTAGTTTGCTTGATCATAAGTTTTTTATAAGTTGTTTTAATGAACACAGCCTCTATTTTTTACATACTGAAATGAAAGTATCGTTTTTCATGGTGAACCGAAAAGATATTAGGTGTGTGTGGTATTAGGTATGTACACATGTATACCACACACATGTGCTTTTCTTTCTCTACACATTCCTTCTGCTTTAGTGATTACTCTTGGGGCAATGATAAAAACTGTTGATTTTTAAAATCTGGTGCTGTTTCTGCCCAGTGCTCATGTCATTCCAAGCCAAGCTGTGATTTTCACCCTATAGAAACCCATTAGTGTTTACTGAAATATCATTTGCTTTTGTGGTTGAAAAAGTTGTTGTAATAATGGATATGTACAAGCTAGAATGAGGATGACTTTACTTTCCTAAGTCTGGTCAATTCAAATGATATTGTCCTTTAATAAAAATTCTTGCAATTCTAGGGAATCCTTTCTTGAAAATATAAGAAAGTATGCTCTAATCCTGGGATGGGGAAACCTCTGGCATCGAGGCCACATGTGGCCCTCAAGTGAGACCCTTTGATGTAACCTCTTTTTGTCTTAGTTTCCTCATTTGTAAAATGCTGATAATAACAGCCCCTCCCTCCCAGGGTTGTTGGTGAGGATTCAATGAGATAATAATTGTAAACCACTTAGCACAGTGCCTGGCACATAGTAAGGGCTATATAAATGTTAGCTACTATTTTTTATTATTGATTTACTAGCAGTTTAATTGTACAAGAATGTTGGTCTTTGCTAGCTTTGTAATGATTCTAAGCTAGTATTTCTATTACTGGCAATGTAACTTGAAAATTTAGCAAGTAGTTAACATAGCTGGTTTGCATCAAATGCATACTGAAGAATGTTGTGCCAGAAATAAGATGATTTAAAAGGCACTTGTGGATTGATTTTCAAGATTTCAAAGGTGGGAAGATTCCCTTAGAATGAAAAAGATACCAGATAGCATTTTTGACGGTAGAAAAAGTATCAGCAACTACCAAGTTTATGAGACTGCCTTCTCACCTGTATATATACTTTACGAGAATTGTCTGAGCATGCATAAATGATGTCTGTAATACAATCAAGAGATGGGAATAGGCAGGGTTTTGCAGAATTTCTTTTTAAACAGCAGACCACTTATTTTGCAGTCACATACTTAACTGAATAGTGTAAGGAATTCAAAATGTTAAAAGATATGTCCTATTGTTTATTGACTTTTAAAAAGTGTTTGAATCAATAGAGCAAAATTCCAACCTTGACATGTCTCTTTAACTGCAATTTCTCCCATATAGACATACTTTAAAATTATACAGGATTTAATAGTACAAGCGATTATAAAAACACATTTGTTCAGTGATGTGCAGGGGTAAAGACGCTATCTTGAAGTTTTTTTTGTAGATACAAATTCCAGATAAAAGGATTTCTTCTTCATATTGGGGCTCTCCAAATGATTCTATTTACAAACAACCCTATGTATTGCACTCCTGGATACCACAAAAATTTCTTAGTGAAATCCACAGTAATTCTAAATAAAGTAGTGTCACAAAAGATCTAGAATATCAAGGGAGATGATGAAAAGAAATAGGGACAAAGAAAGAATAGCAGTTCTAGATCTCAAACTATATACCATAAAGCAGCAGTCATCAATAATATCTGATACTAGCTAAAAAGGAGAGAGTGAGACTGATGAAACAGACCAGACAAATGAGAATCAGAAACAAAGGAACATAGCAAACTAGTGTTAGATAAAGTGAAAAACAAAAATTACCTAGGAAAGAACTCCCTCTTTGATTTAAAAAACATTCTGGGGAAAAGTGGAAAGCAGTCTGGCAGAAAATTAAGATTAGAGCAACACCTTACAACATCTTCTATAATACATTTTAATGGATACACAAACTTAATATTAAAAATCATGCTATGAAAAAGTTAGAAGAGAAGCAGATCATATAACTCTTACAGTAATGGATAGGAGAGGTGTTCTTAACTGAACTAGAAATAGAGGCAATTGCAAAGGATAGAATAGATTAATTATATGAAATTGAAAAGCCTTTATACAAATATTACTAATGCATAGAATATAAATAGAAGTGGTTTTACATATATATATATATGTACATATAGTGTGTATGTGTGTGTGTGTGTGTGTGTAAAATCGTTAGCCATTCTCCAACAAGTAAATGGTCAAAGAGTATGAACAGTTTTCAAAAGAAGAACTGCAGAGTATTCTCAACCACTTGAAAGAATGCTGTAAGTCAATAATACGGGAAATGCAAATAAAAACAATTCCAAAGTTCTACCTCACACTCTGCAAACTGACCAAGATGACAAAAATGACAATAGTCAATGCTGGAGGCGTTGTGGGATTATAGACACTCTAATTCATCATGGGTGGAACAATATGTTGGAGAGCAGTTTGGAATTATGCAAATAAAGTGACTACAATGTCTATACCCTTTGATCTAGTGACTCATTACCAGCCTTATACACTAAGAAAGTCATTAATAAAAGGAAAGTCTCATAGATATCAAAATATTTGTAGCCACATTTTTATGATAGTAGAAAATTAGAAACAAAATATATGCCCATAGATTGAGGAATAGCTAAACAAATTGACATACATGAAAGCAATGGAATATTACTGTACAATAAGAAATGACGTGCGATGAATACAGAGAAGTGTGAAAAGATCTGTATGACCTGATGCAGAGTGAAGTAAGCGCAATAAAGAAAGTAGTATACATAGTAACTATAGCAATGGAAATGGAAAGAATGACTACAGATACAAAAGGTTTTTTAAAATGAATGTAGCTAAATTTTAAAGATTAAGCATCATTCAAAAGAAGAGTGCCTAGCCATTATTTGTCATCTTTGCTATAAATTTCATTTCCCGGAAAGCAGAAAGATGGGAAACAATTTTTACAGCAAACATTTCTGATAAAGTCCTTATTTCTCAAATATATAGAGACCTGAGTCAAATTTATAGGAACATAAGTCATTTCCCAATTGGTAAATGGTCAAAGAATATTAACAGACAGGTTTCAGAAGAAATCAAAGCTATCTATAGTCATATGAAAAAATGCTCTAACTCATTATTAATTAGAGAAATGCAAATTAAAACAACTCTGAGGCACCACCGCACACTTATCAGAAATGACCAATGCTGGAGGAGATGAGGGAAAAATAGGTACATTAATGAATTGTTGGTAGAGTAGTGAAGTCGTCCAAACATTCAGGAGAATAATTTGAAAGTAGGTCCAAAGGCTTATAAATCTGTGCATACTCTTTGATCCAGTAATTTCAATGCTAGCGCTGTATTCCAAAGATATCAAAGAAAAAGGAAAAAGGACCTAGATGTCCAAACAATTTTATGGTGGAAAAGAATTAAAAGTTGAAGGGCTGCTCATCAGTTAGGGAATGGTTGAACAAATTGTGGTATGTGATTTTAATAGAGCATTGTTGTGCTGTGAGAAATGATGAGGGACATGATTTCAGAAAAAGATGGCAAGACCTATATGAACTGATGCAAAGTGAAGTGAGAAGAACTGGGAGATAATTGTGCACAATAGCTGTAATGTAATGATGATCAACTGAGAAAGATTTGGTTACTCTGTTCAATACAATGATCCGAGACAGTTTCAAAGAACTCATGATGAAAAAATGCTATCCACCTTGAAGAGAGAGAACTGATGAACTCTGAGTTCAAATTGAAGTAGAATTTTTTCACTTTATCTTGCTTTTTTTTTGAAATATGGCTAATAAGGAAATATGTTTTGCATGATTTCACATGTATAATTGCTGTCCTATTGGCTACCTTCTCAGTAGGTTTTGGGAGGGTGTGAGATAAAGGGGGAGAGTATTTGGAACTCAGAATTTAAAAAGAAAAGAATGTTTACAATAAAAAATTTTTAAAAGATAAAATTGTCTAACCATGCATACTGGCAAAACAAAGTGGATGAATATTGCCCAGACATGTATGAGCAGCTATTGAACAAGTCCATTTGCATCTTGGAGAAATATATCTGAAAAAGGGGTATGTGAGAGTATGTATGAGTACTACCTTATAGAGAATCATATAAGCTAGGGTCCTTTAATGGAAATCACTAATTTCTTATTCCTTTCATGATACTCCTTTATGAATTCACAGGTTGCTAAGGAAGCAAATTCAATAGTATTATTAATATAATTAGATGAAGCATTCAAATGCACAGACTCTCTTTGACAGGAATTTCCAAACCCTTACTTTCCTTCTGAACATCATTTCCTTCAGGTGTTCTGAACTTCATTTTAAAACTATTCACTTTTGGAAAAGCATTTTTCTTGCTTTTCTCTACTTCTGTTCTTTCCCTTTGCTGACTTTCTCTCCCTTTACTGACCCTTGCATACGAATTTTAAAACACCAATTGAAGGAGAGGCTCTCATAAATGAAGAAAGTTGAAGTCAGTGGGTAGAATGTTAGAGCCAATACAGATTATTTTAGTATGAATTTCTGAGGCATTGTCTTCATGATGCCAAAATGACCAGTTAAAAAGAGAAAAATTTAGTCAGCCTGGTTATTGGGTGTTGAGTAATATTGAGAAGGGTCAAGAGGAGGTGCTAAGAACTGTCTTGGCACAAGGCAAATAACCAAATAACCAGGGTGGGGTAACTTGGGTTTGGTTTATGGGTGCTGAATTTAAAGGGCACTCCTAACATTTGCAGATCCTCAGCAGCAGCGAAACAACAGATTTTAATATCTAGGTAGGAACTGTGTACTACATAAACTTTGCATCTGCTTTAATGCATAGTACAGGGATTGGCCCATAGTAGTAAATGATTATTTAATACATGAATAAATGAATGCCAGGATGTCAACTTTTTACTATTTCTATATACCACATATATAATATATGTATGCTATATAAAGACGGTACTCTTGTCTACACACAAAAATTATAGAAACCTCTCCAGTCTGTCTTATCCTAATGGTAGTTGCTTATATTATAAATTAAAAGATTGTTGAGTGAGTCATTCTAACAACATAATTCTTTAGGCCTCAATAAATTCCCTGAGACCAATGCTTTGCACATAGCTTGGCAACCTCGGATGAGAAATCTTATTTCTATAGGTTGAGATTTATAGATGAGCCTAAAACATGGGAAGATAAAGATTAGTAGCTCATTTGTAGAAATCCAGCTCAGACTGAGCAAAGAGTGAATAGTTCTTGATGATCATTTATCTCCAACTATAAAAAAGTCATTAAAAGCTTATCTGGAAGTTGGAGGAAGCTCCTTTGGATAAAAAATAGACATTATTTTAATGAAAAGAGCAAGTGTAATATATTTTTTTCTGATGCATGATAATAGAAAAATATCAAGTAAGAACCTTGAATGTTATTATATTTCTACCCATTTGACTCTTTTAGGGGTAACTTGGAAAATATATTTTGTCCACATCAATAGATACAAATTTTTCAGTGTAAGGCAATGCGTCAAAATTGAAATTACGTTTCAAATAGTACCAATACGCTCATCATAGATATTTCTCAGATTTGATAGATCTGTGATCTTATTCATTTGGTACTTCCTTCAGTGATCCAGATCATAAAGCATTCATGCCTACACATCCTGTATGATTTTTGTTGATGTATGCCCGCAAATCCTTCTTCTGAGACCTACTTAACCTGCTGAGGGTCTTCCACTAGTTCTTTTGGCATTGCCTTGAAACATGCAAGGCAAATGGGCAGTCCACTTGTTACTACAAACTCTTTCTGTATGACTGTCTCACATTTTCTGATCGGATATCTCTCTCTACTATCTATCTTTCACTTTGTTTCTCTGGCACAACAATATTTTTGATAAGACAAGCATGAAAAGAAATCTTTGAGCTATTTTGATTTGCATTTCTCTTATTTTTAGCAATTTGAAGTGGTCTTTCATATGGTTGTTAACAATTTGCAGTTCTTCTTTTGAGAAGTCTGTTCGTTATCTTTTGACCACTTATTTGGCGTTTGGTCACACGTTTCAGTTTGTTGTCTATATACCTTGACTGTCAGAGTATTTGATAGAAAGATTTCTCATAGTCAGCCACTTCCTTTTTTTATCCTCTTTCCATTCATATAAAAAATTCATATGAAATCTTGTCAACTTAACGTGGTTAAAATTTTCTGTTTTATTTTTCGTAATTGCTTCCGTCCCTTGCTTGGTTAAAAATTTACCCCCTAATTATAGTTGTGAAAAGTATCTGATCTAATTTTCTTCTAATATTTTTCATGGTATGACCTTTAATGTTTAGGTCATGTATCCATTTTGAGTTTATTGTGGCATGTTATACAAGATGTTGATCCTTCTTTTTTTTTCATTTTATTTATTTTTAATGTTGTACAATCACTACCACAAAACTTACATTTTTCCCTCTACCTGCCCCCCACCACCTCCCTCCCTCCCCAGGATGGCATCCAATTCTATATAGGATCTACACACACATTCCTATTGAATACATTTTCACTATAGTCATGCTGTGTAGAGGAACTATAATAAATGGGAGAAATCATATAACAAACCAAAACACAATACACACACACACACACACACACACACACACACACACAAAATGATCTGCTACATTCTGCAATTGAATTCCATGGTTTTTTCTCTGGATGTGGAAAGCATTTTGCCTTAGGAGACCATTGGAAATTTTTTTTATGTCCTTGCATTGCTATGAAGATCCAAGTCTAGCAGAAAAAACTCTCACACACTGTGGTCATTGCTGTGTGCAAAGTTCTCCTGGTTCTGCTCCTTTCATTCAGCATCAGATGATATAAGTCTTTCCAGGCCTCTCTGAAGTCTTCTTTTTCATCATTTCTTATAGCCCAATAGTATTCCATTACATTCATATACCGCAATTTATTCAGCCACTCCCCAATGGATGGGCATCCCCTTGATTTCCAGTTTTGGGCCACCACAAAGAGAGCTGCTATAAATATTTTTGTACATGTGGGGCCCTTTCCCATTTTTATGATCTCTAAGATGTTGATCTTTCACCCAGAGATTCCAATATGCTTGGGATATATGCCAGGTAGGTCAATGAGAAAAAGAAAAGTTCCCCATAAGTAAAAATATTTATAGCAATATGTTTCATGGTAGCAAAGAAATGGAAGCAAAGTTGATGCTCATTGACTGGGAAATGGATAATCAAATTGTGTATAAATATAATGTAATAGTACTATGCTGTAAGAAATGGTGAATATGACAGATAGAAGCAGGGGATAACAAATGAATTAAAATGGAACCAGGAGAATAATATATACTATGACTATAACAATATAAATGGAAAGAACAATAACCACAAAACAATTGAAACTCAATACAGTAGAATCATAAGCTTGTTTTTTTCCCTACCTATTTGAGGAAGTGAGTGTGTGTGTGTGTATGTGTGCGTGTGCGCGCGCGTGCATGCATGTACTGTGCCAATGGTATAGATGTGTGAAGCTGCATATAATAGGATCATAGATTCAGAACTAGAAGGAACCTCAGAGACTAGTGAAACCAGCCCCCTCATTTTATAGCAAAGAAAACTGAGACTTTGATTACTTACATGACTTGCCCAGCATTATACAGCTAGTAAATGTCTGAGGCAGGAATTGAAACTGTCTTCCTGACTCCACT
The DNA here is from genome assembly GCF_028372415.1 of Notamacropus eugenii. Lineage (NCBI taxonomy): Eukaryota > Metazoa > Chordata > Mammalia > Diprotodontia > Macropodidae > Notamacropus > Notamacropus eugenii. The sequence continues at coordinate 67,426,385 of NC_092879.1, read as the reverse complement.
AGCAGTGCTGCCTTCTGCTGTAATGGTGGACTTTTTCTGCCAGACCTAGAGGCCTGTATTGGGCTACCCGAGTCTTTTCTACCTCACCTCCGAGGTCTTCGGCTGGCCACGCCGGATGCACGTATGAGAGAAAGGACGTTCCAGAGTCGAACAGGGGTTGAGCTTTATTACAGGGTCCAGGTTACAAGTGCAGGGGGGTCTTCCTTAGGAGGAAGAGGGGGAGATTTCCTAAGGAGGCTAAGCTTAAGGGATTGGAAGTAGAAGTACAAGCGGGGAGAGAGGGGGAGGGGAGAGAGGAAAGAAAAGAAGCGGAGCCCTACTTTTCTCTTTGGCTCCACACGTGCTAAGAGAGAGCTTTCTGGCTTCCTCAATCCTACTTAATCTTCAGCCACACAGTTTGCATCTCAATACCATGCTGTTAGGTAACTAGGTGTGCTCCAATCCGGGACGACCTCGAGGGCAGGGAGACTCCACCCATCACGTATCTCCCGGGGAGAGGCGGAAATACCTGAGCTAGCCGAGCTAGCTCAGTCTGACCTTCTCGAACCCCCGCTGTTCATGGAGGGCCTCGTAAGACTCTAAGATTTAGAAGTCCCACTTTTACCCGCCCGAGACTGTCCACACGGAATTGAGCTTCCAGTCCCAACATTTTTCAATATCTTAATTGGTTATGATGATCTGCTTTTTAAATTTGTTTTTCTTCTTTGTTACAAAGGATGTGTCTTTGGGAGTTAGATAGGGAGAGATATGTAGGAAGATGTAGGTGATGAAGAAATGATGTCAGTAAACATTTATAAAATAAATATTTTAAAAGATGGGCATTTGTTTCAGGGAGAATCTTAGAGTAATTGAAATAAGGAGACGCATACTCACCAAAGACATTCCCTACTACCCTGGACAGTGTTCACTGCAGAGTCCAAATGGAAGAGATAGTGAGGCCCTCCAGATGCTCTTATTGTAGATGTCTTTGATCACATAAAGCTCCCATCTGTTGCAGAATCTTCTGAGTAATATGTACAATCCCATAAAAGGGTTCATCTTAACTGTCCACACTGGAAAAAATATAATAGCTAGTATTTATATAGCATTTACTATGTGCTTATATTTATATAGCTTATATATTTATATGTGCTTATATTCATATAGCATTTACTATGTTGTCAGAGGCCTTCAACGAGGATGGAAATGGTATCAAAGTCAGCTACTGCACTGATGGTAATAACTTGAAAAGGCTGCAAGCCAAAACTAAAATGGAGGGAGAATTGGTGCATGGCTTTTTCTTCACAGATATAGCCTCTAAGACTGAGATGCAACAAAGTATAGATTGATTCTCTGCTGCTTGTGCTAGTTTTGGCCTGATAATCAACACCAAGAAAACAGAGGTTCTCCACCAGCCAGCACTATACAATCCACAGGTGGAACCACTGGTTACAGAAAATGGAGAAGCTTTCAATGCTATGTATAAGTTCACTTACTTTGGTAGTATACTTTCCAGGGTGGTACACACTGATAATGAGGTTGATGCACACATTGCCAGAGCTAGCTCAGTGTTTGGGGTGGCTATGAAGGAAAGTGTGGGAGATAAGACTGCCTACCAAACTAAAGGTCTACAGAGCCATTGGACCTTGTTGTATGCCTGTGAAACCTGGTCAGTCTACCAGTGCCATACCAAGAAAGTGAATCGTTTCCATTTGAATTGTCTTGGGAAGATTCTGAAGATCACTTGGCATGATAAGGTACCAGACACTGAGGTCCTTTCTCAAGCTGAACTGCCAAGCATTAAGACTCTGTTGCAGAGAGCATAATTCTGATTGGCTGTCCACGTTGTTCAAGTGCCAAAGGTACTTTTGCCTTGAAGACTATTTTTACAGAGAACTCACAGAAAGCCAAGGGCTCACATGAAGGTCAGAAGAAGCAATCCAAGGACACTCTCAAGGTTTTTCTGAAGAACTTTGGAATCGATTATGAAACATGGGAGACACTGGCACAGAACCACTCAGCATGGCATGCCCACGTCAAAGAAGATTCTGTGTTCTATGAGCAAAGCAGAATTGCAGTAGCTCAAAAGAAACATGAGATACATAAATTTAGAGAGACTTCTCCACTCCAAAAGTCCTATTTGTTCCCAATCTGTGGTAAGAGCCTTGTGAGCCTGGATCATTCTAATCAGCCACAGTCAGACTCACTGTACCTTGAGCCTAGCACAGTGATGTCATTTTGTTCCTCTTTGAGAACAGACAACAACCAACCAATCATGTGCCAAATACTGTGCCAAGCACTTTATAAATATTACCTTATTTTTATCTTCACAACAACCCTTTGAAGTAGGTGCCATCCTTATCCCTACTTTACATTTGAGAAAACTGAGAGAAATAGAGGTGAAGTGATTTTGTCCAAGGTCACAAAGCACAGAAGTATCTGAGGCTGGATTTGAACATTCTGTTCGCTGCCTAAACAAGTGGATGAGGAATGTCTGTAGTCTAGATTATGATATGCAGTTGGGTGTACAACTTATAATTTTTGTTCATCGGTGCATATATCTCTTAGAAGCAGCTGCTGGCACAGTGGAAAGAAAGTTGGGCCCAAAATCAGGAAGACCTGAGTTCAAAGGCAGCCTCACATATTCACAAGCCATATGGTTGGAAAGTCACTTCCTCTCTGCCTCTCTTGGTTTCCTCATCTGTAAAATAGCACCTACCTCCCAGAGTTGTTGTTGTGAGGATCAAATGAGACATTTGTATAGCCTTTAGCATGATGCCTGGCACATAGTAGGTATTTCACAAATGCTTGTTTCTTTCCTTCCTTCTATTCAGGGACAGATGTTGCAGATACACAGTGAGCCGGACTCAGAATTATACCAGAAGAGAGAGAGAGTGTTTTGGAAACTGTCTAGTGCTTGTAATCTCCCTGAGGTCAGCAGGGCCTGTTGCATAAAATGGGAGGTATTTCAGAAGAGAAAAAGAAAATCCTTCACTGTCAATTTGTTTTTCCTATATATTCCCAGAAAGGCACTAGTTGCTTGGGGAATTCTAGATAATGCTGTGTTTCTTGGATCTCTTCCATCAATCCCACAAATCTCACAAGAGAAGTTTGCATCTAACACCAGAGAACATCCACAGGCCACTCAGCATCCACTGAACATGGAACACAAGTACAATGAAAAAGATACAGTTTCTTGGCTAAGTAGATCTTTTCCTTGGTTTCCACAGTTGGATGTCCTCTGCCTGACCTGCTTTACAAGATTGTGAGGACAAAAAGAGACCACATAATTAAAGAAGCTTAGAGTTGGCATGGTTCTAGTGGCCTCTGTAGTCCAACCTATTCCTAACAAAGGATCTACTCTACAGTATCCCTGAAAATTGAGCATCCAGTCTTTGTGTGATCATCTACAGTGACAAGAAACTCAGTACCTACCGAGGCAACCTGTTCCACTTTTGGACAGTTCTAATTGTTAAGAAACTGCTCTTTACATCAAGCCTAGATCTGCCTCCCTTTAACCTCCCCTCCATTGGCCCTAGTTCTGCCCTCTGGGACCAAGCAGAACAAATTTAATCCTACTTCAACATGATGACTCTTCAAATACTTTGACTACTTTCATATTTACCCCAAATCTTCTCTTTTTCAGGTTAGACAGCTCCAGTTCTTTACATTTATCTTTATGTGGTATGGTCTCCAATTTTCTCACCATCCTGCTCACCCTAACTTGGATGGAATCCAGCTTGTCTTTGTCCTTTTTTAAATCATTGATTCATTTTGTTATATTATACTCATTTCTGAATATGTCCCTCCCCCTCCCTATCCAATGAAACTTTCCATGTAATGAGTATTTTTTTAAACTACATTTCCAGAAAACTAACCAACACATTAACCATTTCTGATAGCATATGTAACAATCCACACTCATAGTTTCCCATCTCTTCAATGAAAGGAGAGGAATTTTTTCATCTCTTTTCCAGGTCACACTTGTTCATGATAATCACACAACCTTGATTTTAATTTTATTAAATTTTTTATTTACATTATTGTCATTCTATATATTGTTTTCCTGGTTTTACTTACTTCATTCATACAAGTCTTTCCATGTTTATCTGAATTACTCATATTTCCTATAGCACAATAATATTATATTATATTTGTGTATCATGGTTTGTTTGGTCTCTCCCCAATTGGTAAATACCTACATTGTTTCTAGGTCTGTCCAGAAAGTGTTCTTATTAAGTTTTTCTGGGGGGGAGTATTTATGGGACCTTTCTGTCGTCAACTTCCTTAGGGTCTATTTCCAATAGGTGAGTCTCTGGGTCAAGGAGTATGGACATTTTGATCAATTTTTCCAGATTATTTTCCAGAATGGTTAGATCATTTCATAATTCTGTCAACAGTGTATAAGTTTTCCTATTTTCCCATAGCCCCTCCAACTCGCCTGTTTCCATTTTTGCTGGTTTGCATGTCAATTAGGTAAAACTTGAAAGATGAAACATGAATAAACCATTCAAGTCATTCCACCCCCCTTAAAGTTAGTAATAAGATCCTAAGTCCTAATACATCTATCAGGAGAGAATGGGGGAAGGGAATAAACATTTGCATAGTGCCTACTATGTGCCAGGCACTGTACTAAGTTCATATCTTGATTGAATCACTCAAATTGGAGATGTAAACAGGGTCTGAACCAACCACAAATTTAAGAATTGTAATCTAAGTGCAAAGGATCCTTGGATAAACTTATATGAAATTGACAGGAAGTTTTTTTATATTGACCGAGGAAACACGGTTATATGCAGCGAGTCATCTAATGAAAATATGAAGCCACTTTGGGTGTAAGAGATTTTGAGGGTCTAGCAACAGAGGATGGAAGGGAGGATATTGGAGGCAGGGCTAAGAAGAATTGGCAATCTGAGGGCAATCAACGAAAACAAGGAAGAGAAGGTAAGACAGCTGTGACAGAGAAGGGAGAGAATGAAGAGGGCCACTAGCTCCAAAGGCTTTGCAGAGCACGAGACTCTGGCCAATGCCACCAGTTGCACCCCCCTCTTCAAGGACTCAGGGAAGTTCTATGAAAAGGTCTTCTCTTTACTCAAAATTCCAGTCTATTAGCATACTGTAATATACTCTGCTGCCTCTATACCCAAATTTTCCAGTTACTTTATTTTTGCCTCAACCACAAAGAGGCCGGGAGTTACCATGAGATAAATATAAACGTAAGTTGTGGTGGAGAGCCAAACCTCTGCCTAAATGTTAGGAATTTTCCTAGACTGGGGTGATTGTGATTTCACTACTAACTATTCATTTAATACAAACTCCTTAAAGCACGAGAGGAGGGAACTGTGTAGATCTGAGGGGACGCTAGGTGTGAAACAAGCTACTAATTATAACAGATGTTATATACATTTCTCTTAATATTGTAATTTAGTACAGTCTTTCATGTTATTGTTCATAGTTTTCAATTCTCCTTTTAAGAGCTGTTGATTCATATCATTCGTATCATCATCACTGACCTCTTAATTTTGAGAGTCATCTGTGTCTTCTTTATGATGGAGTGGCCAGAATTCCGGAACTGAACACAACGCCGCAGAAGAATTATCAGTTACCTTGTCCTGGATACCATGCCTTTTTTCCTTGCAGAAAATGAGAACATCCTAGTTGTTATCACAGGAATTATTGTCTAGTCATGTTTCTACAACTCTGTACTTGGAATATTAGTTTTTTGAACTTATGTAAAACTACACATATTCCTATTCAATTTCAACCATTTAGATTCATCCTGTTCTAAACTGCAAAAATATATTTGCACCCTACCCCTATTCCACTATTTGCTATCTCTTCTAGTTTTGTGTCCTTTGTAACTTTGATAAGCCTGCCATTCATGCTTTGAAGCATTGACAAAAATGTTGAAATAGCTCAGGGCCAAAGACTGATCTTTTTTTGTACTACACTGGAGGCTTCTTCCTCACTGGAAGACTTTCTTCAATCTGTCAATCAACAGACATTTACATGCTGACCATGTACCAGGCACAGGGCTAAACATTGGAGATCTAAAGAAAGGCAAAAGATGGTCCCTTCCCTAAAGGAGCACATGATCTAATGTGGGAGGAAACATATAAATACATACATATGGCTATTTCTTAGGTAGGCTGGAAAGGCTATTTTTGTCCAGGTATGGGTTGAATGAAATGGTCCCTGAGATCCCTCCTAACTTTCATATTCTCTTACCTTTTCACACTAATATTCATCTTTTATTGATTACTTTTTAGATTTGTTCATTCCATTCTGTACTTGGAATCAATAGAGATGTCAGTTTGAATCTCACCCCTCTTACCTACTAACTGTGTGATTATGAACAAGTCACCCCTCTGAGCTTTCCTCATCTGCAAAATGGGGATAATAATGACTGTAGAACAAGTAATTACTTTTTAGGGTTGTTGTGAGATTCAAGTGAGATCATGGATATGCCTTACACCTTATGGTACACATGGATATACCTGTACACCTTAAAGCACTATACAAACATCTAGTATTACCAATTTTATTCCATAGCAAGTTCTAAATTTACCTAATGACACTAACGATTAGGCCACATCTTTCTATCTTGTCCACAGGGATGGCATATCAAATAGTTTACTATTATCTAGGTAGATGTCATATGCTAAATTCCCTAATGTATCAGTCTAATTATCTTGTCATCAAAGGAGATGAATATGTGAAGAAATGTAATTAGTCATGCTGGTTTTTAGTGATCGTTGTTTTCCTTTTGAAATGTTCATAAACTGTCACTTGAAAAATATATTTTGAAATTTTCTGGAAATAAAAGTCAGTTTCACTGACCAACAACTTGCACACTTGACTCTCTTCCTCCTTTTTTTTAAATTGCAGACCTTTGCCTTTTTTGTTGGGACACCTCTTCATTCTATAGTATCTTCCAGTCGTCATTTCTTTAGTACCTCATGATTTCATTTATTTGGTCCTGGTGAGTTGAAAACTAAATAAGGTTAATAAATAAAGTTAAAATAAATAATAATAATAATAAAATAATAAATAAACTACTTTTAAGAAGGCCTTCTTCTCATCTCCTCATTTGTCTATGGTTTCAATTCCTTGTTAACTGTTTTTGTTCTGTCCGCTCTAATCCAAGCTTCTTGGAGGAAAAATACAACAGCAACAATAATAACAAATTGAATAGTTCTCTCTTCTCACATGTATCTTTCTTCACCGTTCTAGTCACGTGTAGTTGCTATGCCTTTTTTTTTTTTGTAGTCTTGATTTTCCTCTTGCAGTAAGATGGTTTAAAAGACCCTTTGGTTGTCATTACCGTTAACTTAGAAACTCAACTCATTCTGTGCACTGGGCTTGGAGTCAGACAGATCTCAGATCAAACCTGGTCTCACGTACTTATTAGCTGTGTGACCCTAGGCAAGCCACTTAACCTCTGTGCACCTCAGTTTCCTCATTTGTAAATGGAGGTAATAATAGGACCTACCTTGCAGGGTTGGTGTGAGGATCAAGTGAAACAATATTTGTAAAATGCTTAGCACAGTGCCTGGCACATAGTAGTAGTTCTCTATATAAATGCTAGCTATTATTATCATCAGTATAGCGTGCTACTCTCAGTTACCTGCCCATGTCTTCATCTTCTTTACATCATTTACAAATGTCAGTTGGTAGATGAACACAATATGTAGCTCTTTTTTCCTCTTCCTACTACATGAAAATGCTGTTTTCACCAATGGCTCATCATCATTGCCATTATCATTGTGCAGTACATGAAAATTTCTGTTATACCCCCTTTCTAGGTAGAGCTTTGAAGAATGATCATCACAGCTGCCTTCTCTTGCTTCTTCCTCATTCTCTTTCTCAAACCTTGGAAAATAATAGAAACTACTGTTCCCTCCCAGTCCATGAATCCAATATCCAATTGTCCTTTGAGGTACACCAACCCTTTGGGACAGATGTAGCCTTGATGCAAAGTACAAAAAATTGATACCTCTATTGGAAGGAGGTTACACTCTGATAAATCTTGGCATGCCCTTGGCCACATCCTTTCTGGAAGTCTACATGACCTCCTCTGTCTAATAAGTTCTTATATGCCTTTGGGACCATGGGGGATTAAAGAAATGTGAAAGAACAGGACTTTGTGGTAGCTGAGGTTAGGAAGGAAGAGGTGTGTTAGACATAGAACTATACAAAATCAGGAAGTTTGCCTCATTTTGACTTTTTCCAGCTGTGTGACTGTGGCTATGAACCGATATATGAAAAGGTCTATTCATACAGCTTATGTGAGCCACCATTCATTTGCTCAAACCTATGCACTTTCTAGCTGGTTTTTTTTGCTCAATTTTGATCGATGGTCTTTAGGAACACAAGAAACTACATAGGTACACCCAAGTTGGCAAACAGCATCTAAGCATGCTGCTGCTTTCCTGGAATTTTAAAATAGTAAGTGTGTGTTCTAGCCCCATAACTCCTGTTCTTACACTCTACTATTCAGCCAAACTGACCTTCTTTCTATTCCTCACTCATAATACTCCATCTCCCATCTCTGTGCCTTTGCACCGGTTGGCCCTTATGCCTGGAATGTGCTTCTACCTACAGAATCTCTCTCTTCTTTCCAGACACAAAGCAAGCACCACTTTCTACACAAAGCCTTTCTTTGTCTTCCAAATTGCTAGTGTCTTCCCTCACTAACTTCCTTGTATTATTTCATGTTTATGTTGTATACATTTATTCTGAACTTATACATGTATATATTAAGAGGTGATTTTATGTAGTAGAAAGGGAGCCAAAGAGACATCCACCCCCATTTCTCATTCTGGCTATGTGACCTTGGGAAAGAATCTTAACCTCTCATGTTCTTGGCAATTTTCCTCAAGACTATAGGTTTTAGGGAAGGCACCTGTCTGCATTGGTAGAAGGAGTTCTCTCCTCTGGGAGTTCCCATGTCCACACCCTGTCCCTGTTTGTATATGTTATCTCCCCTGATAGATGTAACCTCCCTAAGATAAGGACTTTTTCATTTTTGCATCTCTTTCCTCAGTGCCTATCATGAATAGAAGGTAACCAATCAATGTTTATTGATGTATTTATTGATAATGGGGATGGTTGAATGATTTTTAAATAATCTTTTAAGCTTCTTAATAAAATTGCCATTCTTCCTTTACTACAACACTGGTCCTTGTCCTTATATACCAGACCTAGAGCATGGTACACTTTTTCTTTGGTTGTTGAGTACTTGTCATGGGATAGATGCTTTGAAAAATAATGGGCTTTTAGGGTTCCTCTTTCAGATCTCTTTCATGTGGTGATCAGTGGATTCTTTCAATTTCTCTTTTACCCCCTGGATCTAAGATGTTGAGACATTTTTCCTTGATAATTTCTTGAAATATGATAGGTTCTTTCTTTGATCATGGCTTTTAGGTAGTCCAATAATTCTTAAATTACCTTTCTTCTATCTGTTTTCCAGGTCAGTTGTTTTTTCAATGAGATATTTCACATTTTCTTATATTTTTTTAATCTTTTGATTTTATTTTCTTATTTCCTGCAATCATTAGCTTCCACTTGCCTAATTCTAATTTTTAAGGAATTATTTTCCTTGGTGAGATTATTTTTCACCACTTTTTTTTTCTATTTGGCCAGTTCTGATTTTTAAGCAGTTATTCTTTTCAGTGAATTTTTGTGTCTCTTTAACCAGTAGGCCAATACTGTTTTTTTAAGGTGATGTTTTTCTCAGAGTTTTTTTTGTTGTTGTTCCTTTTTTTGTTTTTACTAAGCTGTTAATTCTCTTTTCATAATTTGCTTGCATCTCTCTCATTTCTTTTTCCATCTTTTCTTCTACCACTCTTATCTCTTTCTTTAACTCTTCTAAAAATTCTTGTTAGGTTTGGATCCAATTAACATTTTTATCTGAGATTTTTTTTTGTAACTGTTTTTACATTGTTACCTTTCTGAGTTTATGTTTTGGTCTTCCCTGCATTGTAGCACCTCTTTATGGTCAGATTCTTTTGTTGTTGTTGTTGGCTATTTTCCTAGGCTATTTCTTGACTTTGAACTTTATGTTAAAGTTGAGTTCTGTTGACCTGGGGATGGGGAGACATTGTCCCAAGGTTTAGGTTTTTTCACACTGCTTTTTTTCCAGAGCTAGTTTTGGGAGTTTTTAAGTTTTTAGTGCTCCCAAGGTGGTGGGATCCTGGGAGAGGTGTGATCTCTGCTCTCTTTGTCTGCACTCTGGTCTTTACCCAGAAAGGACCTCTGGTTCTTTGTAGCCACAAGGATTAGTGCTCCTCTTTGCCTTGGAACTGTGACCATGGTCCCTGCTTTTTTGTGGCTGACCCCCAGCACTATTCTCCACGCTGGAACTGCAACATAGAGAACTATCTATGAGCAAACAAGTTGCCAGTCAGTACCAGCTGTACCCAATGCCAGCAAAGCGTCCCCTGTAAATCTCTTTCTGACCCCTTTAGTGTCTCTGGGCTGAGAGCTCCAGAAGCTGCTACTGTTGCAGCCACTGTTGCTGTCACCATATGTGTGGATTCTGGGTAGGTTTTCACTCCAGTGTCATAGACTTCTACTGATCTATGAAGTTTTCTTAGGCAAGAAAAATATCTTATCCTGACTTTTTGTTGGCTCTGCTGCTTCTAATGAGGTTACAGGGTGTCAAGATTTATAGCTGTCCTAAAATATACTCAGGGAAATCCATAATAATATGAAAGATGTCAGTTTAGTGATCCACAGTGGGAAAACCTTATATTATCCAGAAATGGCACATAACTATATAAGAACCTCATTGATTAGTTCATCAGTAAGAAGTGTCTCAGTGAATATGACTAAAGAGTTTCAGTGTAATACTTTCTGAGTAATTAATTGCCATTTAGTAGGACTCTTCTATGGCCTGGATTGGTTGGCTAGGCAGAAGGAACAAAGGAGGCTAGTATACATGTGAAAATTAAGTTGGAAAGGGACCATGACGGTGACAGCTAGGTTCATGGCTGCATGTTGCTAAAAGGATCCTCCTTGCCATGTCTCCTTTGGCCTTGGCTTGACATTTAGGATCTCATTTTCCTCACTCCCCTGGATCCTAGCAGCTCTTCCAGATGTTTGCTCCTCTGTGTAGAAAGGTTTGATTGTCCATTCTAAGAAGAATTTCTATGAGGATTGTTTTGGGCATAATAGAGTTTCTGGGGCCATGGGACAAGAATTAGAGTAGACTAGTCCTAAGCAAATGTTCTACTAAGACTTCAACAATATACTCAAGTGGTGCAGTTGACACCCTTCCCTGAGTGACTTCCTGAGGTGTACAATGATGAAAATATTGCATTAATAAATTTTTCACCTTGTAGCCTAGGATCCCCAGGGGAGGAAGTAGACCAGTGAGACCTCACTCTGGGGAGAGGCAGGGTGAGGGTGGTGGTGGAATTAAGATTTACTACATAGTCTGCTACTAGGGCTATGACTACTCCTATTACTATGGTTTTAGTGAGCAAAATTTTGCTTTCACTCATAAAGTCCACTTGAATTTTAATGACTGGATCTAAGCAACAGAAAGAATTCTAATGGAGAATAGGCATATAGCCATAATGACATATAGTCTCAACAGCTTGAGAATAATGGGTAAAGGCAGCACTTGGGAAAATGCAGAATGCTCCACTGAAACAGGAACCTTGTCATCTGTGGAAACTTGTCACATTGGATAATATGTACACAAATAGACAGCTCTTATGGATGGACAGCGATCTGGTCCCAGAACTGAATAGGACATTTAGGAGGCAGGATTGTATTTGGTTAACTGTATAGTGCTTTCAGTGATTGCGAGCTTGTTTGTGCACTGCTGCGAAATTCCATCTTTTTAACACTTATATTCTTGTGCTGATGCTCATGGTTGTGAATTGTGGAACACCATGATCTCTGAAGAATCAAGATTGCAGATCCACAGAGTGATGTAAAGATATTTGGGAGGTGTAAGTAGACCACAGCATATTCAGATGAAGATTTGGGCAGAAAGAGTGCTATCAGAGACTTTCTGGGCATGTATGGCCAAAAGAGGAGGTTGACAAGACCTTAGTATTAAAAGAACAAAAGGAAAGTGTTCAGTCAGTTGGGTGGTACTTTTATGGAAAAGATGAAGGTGGCATGGAGGAGTTACAGTCTGAGCTAGTGGAAGTGGTACTTGCATTGGTGAGTTCATTGATATATCTCAGGTCAAATTGTATGGCTATTCCATGTAATACTGAGTTTATGGCAGGGCGTAATCTTTCATTTTTTCCAGTTGTATTTCTAAAGGAACTTTTAGAATGAAGAATCAGAAGTCAACAGAGGAAGAATTGGATGAAGTTACTTTTAGGATCCTTCCTCTAAAGTCTTTGTGGTCTGGTCCTTAAGTGTACTTGTATATACCTGTTTAGAAAAATGAAGAACAGGGGAACTCTGACTTGGAGAGAAAGTCTTGGAAATATGAATTCTCTAAGATTATTTCAACATATTTTTAAGAGGTGTCCTTGTCCACATACAGTGTTTTTGTTGTTTACTTGTGTCCAACTCTTTGTGACTCAGTTTGGGATTTTCTTGGCAAAGGTATTGGAGTGGTTCACCATTTCCTTCTCTAGCTCCTTTTACAAGTGAGGATACTGAGGCAAACAGGGTTAAGTGACTTGCCCAGGGTCACACAGTTATTAAGTTTCTTATGCTAGATTCGAATTTATTTGCTTCTCACTCCAGGGCCAATGCTCCGCCCACTATGCCACCTAGGTGCCCTGTCCACACACAATAAAACTCACTATCTCCTTTGTTCCCTCAGCAGCTGTTCACCAAGGTATTTTGTGAAAGATATCTAGCACCAACAACCCCATTTGCAGCACAAGGGACAAAAGAAAATGCTAAGAAAACTGTGTAAAAAATGTGACTCTTGGAGATCTCACTTAAAGGTGACCTGTTTGCTCCCATGAATATTGTGGAGCTAATTAAAGTCAGCATCTTAATAAAGAGCCAGAGAGAGAAGATAGTCACTTGTTATCATTGTATATGTCACTAGGGATTACTATTTTATCTGTGGCTAAAAGGCAATTGAAAGGTGAGAAAAGAAAAATGCTTTTTTCCAAATGGCACCAACAAATCAGATCCATGCTAAATCTTGACATGGAGTGGGTAATTCTGCCAAAGCATGTTGAAATGGGTTCAATTGAGACAGTTGGGGAACTCTTACCTTAAAAGGGAAAAAATGGAAGTATGAGGTGTATCTCTTAGTTAACCCAAGGGAGCGCAACCTTCACACTTGATTACATTTTTAAAACCTTTAGGTTTGAGAAGAGGTGACAGGAAGGTAGAACATTTCAGCATGCTTAAGTTTGTTGGGATACTCCTGTTCCCATCTCAGGAAGTGGCCTCTGTTTTTCACCTGAACCTGTCAGATTTCAGCTGGATTCTGCCCTCTGCCATGGAGCCCCCATTACCATGCAGTCAGGAAAATATTAATTAGTGAAGTGATTTAAAATCACATGCACCTGGGTAGTCTTGGGAGCCGAATACCTCATTGTAATGAGGCTCCCAGGGGAACAGCCATCACAAATGAATTGCAGCTGAGTTAGATTTTATTTTTAAAATTTCCAGCCAGGAAGAGAAAAAAGTTTCAGCAGTCAGAATTTAATTTTTCTACATAGTAGAAAAGCTTTCTAAAATAAGGACTGAGATATTTCTTCCAACTGGAAAAGGTACCTGTCTTAGAGATGCATTTCTCTTTCCTTCTTATCAGCGTTAGGCTTCAAATCCTGGTTAATACTATTTGCTTGACCCCTTTCTATCTGAAGTTAATACATCTTGAACAAGAAGATGGAAAGAATATTGGACTTGCAGAGTTCCACTTTCTCTAGTCTCTTAATGCCCAGAAGTAGTAAGTAGGCTTATCCCTTCTTTGTTATTTTTCTCTAAACATACCTAAAAAATTCTTTTTATTTTACTTTGCATTTTCCACATATCTCAGTTTTCCATCTTCAGAGATTTATGCCAATCTTTTTTATTCTTTGCTGCTGATATGCCCCTCCTCCCAAAGGATCTCAGCTTTTAACAACAATAAATGTTGTTATTTTCGGATCTCAGCTCATTAGAGAACTTCCTATGTGGCTACATTGATCTCTTGAGATGAATGAAGAAATAAATATTTAAAGGCCAAATACTGTGCTAAGGAGGAAGATACAAAAGTGAGATAGTCCCTGTCCTCAAATATCTTCTATTCGAATAAGAGGAAAGAAGGTGTATGCAGAAGTGGTGGCTTGGAAAGTGTAACTAGATCTGAGAAGTCACAAAGATGATGAGAAGAGCCACAGAGGAATTGATTGTCATGCCTCTTCTAATTCCTGTGGCTGTACTTTGTTGATTATGAGTTCGGAGGTGAAAATTGGTGGGAGGGGGAAGGAAGAGAGGCTGTATGCACAGAGGCAAGGCTGATAACAAGAAGATGGGCTGCAGAGAACGTGTAGCATGGCTACAGTCTGGCTAAATATGACCCTTATGAGATACTCATTAAGGCAACATGAACCCCGGGGTGGTGGTTCCAAAGCTCGGAGGGGTTAAATCCCCCAGTTTATGGTTTCTGGAGGTCTAGCAGTCTAGCAGCAAGACAGATGGCGGGTGCAACAGTAGGTGTGGAGGATGGCAAGATGTTTAGGATGGAATGTGAAGCCTAGCTGAGGCCAGCTAGATATACAGCAGACCGTGCTGTACATTCACCAATCAGAACAGTGTAGGCCCCACAAGGAGAGTTCCAGAGCTTGAAAGGGCATGATCTCTGACTGTCTAGTACTCTGGAGCATGTAGCAGACCCTAACACATGATTTTCACAGGAAAAAAAGAATTTCAGCAGTCTAAAGTACCTCTGAGATCACCTGGTACTGACCATGAATCTTCCTTGCACCATCCCTTGACAAGTGCTAATCTAGCCTTTGATTGAAGATCTCTATCAGGGGCACACTGACTGTATCCCGAGGCATCACATTCTACTTGGGGACTGCTCTCAGGGTTGGGGAGGTTTTTCCATACATGAAGCTGAGGATCTTCATCTCTGCACCTGCTACCTATTAAACCTACTTCTACTCTCTGGTGCCATATGGAATAAATCCGACCACATGCTTTTGTATCACAGACATTCAAATACTTGAAGAACAATATCTTGTCCTTCCTTAGTCCTCTTTTCACTAGATTAAATATCCCTCAAATCTTTTATTTCTAAAATAAAATTTTATTTGTATCTTTAAAAAATATATATTTCTCAGTGTATATCTCCCACCACTCACCTTCAAGAGAGACTCATTATATGGAATATAAAAGGAGGAAAACAGCTTTAAAAAATCTGACATATACTATTCCACATTCATGCTTTCCCACCTTTTCAAAGAAATAATGTCAAGTATTTTCTCTTATGTCTTCTTTGAGGACAAGTTTGGTCATTTTAATTTGGCAGAATTCAGTTTTCATTGTTATGCTTTCCATTTACGTCATTGTGTATGTTGTTTTCCTGGTTCTCCTTACTTCACTTTGTATCAGCTGTTTACCAGTCCTCTTTGTATTTATCACATTCTTTGTTTCTTATAGCAAGGAATATTCCATTGCATTCATATACCACAGTTTATTTCCAAATTGATGTGCATATACTTTGTTCTAGTTCTTTTACTATAAGCAGTGCCACTATAAATACTTTGGTATATATGGGGCCTTTCTTGTTGTGACTGGCATCCTAGCAGTGGAGTTTTTCAGACAATTTGAAATTCCTTTCCAGAATGGTTGGATCAATTCTTAGCTTGGTATTAGTGTGCCATTCCTTCTACAACCTGTCCAATATTAAACATTCTCATCTTCTGAAATCTTTGCCTTTATGCTATATGATAAAATCTAAGTTTTAAGAATTTCCCTTTCTTTTATAATTTGTTATTTGGAACATTTTCCCATATGGTCATTACAAGCTTGTAGAAGTAGCTGCATCTAGTATCATAGTTAGTGAGCCTTCCTAGATACCAAAAGACCTGGGTTCAAGTCCAACCTCTGATGTATATCAGCTGTATTCCTGGGTAAGACACCTAATTTTAGAGTTCTAGGCAGCTCTCTAAGGCTAGAAGTTACAGAGAAGATGCCACTGCCATTCCTTATTAATAGATTACATTTCTTCGTTTGAAAACTCCCTGTTCATATCTATTGGTTCTTATGCTTATATGTCTGCATCAATTCCCTCTCTAGTTTAGATATCAAATCTTTATCAGAAAAAGTACTGCAAAGATTTTTTTCCCAAATCAACCATTTTCCTTCTACTTCTACCTGCATTGGTGATGTGTGTGTAAGAAACTTATACATTTTATTTAGTTAAAATTGTCCATTTTTCCTTCTTTGACCATTTCTATCCCTTGTTTTGTCAAATACTCTTCTCTCTACCCCCAATACACAGCTACGAAAGGTATCTCTTTTGTCCTCTAAGCAATGAAACAAATGTGATGGCTTTGTAGAATAGTTAACTATCTGGTACTGATGATCACCCTTCTTTACTACTTCAAAAAAATTTTCCTATAAGATTCTTGAATTTTTGTTCTTCCGTGCAAATTTTGTTGTTACTTTGTCTAGTTCTATAACGTAACCCTTTGGTTACTTGGTCATTTTTAATATATTGGCATGACTCACTCATGAACAATTATCATCCCTCCAATTACTTAATTCTTTTAGTCTTTATTCCTGCAAAGAATGTTTTGTAATTGTTTTCTAGTTTTCTAGTTTCCTTTAGGATGTAGTTTAAATACTACTTCTACATGTCGTCTTTCTTGGCTCCTTCCACTCCCAGCTGCTACTGCTCTCCCTCCTAAAACTTCTTTGTATTCCTTTTGTATGGGTTGGCCATGTATGTTTGTTGCCAGTTATGTTGGTTATGTGTCCACATGAGTGTGTCTAGACTTACAGTGAGTCATGAATAGATGTTTCTAGAGTCTCCCCTGCTACCTCCTACTGGGCTAGAATTTATATCTATTGTTTCTGTTGCTGTTCAGTTGTGTCCAACTGTTTCTGACCCCATTTGGGGCTTTCTTGGCAAAGATATCAGAGTGGTTTGCCTTTTCCTTCTCCAGCTTATTTTACAGATGAAGGAACTGAGGCAAACAGGTGAAGTGACTTTCCCAAGGTCACACAGCTGTAAATGTCTCAGGCCAGATTTGAATTCAGGAAGATGAGTCTTCTTGACTTCAGGCCTGGCACTGTACCACCTAGCTGTCTATCTATATCTATATCCATTCACATCTCTCTGTATATAGATAGATAGACATTATATATCTATCTATAAAATGTAAATCTTCCTCCCCTAAATGTTGTCAGTCTGGGGAATACAGTGTTGAAGTTATGCCCATGATCATTATCCCTCTAAGGAAAAAGGAGTACTCCAAGGTATATATCCAAAGTCTTTACACCTTTACCACCATATTCCAGTTACAGAAAGACCATGACACATGGCAAATACCAAATAAATCTGTTTATCCAAGTAAACGGAAAATAGAAATCAGAGAAGTTATACAAATTAGAATATACCAGTGAATATACATAGTGGATGTGCTCCCCCACTGGGAATGAAATAGTTCAGCTCAACCATAAGAGAGAGGGGCAGCTAAGTGGCCCAGTGGATAGAGCCTGGAATCACAAAGGTTCATGTTCATGAGTTCAAATCTGTCCTCAGACACTTACTAGCTGTGTAGTTCTGGGAAAATCACGTAATCCGAATTACCTCAGTTCTTCCTCTGCAAATTAAACTGGAGAAGGAAATGGAAAACCACTCTAGTATCTTTGTCAAGAAAACTCCAAATGTGATCATGAAGAGCTGAATGTGACTGAAAGAACTAGAGAGAGGGAGGGAGGGAGGGAGACAGAGACAGAAACAGAGAATATGAATCCAATCCAGTCTAAGGAAAAATTCCCCAAAGTCTCTAATGTAGTAAGCTAGAAGTAGGGACATGACTAAGGTTCTGGCTTTACTACATTTTATTTTCTTTCCAGAATCTTTCTTTCCTTTTACCTCTCCCTAAAAACAATCTGGAATGTCATGTGTCCTCTATTGAAACTGGAAGGCAAAAGAACCAGGATCTCTCCTCTTCCGAGCTCTCTCGCACTCTGCCCTTAAGAAAGGCATGCAACATTAATTGGTCAGTTCCTACCAATGAGGAGTCTTATGCTAAAGGGCCTGGGCCCCAGGTTGCAAGTATATTATGTACATACTTGTTTGTGTTTATGTTTTCCTCCATTTGAGTATAAACTCTTTGAGTGCAGTTTTTCACTTTTGTCTTTGTATCCCCAGAGCTTAGGAAAGCATCTTAACACATAATAAATGCTTAATATATGCTTGTTGATTGGTTGAAACCCTGTGTTATAGATTTTTGCAAATGGTTCTTTATTTTGCCATATAGAGGATGATACGTATTTTTCAAAAATAATTTTAATTAATTTTTTTTCTGGAGGAGAGACTGTGTTCCTCAAGCTAGAACAGCAGCCACTCACAAGCCTAATTCCACTACTGATCAGTTTCAGGCCTGAGCTGGTTTGTTTCTCCTTAGGCAGCTTGGTGCTCCTTACTCCCTCAGACTCGCCATAGCTATATAGGACCTAGTGCAGACATCTGATTGTCATAGCCTATTGCATCAGTTCATGAAAGTCTTCTCTTACTTCTTTGAATTCCTCATATCTGTGGTTTCTTACAGCAAAGTAAAATATAGTTACATTCATGTGTCATATTTGTTTAGCCATTCTCCAATTGATGATATTTGTTTTTAGTTTTTTGCTACTACAAGTGCTGCTATGAGTATTTGGACACATATGAGACCTTTCTTTCTATCTGATATCCCTGGGGTATTTTTCTAGCAACAAGTAGAAAATTAACTGGTTTTGGAGAGGGAATCACCTACCTGGTGATGAATTTTTTATTCACCAATGAAGGAAAACTCTTAATAGATAGCTTAATGGAGTGCTCACAAATGACATACGGAAGCCATAGCAGTGATTCTAAAGGTTGCGTTCTGATAGGAATGACAATCAAATCAGCCACAGACCAGATATACAGAACAGTGGGAATGATTGGAGGAACAACCTCATGAAGGTGGTGGCAGGACTTTTCTGATGATCCCATTGTTTTCTTTCCTTGAAAGGGCTGGCCCCTCACTGTCTAACCAGAAGACTGACTATGAGAGATTGTGAGGTCATACTTTGTAAATTGATATTTCTAGAGCCAGACTTCATTCAGGCTCAAAACAGGATTGAAAGAAACTAAGCCCAGCAAACTGCATGGGATAAGTCTGCAATTCCAAGACCCCAAACTACCAGAATACAATCAGTTGCCACCACAAGAGCCTCTCTCTCCCCCTCCTATGGTAAATTCTTTTTTGTCTTTAAAGTATTCTCTAATGACCTTTTATACAATGGCAAAACTTGTGTATGCACAAGCGACAAATATGTCTACAAAGCTAGACTGAACTAGAAAGAGAAATACTAGAGCAAAGTAATACTTTGACCTGATGGTGATTATACCCCTAATCTATGTAATTACTGCCTCAAATAACTGAATGCATTGAATTTCTCCATCTGTTTTTATTTGGTGATAGTGTATAGCAGAAGTGACAGACAGCCAACCTGAAACACCCCCAGCTGTAGCCTAAACCAAAATGCAATTGGGAAATACTTAACAAAATCAATAAAAATATAATAGAACAAAGACAATATTACATTTTAAAACTGTCAATATGTGGCCCACAGGGGTGCTTTCAGAGGTCTAGGTTTCTATTTGTATTTGACACCACTGATGTATAGATTATCCGTATGTATCTCCTCCTTGATATTCATTCTTGTATCTTTTGATCAGAACCTGATCCTTAGAATCACTCTTATGGCTCTGTGTTTCATTTGTGAGTACTCCATTAAGCAACCTATTAAGAGTTTTCCTTCATTGGTGGATAAAATTTCATCAATATGTTTACAAGAGCAATACTTCCTACCACCAATTTAATTTTCTAATTTTGTAACTCTATGAAAATAAAAAAAATATTCAATACATTATATGAAACCAAGATCAAAATAGCATCACAAACAACTATTGTACTAGTGAGTTCCATTTCACAGAATAATTTCACCATTCAGTCATTACAAGACCTATCAAGTCATTTTCACCAACACTCTACCCTTACTAACTACTATATCTCTTACCTCAAGATTAGCAAATATCAATTTTGTTTGTCTCTGTAGCACAACATATAATAGTCAATTGTTCATCCTTTATATCTGTTAAAATCTTCCTAAGTCCCTCCAAAGTTCCCACCCCTTTTATTCTCCTACGCTTTTAGCCCATCATTCATATATACATATATATACATACATATGTGTATATGTATGTATATATATAGTATATACTATATATATATATAGTACCATATAGTAAATCTGAACCTTGCATCATTGTGACACATTATAGCAAGAGTAAAATAATAACATTATACAATGCCCCACTATAGAGTACATAGAAGAGCTGAAAAAAAAAACAACAACTTGTACTAAATTGCTAAGAAGGATCTTCCAGTCAATCACATCTGTGAGCCCATGTTGTACAGATTACAAACAAGTCTAGGCATTCATTGTCCACCCCATGTTCAGTTTCCTAGTAAACAATCCGACATTCAACATAGTTCACATATTGGTCTATGGTTCAGGCAAATTCTTCAGGATTGCAAAATCACCAAGGAAGACAATCTTCTGCCACACTTTAATTTTGGTGCTGATGTCAACAATTTCTTCTAAACTCTACACGGCCAACATAATATTCTTTCTGCTTTATTTTCCTGCATTGGGGCTTTCCAAGGCAACACTACATAGCTGCTTTTCTCTCTCCTCTGGCTGTTGTCTGATGTGGGGATGCCTCTCTCACCTTATTGGAATATCACTTGGGCTTAAGAACATAGATTCTCGATGGGAAAAGAAATCAGATAGAATGATAACAATAAATAGTTCACAGTGACATGATACTTTGAGGTTTACAAAGCACTCTACCTATAACAGTTTTCAGTCCTCACAACAACCCTGTGATATAGGAATTACAAATTATAACCAAGGTTCAGAGAGGTCGGATATCCTGCCCCATATCATATAGTCAACACGCATTGAACTGGAAGCCAAGTCTCTTCTGACTCTCAGTCCAGAACTCCTGCTACTTGGGGGAATTTTCACTTGTAATTCTGTTTTGCCATTCTTTCTGTTGCTTTCCTAGGCATCAAAGCAAATGACACAATACTATAAGATTACAGTGCCCAAGATCAGGGAGGCAGACTCTTTTTTCTACTCCGTTGCTAAATTCTCATTGATGAAACTATTTTCTTAAAGACTGGGACTTCTGCATTTTGGGAAGTCTTTGATCCTTTGATTTAGAACATCTCTACTTTCAAAAATCAGTTCATATCAAAAAGAGCCTTGCCTTTTCAGCAAATGTGGAGAGGGGATTATTGTGTCCCATGTCTCATGTCTTAGAGGATGAAAAATTGCCAGAATGAGGAAAACAAACTGTGAAGGCTAAATAGGAATGGGAAGAAAGTTAAGAAGCCCTTCCAATTCTTTGGATCAAAATCCAACTGCAAAGGTTTGAAGACCAGGGCTATTGTAGCTTTTGATCAACCATCAGTTTCCTGGAACTGCCTAGGACAGGTGAAATCCATCCTAGAGCAGCCAGAGGAGAAGGCAGGTGCAGGGCTATTGAGGTAGGATAGGATGTCACAAAGCTCACACTAAATTCTCTGTCTTCTCTTCACAAAGATTAATAGTAATACTTTCAGATATTGTGACTACCTGTTTCATTAACACAGAAAGTGCCAGGACAAGAGGTGCACACCTCAGGACTATTTATCTTTTGGACATTTTCATAATTTTAGCAGTCAAACATGCTGAATGTATCACTCACCTTTCCAATTTCTCACAAACAAGTATACAACCTCTACACTGACAGAAATGAATGGCTGGGTCACATGTCACAAGACTATACCTCTGTTACCATGTCTGTAGAGACACAAAATCTCATCCATGCCCACATTGTTTTTGCCTATATTTAGTCATAGAAATGTATGGATCTGTACATCCTTTATGCAGGCACTAAGAATTTCAGAAACTTGAGATGCTTTGGACCCAATAATTTAAATCTTTGTAAATCTCTCTTTGAATAATACAAGAGTTTAAATTTGCTAAGGAGACAGGATTATAATATTCATTGATCACATTGGGGAGATTTAATACAGAGTCAAATATGCAAGTCAATGTTCATCAAAGTGAATTAGGTGAGTCGGACAGCTACCCATTCGAGGAACTTCAAGTAGTAAATCACCTTAACAAGAATCAAGCAGAGAAGACTGAGGGACAAGGCTAAAGTTCGCAAGAGGCAGAAATACACACACACAAGGACCGGCTACTAGGAGTCTCAATTTTAAATGAAAGCACATTCAAGGAGACAAAACAAAGAAACAAAAATACCTTTCTAGGATCTTCTTGGTCCATTCTTGCTGAGGTGTTTTGGAGCTCCTAGTTAGAGTCAGAGTCTCTGAACCTGTTAGCTCTCAGAAAGAGGAAAAAGGCTCCCAAGAAGAGAGAAGGAAGGTTAGATCTCACTTCTCTCCATTCTCCCCTCCAAGCCAGAGAAAGAGAAGAAATAAAAAAGTCAAAGTAAAAATAAAAGCAAAAATATTCAATATCATTTTCTCTAAGACAATGTATAACAGCAAGAAAGAGAAAAAATCGCAAACAAGAGACCATATCTACTCTCCTTCTGCCATTACCACATTGGTAGCAAGTGAGAAGGGAAAATCAGGAATGTAGTCTGGGTGCAGATATCCAAAACATTTAGCTATCCGTGGTAGATGAACCTAGAGATCAACCACGGAGAAAAGCATCCCGAGATTGGGAATATTCACTTTCCCTGTTGATGGCAGTTCATCTAATATGCCATTTCATTCCCATTGAGAAATCAGGTCCAATTAAAATCCTAACATGACCCCAATTTTTACCCCATTATGATTTGTACAAAATCCATATTTCACAAAATTGTCTGTGAAAATTTCTCCCATGAATAAAACCGAAACATAAAAATAGGATTAACTCTTGCCAAGTTATCCTCTCATAAAGAATTCCAATTAATAAAATAACAAAATCTCTGACCACAATGCCAATGCTCTAGAATTTCTCTCTCACTAAAGTTGTCACACGTCTCCCTTCCTTTCACATACAATGAATCAAAAGTCTGATAAGTTTCTTTTTCAAGGTCCTTTGCACTTGGCAGTTTGCTAACTAAAGGAAGAGCAAATCACCAACCAAATTAACTCATAGTTGACTGGTGACTACACATCAAATAACAGATTCATTCACATGTCCTGAGATGTGCATGCTAAGAAGCTTCACTCTCCCTGCCCCCAACTCAACTACCTTTGCAGCCTCTGTTTACTCATCTTCAGCATTATCTGTATCAGCAACTAAGAACAGACTGGGAGAGATGAGGAAAGCACATGTGAGACCTTATAAAGAGTGCAGTATAAAATCTATACCATACCCAAAGAAACACCTGAAGGACTCTGTCCACAAGACTTCCAGGAGCCATGAGGTACCCCTTTGCTGTGTGTGTGTGTGTGTGTGTGTTTGTTTATTTGTCTGTTTGTCTGTCCTTTGTTGCCAAAGAAGACCATGCCATCACAGAAATAATGACATGACTTGCCCTTGACTTTGTTTTGAGTGAGGGAGGGCTGTGCAGGTCACCAGCCTCACTTCTCCTCCAGAGTCATCTGAATCCAGTGACCAGATATTCATCAGGATGACTGGAGGTGACCCAGGATGAGGCAATTGGGGTTAAGTGACTTGCCCAAGGTCACACAGCTGGTGAGTGTCAAGTGTCTGAGGTGAGATTTGAACTCGGGTCCTTCTGACTCCTGAACTGGTGCTCTATCCACTGCACCAACTAGCTGCCCCAAGTATATAGTGTATCCTTCCTATGGACAACTAGGTGGTCAGTACAAATGGGAGTCAGGATAATAGCTCTAGAGCATGTGCAACATTAATTTCTGTTGCTACCTCATCATTCATCTCTTCCAACCATGTATGGATATCTCCATAAGCTCTGTTCTAAGTCCTCTTCTCTTTTCTTTCCATATTCCCTCCCTTGGTGAGTTCATCAATTTCACTGTGTTCAGTCATGTTCTCTGTACTAGGACTCCTAAATCTGGATGCTTTTTCCCTAATTTCTTTCCTCAGCTCTTATCTTCTGTTGTCGTTTCCTTATGGAAGTAACTCAACGTGTTCAAACTGGAACTTTATGTCTTTCCCTCTGAATTTGTCCTTATTATGGACTTTGCTAAATAAAAGACAGTGCAATATCTTAACGAGTCAATAAGTATTTATTTAGTGCCTACTTCCTATGAATGCTCAAATTGTTATGTTGTACTTATTTTAATTTTTCTAGGTTTTTCTTGACTCCTCTGCAAGGCAAAGTTTCTCCTCAGGTCTGGTCCTTTCATTAGTAATACTTAAAAATTCTCTGTTCCATCACAGATCCACCATTTTCCCTGTCAGATTCTTGTACCCAATCTTGTATGGCAAATTATTCTTTATCATTAAGTATTTATATTTTTACCTTTTCGAATATTGCATTCTAAAATTTTCTCTCTTTAATACTAGTTGCTGCCAAATATTATTTCATCTTGAATGCAGCTCTTTGGTATTCATTCATGTTCTTTCTTTTTGGGTTGCTTGAAATCTTTTTTCTTTGATCTTGTATCTCTGGATTCTGCCTATGACGTTCCTGGGAGTTTAATCTTTAGGGTTTCTTTAAGGATGTGACTTGTGAATTCTTTATTTGTCTTGACTTCTGATTCTAGTAAAGCTAGGCAGTTTTAGTTTAGTGATTCTTAAAGTATGCCATCTAGGCTTTTATATTGCCATGTTTTTCTCATGGAGTCTGAGAACATATAACTTATCTGTTCTTGACCTATTTTCTAGGGCAGTTGTTGATTGTAGATACCATATTTTCTTCTGGTTTTTTATGTTTTTAATTTTATTCTGATATTTCTTGTTGGCTCATATAGTCTCTGAATTCTCTTTGGCCTTTTTAAATTTTCATAGAGTCTACTAAACTATTCTCCTTCCATATCTTTCTCTATAG
Source organism: Notamacropus eugenii (assembly GCF_028372415.1). Classification (NCBI taxonomy): domain Eukaryota; kingdom Metazoa; phylum Chordata; class Mammalia; order Diprotodontia; family Macropodidae; genus Notamacropus; species Notamacropus eugenii. The sequence goes on along the minus strand of NC_092879.1, from coordinate 67,401,229 downwards.
CTCCTATTTCACTTGTAATTCCATTTTTAAAATATTTTGCTTTATTTCACCCAGATACTTTTGTAGTTCTTGTGGTCAAGCCATTTTATTTTCCTCTCAGGCTGTGCTTACTGCTATTTTGAATTTACTCTGTTATTCTGGGTTTGCCTCTTGGGCATCTCTTGACCCATAACAATTTCAGAGAATTCACTATATTCTTCTATTTATTCATATCACTAACCTCAGTTCCTGATTTGGAGTTTTGTACCAGGACTAGTCTCTGCAACTTTGCACACTCTTTGATGAGTATTTGTTCCTGATCTTGGTTTCCTCAGTTCTTGGCACTGGTTCCCACCTTCCATGACATGTCTATGTTCAGAATCCTGGAGGGTTCAGCCTCCCTGTTCTGAGTTCTTTTTACTTAGGGCCATTACGTTCTCTTTCCCCCACTCCCAGCTCTTCATTGTCTAATTGCTGTGGCTTCTGTCTTTTTGTACATCCAAGGCTTGATGAAGGAGCTTTCTAATGTTTCTCTTTGGACTTCTTGATCATTATTTAATTGGTTCTTTTTTACATCATCGATTAAATATTTGTGGAATAGGTGAGCTCCTCAACGAACTTGAAGCTGCCATCCTAACTAAAAGTTCCACTTTTGGATTTTGTAAAAATGCCATCTTTGCTTTGATCTACATCATTGACAAAAAGGTTAACTAGCACAAGGTCAAAAACCCTAGGGGAGTCTGCTAGTGACATCATTTTCAGTTGATATCAAACTATTGAAAAAAACACTTTGGGTCTGGTCTTTCAACCCATTCTGATTCTACAATGCTCAGCATGTCACTGTCATCTAACCTACATGTCTCCATCTTGCCCACAAGAATATCATGCAAGTCTTTGTCAGGTACTTAATGAAATCCTTCCAGATGTAGAAATGAGGTAAGTTTGGCATGACCTCTTCATATGCTTTTTGGGGCAGCTGTGTATACTGACTGATACAGGGTGCAACTGTGATAGAGAGGGAAAAGCATTTTATTGGAAGACAGCAAACCTTGGTTTGATTTCTCATTGCCCTTACTAGCTATTTGATCTTGAGTATATCACTTAATTTTGCTACTCCTTGATTTCCCTAACTGTATTCCCTACCTCCAGGACTGTCGTAAGGATGAAATGTTGATTAGTTGATGGTTGATAAATGCTTGTGTAACCACTAGTCATTACTATACTCAGACCTCCACCTGGAGAGAGAAATTGGGCATCTGTGTGGATCTGAAGCTAAACTAATATTCCACGGCAGGAATGATGGATTTGTTGTTTCCTTCTCATCGTCTGACTTTGTGACCCAACCAAAAGTGCCTCTGCCAGATCCCTGAACTGTCTGTAACTGTTAAAGAACTTCACATTCCTTCTCCTTTAATCTCCTCTCTTTCCTTGGAAAGAAAATTTTTCCACACAGGGGCCTTAATGAAAATACAGCCTTCAGAAGTTCTTTACCATATGTGAGTTGGAAACAATGATTTCTCAAGAGAGAAACAACTGCCTGAGAATTGCACAGTAATCTTTACAAACAGATATTAATACAATTATTTTTCATGGGGAAGGACTATATTAAACCACAGTAAGGAGAGAAGCTACCATTAAGTTCTGGTTAGAAATGTTAGCAGAGGTACCACTGATTAATTGGTGGGTCATTGATGGTTATTAGCTATGACAGGTGTCCTGTAACATCTGCCCATTTTCCTGATTCCTTCTCTTGGGTCATTGCTCTGTATAGATCTCCTGGATACTAGAATGGCTGATAATGTGCTCATATTTTCCATCTCTGTCTGAATAGCCAGACCACTGGCTCATTCCAGTAAGTTTTGGCTTCCTTTTTTGCTATTTGTGGTTTTGTGGCAGTGAGTCTTTAACCTGAAAGGTTAATTTATTTTCTCCTTCCTGCTTTAGGACCCAACCAGCATTTCTTTGCCCCCTAGTACATCTGCCACCTCAATCTGAGCTCTTTGTATATCATGTGATCTCACCAGAAGATTGGACAAAATGTTGTTTCCATCATAGTCTGGATGACCGCCAGTTTCTACTCTTTGTTCGTCATGCCAATGTATAGAACATAGCAAACAGCATTGTGGAGCCAATTTTTTCTGTCCTGGTCTTCATGGACACCTACCTCATCATTGGTTATGTTTGGAAGTGTGCCATTGCAACTCATCTAGGCTTCTGTTTTTCAGATATTGAAACTAAATTACAGTAGGGGAGAAGGCCAGAGCCACACCAGGAATCATAGAAATAGAAAAATGACAAACAGAAACTGGTCCTTGTCTTATCTAGCCTTCATTCTACAGTCTCTTTTCTATTTAGTGAAACACCGATGGCCGAAGAATGTAACTTAGTCATTTTTTAACCTTGTCAACTTTCAAGTTGTTTCCAGACAGCCAAATGTGTGGACAATTTTTTAAAAAGACACTTTGCAATGTTGAACAAATGGAAATCCTTTGTTTTACATTGATATGTCTGCTCTCAAAATGGTTACTTGACTTTTCTTTCTTTAAGGAAAATTAGGGAAAATGGAATGTTCTTAGGTGCTACCCTTCATCTCTTCGGGTGAAGCTACTTTTTTATTATTATTAAAAGATACTTCAGATGAATTTTCACTTTGACTTGGAAGTTTATTTTTAAAGGAACTGTGGATAATCTGTTGCCTAGCAATCATTTCTCACTCTAACCTTAAAGCAATATAAGCCTTTTAAATGTCACGGCAGCCTGTATTTTGAATTAATATTATTTTTGAATATGTCCATAATGAAAGTGTTGGGCATGTAAAGATTTTTTGTTTCCTCAATGTGTTCTCTACCTGTCATATGTGCTGTGTGGGGTGAGAAACCTGATGTTTTCATGTAAAAGGCAACAAAAAGTCTGCCACATCCCCTCTCTCCACCCCCTGCCCCCTTTTCCTCCTCATAAGATATATGCACCAAGGTTGCTGAATGGATGTGTCGTTTGCATTCTCGTCCCCTTTGACTGAAGCCCTTTAGGAAGGGGAGGCATCACATTCTTCTGACATAGTTCATTTTATTTTTGTTTTTATTCAGTTGTGTCCAACTCTCTGTGACCCCATTTGGGGTTTTCTTGGCAAAGATACTAGAATGGTTTGCCATTTCCTCCTCAAGCTCATTTTACAGATAAGGAAACTGAGACAACCAAGGTAAAGTGACTTGCCCAGAGTCACACAGTTATTAAGTGTCTGTGACTGGATTTGAACTCGGAAAAAGGAGTCTTCCTGACTCCAGGTCTGGCCCTCTCTCCACTGTATTACCGAACTGTACTTTCAGATAGCTCTGATTCTTAGGCAGTCTTTCATTACATCAAGTCTAAATTTGTTCTTCCCTCCAAACCACCTTTTATTTGCTTTGTATATACCTATAAGTTGTGTCTGCTGATAGAATGGGAATTTTTCGAGGGTAGAGCCTATCTTCGTCTTTGTATCTCCAATGTCTAACGTAGTGTCTGGCTTTAAATAGAAACTTAATACATATCTTTTTATTGATCATGTGATTAATTGAAGTAAGCTAGAGATCCTAAGAGGCTGAAGTGAGCAGAGAATGTTTTACGTCAGCAAAAAGCCCAAGGTTTTTGGAAAAAACTGTGAAGTTGGTTGCTGGTTCTTTCTCATCTCCCTCTCTCACTGTGCCAACTCCTTTGCTCAGTCAATTCCAGTGGTTCCCTATTTTTTATAATTAAAATACAAAATACTCTGTTTGGCTTTAAAAAGAAGCATTATCTTTTTACTTTGAACTTACCAAAATAAACCAACTGAACATTTCCACACACAAATCAGAATGCAGAAAGAGGATTGGATGTGAAACTGAATATTTCATACAAGACTATCCTGATGGTGCTTCCTCATGAACTTTATTCTGTTTTCTCTGTGAATTTTAAAAACTGTTAAATGACCCTTTTTTTGGAGTCTCTATTATCATCTATTCCTCCTCCATACAATTAAACACCAAGAAAAGAAAAATTAAACCCCTAAAGCAAATAAGCATTGCCAAGCAAAATAAATTCACACAGTGGCTATATATGCAATACATATGTGTCTTTTTGCATCACAGATCTGCTTTATCCTTGGTCTCCTGGATATCTGAATGCTCATTGCTTTGATCAGAGATCTAAAGTCTTTCAAAAAAAATCTTTCAACTGACTGCATCAGTTAGTACTTTGCAGAATTCTCCGAAATGATCCTTTTTTTTTTTTTTTTTTTTTTTTTTTTTACCACACGGTACTATTCCATCATATTCATATACCCCAATTTGTCCAGCCATTCCCTAATTAATGCCTCCCCAACTTGGATCCTAGTTCTTTCTTTTCCTTCCTTTTAATCCTCTCTTATGGATCAGGAAGTGTGTTTTACTTTCACCTGTGTTCTCTCCAGTATTATTCTCCCTTTTAACCACCACTGCCAACACTTTTTTTTTAAATCTCTGCTTGTTTCCCTGGTAAGTTTGTATTTCTTCATCAAACTGTTTCTGTACATGACCATATGTATATGTATATTTGTCCAAACACTCCTCTGTCCTTTTCCGACACCTACTCTCCCCCCTTCTTCCTTGTTTATATAATCTGCTTTTTACCCACACAAATTATGAGAATTAGCAGCCATCGCCTTCTTTCTCCTTTACACATCAGTGTGTTCTTCCTTTTAACCTCTCTTCTCTTTCTCCTCAAAAATTCAGACCAGCTCCCTCCACTCCTACAACTGCTACTCCTCATCGCTCCCCTTTGATGACATTAAGGTTCTGAAAGAACCATTGCTTTTCCCCTCATTAGAACATTAGTAGTTTGTGATTTCACATCTTCTAATTGCTCCAATGAATTTACCTCTCTAGCTATCTCTGGACTCTTGTATGTGTATTTCAAAGCCCCTTTTCTCAGCTCTGGTACTTTCATCAGATTTCCTCTCTTTTAGAGTAGACACTGCTGGTTCTTCTGGGATCCTAACTGTACTTTCTTGCTATTTGAACTGCTTCTTTGTGAATATTTGCAGTATTTTTCTGTGGATTTTGGCTTGGACATTACTGGAACTTTTCCTTTTGGGTTTTCTTTTCAGAGGTGATGGATGGATTTTCCTCTTTTCACTTGGCCCTCTGGTTCTAATCTATCTGGGAACTTTTCATTTGTGATATCTTGAAATACAGGGTGTTCCAAAAGTCTTGGTACAGCATTATGCTCACTGAAGCTCCAAACTCTGCAGTGTCCAGGCTTTCGCTTTAGGTCATGGTTTTTAGGGAGTCCAAAGATTCTTCAGTTATCTCTCCTTGACTTTTTTCCGTGTGATTTTTTATATCGATACCTTCTTTTTTCTCCTATATTTTCAATCTTTTGATTTTAATATTTTTTGCTGGGGCAGGTAGGTGGCACTACATTGGATAGAGTGCTGGGCCTGGAGTCAGGAAGATTGGGGTTCAAATTTGGCCTCAAACACTTACTAGCTGTGTGATCCTGATCAAGTCACTGCACCCTGTTTGCCTCAGTTTCTTCATCCGTAAAATGAGCTGGAGAAGGAAATGGCTAAGCACTCCAGGATCTTTGCCAGGAAAACCCCAAACGGGGTCACCAAGAATCAGACACAACTGAAACAACTGAACAATGATGACAAAATTTTTTTTGCTATTTCATGGAGTTCCACTCTTGAGTAAAGTCTACTGCTTTCTAATTTGTTATTTGTTCTCCATCCATTTTTCCCCTCCAGAGCTTTTTACTTCATTCCTTGTTTCATTTCTTCTACACATTCATGTGGCACTTGTGGAAAATCTTGTTTTTTCTCTTCAGTCCCTGCTTGCAGTTATTATGGCATTACTTTCTCTTTTTAATTTGAGTTTGGGGACATCAGGGAATCTATAATAATTCTTTCTGGTGGTTGGGATTTCTTTTGGTTTACTCATTTCAATAACCTTAGTTCTTAAATTGGGGCTTTATGTCAGGGTCCCTCCTTGCTCTGTGCTGTGTTTCTGAGTGCTGTGATAAGTCTCCCTGATTCCCATACTGACCCTTTCCTCCCAGGGTTAGGCTACCCTGGATCTTTGGGTTTCAGAGTGCTGGATCTTCAGGCCTGTCTGTGGCATCTCAGGACAGACTGCTGGGACTTTTGAGCTCTGGGATGTCCTGAGTCTGAGGGCTGGAAGCCCTCATAGGTTGTTGCTACTCCTGGTGGATTTCCAACCATGCTTGACCTTTCAAAGGTAGCCTTCCATTCTCTCTGACTCCAGATACATATCCTTGAAGGATTCAGGTATCTTTGGCTTGTGGAGGCTGCAAACTTGTTTGCCTATGTAGACACTAGCTTTTCTGGTGACCCCCCTTGTCCCACTGCTTCTCGGTGACTTTGTGTGCAGTTCTGGGGAGGAAGGAGTCACTGTAGTTTTTTATTGTATTTCTTCTTTAAATGTATTTTATTTTTAAAATTACAAAATGATATTGTCTCCCACCCACTCTTTTTCCCATCTAACCATTGGAGAACATAAGAAAACCAGAAGTCATATAACTGATAAACAAAACAAATTTCCCCATTGGCCATGTCCAAAAAAGTTATATGTCTCATTCTGTGCCATGGGTCCTTTTCCTCTCTGTCAGGAGGTGGTTATTATTTTTTTTTTTTTTTTACCATTGCTCTTCTGGAATCATGACTGATGATTTAATTGATTAGAATTCTTAAGTTTTTCAAAGTTGTTTGTTTTTAAAGTATTTTTCAATTGTATAAATTAATCTCTTTGTTTCACTTACCTCATTATGCATCAGTTCGTGTAAATCTTCCCAGATTTCACCAAAACCATACCTTTCATCATCACAATAGTATTACTACATTTATATACCATAATTTGTTCGGTTGTATCTCAGTTGTTAGGTTCCAGTTCTTTGCTGCTATGAAAAAAAACTACTATAATTTTTTTTTGCACTTAATGGGTTCTTTCCTTTTCCTTTGACCTCTTTGGGGTATGGACAAAGCAATGGTGTCTCTGTACTATGGGCATGTACATTTCAGTAATTTTTTGGATATAGTTCCAAGTTGCTTTCCAGAGTGGCTAGACTAGTTCACGGCTCCATCAGAAATGTTTTCCTGTAGTTCCTCCAACAACTGTTGTTTTCTTGTTTTTGGTCAGTTTTGTCCATCTGATGAATATGAGATGGAACCTTAGAGTTAATTTATGTTTCATTTCTCTAATTATTAGTGATTTGGAGCAGGTTTTCATATGGCTATAATAGCTTGGATTCTTTCCTCTGAAAATTGTCTGCTCATATCCTTTGACCATTCATCAATTGGGGAATTGTTCTTGTATGTATAAATTTGCATCAGTTCCTTATACTTTATGAAAAGAAGACCCTTATCAGTGAAACTGCCTACAAGATTTTTTCCCAAATTATTTTCCTGCTAATTTCAGCTTCTTTGGTTTTATTTGTGTAAAACATTTTTGTCATCAAATTGCCCATTTTACCTTCTGTGTTCACAAGTTCATCCCCTATCCACAGATCTGAAAGATAATTTCTTCCTTGTTCCTCTAAGTTGTTTATGATATTATCCTTAATGACCATGATATAGATATATATAGGGTCTATTGTGGTATATGGTGTGATGCACTAACCCGGACCTAATTTTTTATCATATTGCTTTCCAGTTTTCCCAACAGTGTTTGTTAAATAGGTATTTCTTGCCCCAATGTCTAGGATCTATTAGTCTCATCTCCTTCTGTATGTTTTGCACTAATCGTTTGAGATTTAGTGTTGTTAGGTTCCTTTGACAGTTTTTTCATTATTTTCCTTGAGATTTTTGACCTTTTGTTCCTCCAGATGAATTTCTATTATTTTTCTAGATCTAAAACACAGTCTTTTGGAAGTTTGATTAATAGGTTATTGAAGAAGTAAGATAATATAGGTAGTAGTCATTTTTCTTAAATTGGATTAACCTATTCATTAGCAGACCCTTTTCTCAGTCTCCAACAATGCCAGTCGCCCTCTTCTCTTTGGTCATCTTTTCTCTCTAGTGTCTCCTCTTGCCCTTGTAGGATACCTAAGGTAGACCAGGCAGCAACTGTTGTTATCTATGCAGAACCCTAAGGTGCCTGTGCCCTTGGACATATTCAAGGGTGCTGCGGAGGTTGTCTTTGGTTATTCCTTCCCCGTCCCTTAGCAGGTCTGGCCAGTGAGAATTTAACTGATTTCTTTAAAGACAAAATTGAACCCATTTCTAGTTCATACTCTATCATTATGCTCCTCTGTATTTTTTCTAGGCCACAAATTCTTGCGTGAGCTGGTGATTCATGAGCCTCTGTAAATCTTTCCATTAAGTGTTCCCCTCAGTGCATGTGCAGATTTCTTTTATATTTTATTAAATCTGTTTTTCCTCTGCAGCCTCTTAATTTGGCATGTATGGTTTTTAAATGTGCATTTATATTTGAGCAAAGTACCCAGAATGCCTTTAGTGCATAGATACAATATTATGACTTGTTCTCTTTTTTTACCCCCTTGTTAAAGCTATTTTTCTTTTTGGAATTCATGGTCAGAGTGTGGGCAGCTGAGGAAAGGGGGAAAATAACACCCTGCTGCTTATTAAGAAGAACATGCTGAAGACATTTCCAAAAAATTATATTTGATTTAAAACAAATCTGGAAATAAACTATACTTCTACAATATACAATTGAATTACAATTCCATATTGACCTGGCCCACCTCCTGGCCAAACGCTCTTCTTGGCACAAACTCACAAGACTGTACCTAGCAACAGAAACCAGAGTCTAGGCAACTCAGTAGCTGTTATTGCAAATGTATTCAAGATGTTTCTTTACACTCACATTTCAACTCAGGAAGGAAAAATAAAGTTAAAGAAAAGGAAACACTGCCACTTCTGCATGTTTATAGCCATACCAGAATCACTGCATTAGGTCATTTGGGTTTTGGATACCAGACTTTATGACTTTATGATACTCGTGTATCTGGAAGAAGGTGACAAGGATGTTGAGGGGATTCAAAAGTGCTATAGGAGGAAAGAAATCCCAGTATAGGAACTGGGGGGGAATGTAAGCTCCTTGAAGGCAAAGACTATTTCATTTTTGTTTTCGCATCTTCATTGCCTGTCTCTGAACTGGAACATAGAAGGCCCTTAATAACTTCATGTTGATTGATTGGTTTATAGGTGAGAAGAGAGGGGTGGGGAGGGATGGTTGTAGACAGAAATATATTTTCTCAAGTCCTGAAAAGGCTATCATGTGAAAGAAAGGTTAGATTTGAGCTTATGGGGTTTAGAACTGGAAGGGACCTAGAGATCCTCCCTTTCATCTCCCTCCCTGTTTTCCCAAAGAAGTTAAAGGATAAGCCACATAACTAGTAAGTGAAGGAACTGGTATTCACAGCTAGGTTTGTTTGTTTGTTTTAGCTTCAAATCTATCATTCTTTCTATTATATCCTTCTGGTTCCCATGTCTTTAGAGGGCAAAATTAGCATTAGTAGGTGTGAGTTACAAGGAGACTGAGTTCAGTTCGATATAAGGAACAACTTCCTAACCACATAGTTGTCTGAAAACACCCTAGTTTGCTTTTTGACACTGAGTTCTCCATCACCGGAAGTGTTGAAATAGAGCCTTGTTAAGGTCATAGGGGAGCTTTCTATATGGAAATCAAGGATGGATTAAAATGGTCTCTGGGGTCCTCACCTGGGGATTCCCTATACCAATGAAATCACAGGTCTAGTTTCCCTCCCCACTTCCTTTGCAAACACACACACACACATACACACACACACACACACAAGATTGAGATTCATTTACCATTAGTGAGCATCCTTTTCCTGTCCCACCATATTTGAGTTTATTCCTCTTAGTATTTTAGTTTCCACATTTGTAAAATCAGGATATTCACAGAACCTCCAGGTTGGAAGGGATCTCAATGGCCACCAATTGCATCCAGCCTGGACTTGACTGGGAATCTCCTCTACTTTTCTGTTACATGTCATCCAACCTTTGGTGAAGATCTTCACTAAGGGCTAATCCACTCACTTTTGGGCCAGTCCATTTCACTTCCAGATAGCTCTAGTTTTTCTCTTAACATGAAGCCTAAATTTGCCCCTTTCCAGCTCCTAACCATTGCTCCTAGCTCTATCATCCAGGGCTAAACTGAACATATCTGCTCATTCTCCCAAGTAGTGACCACTCAAACACTTGCAGACAGCTCTTCTGTCCACCCTTTTTAGAAGACCCTAAGTCTTCTTTTCTCCAAGCTACACATCCCCACCTCCCTCCCTCAATTAAGCATCCTATGGTCTGATCTCAAGGCCCTTCCAAATTCAGGTTGCCTTCCTCTCTAGCTTAGAGGCTAAAAATGATCTTGGAGGTATTGAGTTCCCAAGTTCTCATCCATTCTGCAGAAGAAAGTTAGAGGGACCTATCACATTCACTCCACTAGCAATCATCCCCTCAGTCTTGGCTGTTTTTAGCATTTATTGTTTTCCTGGAAGACCATTGTGGATATAATATTGGGGAGAAATGGAGCCTGACTCTGTGAACTTCTTGAAAGACCAAAAAGCTGAGAGGGAGAGGAAGAGAGAGGTCATAGGACCTGTTGGGAATGGTGTTGGTGGATGGCATGGTATTTGCTCATACTAAGGGGAACTGGTGAAAGAGAAGCCATCTCTGCCTCCTACATTCATTTACTCACCTAATGCTCCCAAACTCAAATGCAGTTATTTCACTAATTCAGAAGTCCCCTCTAATGATGCAGATCCCAACCTCTCTGTGCATGACCATTCTGTGATATTTATGTGTCCATAGCCTCACATCACTCTGCTGCACTGAGTCGACCCAAGGTACTGAAGTCCTTCACTTTCTCATAAGATTCAAAGGGGAGCATTTTGTGTCCCTGTTAACTCTCATCCTGTCTTCTTCTCTTTCTATCATGTTTCCCTGACGACATCTGCCCCATATAGCATTATGTAACATTGAACCATAATGAGGGAATTTTGCCTGATTTGGCTGTTTTGATCATACATTTGATCATGTCCTTTTGCTATGGTAATTGTTACAGTATTTACAAACACCTCCTGGCTGCCATGAAGATAAAACCCAGAGTCTTTTTCAGTCAGTTCTCCAAATGAACAAGCTCTGGGCTCCTGTCCCTGAAGGAACCAAAGTTAAGTTGGACCTCAAATGAGGCTGTGAGGAAACAAACTTGGAATGAAAATGAAGACCTGGTCTGACACATCCAGTGTGGGATGTGCTTCAGGTGCAATTTGACAGATTTTAATGAGGCTGTAGGTCGTTTACAGCTCGAAGATACAACAAGCTTACCAAAATTCGGGAAGGTTTTAAAAATAAGTTTTATTGATGCCTGTTTTAGATCACATATGCTTCTAGACATTACCAACCACTTCTCCCTCCCCTTTCCTGGAAAGGAGAGCAAGGAGAGAGACACCTAGCTTTTTCTCTCTCTGTGCGTCTCTGTGTTTTAGTTTCTATGTCTCTTTGTCTCTGAGTTTCATTCTCTCTGTCTTTCTCTGTCTCTCTCTTTGTCTTTTTGTCTCTGTCCCTGCCTTTCTCTTTCTGCTCCTTGACCTTTTTAAAGAAACTCCCAAAGTCAAGGTCCATCTCCTTCCTCCTCTTAACAAAGGTGATCTGTGAGGCAGTTTGTGAAGAAGCTGAGGAGTAAATGACCACGCATGCAGTGAGGAACAGGCAAGACTTTCTGGACAGTGGATTCTAGGAGAGACAGCAGTCACCAATTAGAAGAGTGGATCCCCAGGGCAGAAGTTCCTCTGTGGCATTCATGGTGTCTGGTGTGAGTCCCAAAGCAGTAGGTCAGGCTGGTAGGGAGGAAGAGGAGGGAGCCACATGGTGCTTATGTCTTGTTCTTCTGTGTCAAATACATTTTACCATGTTTCTCTGACTTTCTAGTATTTATCACTTCATATTGTACAGTATCATATTCCATTGCCTACATGGGCTATGGTGTTTGTTTTTTAACTGTTCTCTAATCAGTGGACACTGTCTTTGTTTCCACTTCTTTGCTAACACAAAAAGAGTTGTGTTCTGAGTGTTTTGGTAAATGTTGGACCTTTTGTTCTGCCTTTGACTTTCATGGGGATCTGCGTCTAATAGTGGAGCTACTAGGTCAAAGGCTATATAAAAAGTTTTGTCATTTTTTTTTTGCATAATTCCAAATTGTGTTTCTGAATGATCAAACCATTTTATTGCTCCACCACAGTGGGTTACTGTTCCTGACCTCCCATGGTCTTGCCAATATTTACAATATTGACTACTCCTATTGCTTGCCACCTTTTTGTTGAGGCTTTTAAAGAAACACAAACTGATTGGCAAATGCCTCTAATCCCAGTTTAGACTGGGAAGCTGAGGCTGGTGGATCTTTTCGGCTCAGGAGTTATGAGCTGCAGTGGTCTGTGTTCATCAGATTTTTCACACACTGCCTACTCTGCTTGGTTTTGACTTGATAATCATATATCATATTCTTTCCCCCAGCCATAAGCTCATCACAGGGAAATGCCTCATTATGAAGATCGCATCAACTTTCTGATTCACACTTCTTCAGAAACGTGACTGGAGGGTAGGGCAAAAAAAAACACCTTCTTTCAAAGCCTCCCTGTGGAGAGGGCTCAATTCTCAGTCAACTCTTCATTTCATACCAGCTGCTCTGCTTGGTTTTGACTCTTCCATTGTCATGTCCTCTTACCATTCCCTCCCTTTTTCAGCTTTCCTCCATCAGACTGTAAGCCCCTTGAGGGCAGGACTGTCTTTCTTTCTCTTATTTGTATCCCTACCACTTAACATAAAGCCTGGCACATAGTAAGCAATTAATAAATGTTTATTATATTTTAATAAACATTTATCATATTATTATATATAGTAAGTCTCACATCATTTGCTTTTCTTCCCACCATAATCATATTGCATTATGTTATATTGTATTGTATTCTGTCCACAGTAAGTCTGTCATCAATATAGTGAGTTCCTGGAAGCAGAGGGCTACTAGACTGCCTAATGTATGAAGAACTGGACCTGGTTAGAAATGGAGATCAAAGCTCTGATGCTGATGAGTGGGGGGATCAGGATCATGAGTGGCTCTTGTACTTTTAGCCTGGAGATGAGGAGACTTTGTCTTTAAAAAAAATTTAAGTAGTCCTGTGAATAATGTTTAGTTAGTTAAATAGCAACATGCATTATTGATCATTTTCTCCTACATGGTGCTACAAAAGGTTCATTCATTTTTACCATGCCAAAATATGAGTGCATTATCTAGGACAAAATGGAAGCTAATGGAAAGTACTATATTTGTATGGGCATTGCCCCTACTTTAATAGCACAAGACTAGGCCCGATAGAGTTACTGGGATTACTGTCCATTTATCTCTTTAAAGAGATAAATATTTTTCATACTCCCCCTCCCAAACTATCTGTTCTATGAACTTGTCCATTTCTAATTCTACTTGCCCAGATTCACAACCTTGATGTCATCCTTGACTCTTCCCTCAATCCATCTCCCTCAACCCCCATATCTTGTTAGTTGCCACATCTTACTGATTCTGCCTCCACATTATACTGTCATCTTCTCCAGTATAATGTATGCTGCTTGAGGGGAAGGGGTAGTATTTTCTCTTTCTCTATATCCTCATTGTACAAGAGCAAGGAGGCAGAAAATGGAATATCTTGTACAGGGAATTCAGGACATATAAAAAATAAAGTGATTGATGGGGAAATAACAGTGTAAATCAGGTAATGCCTCTTTGAGGTAGCACTTGAGTTGAACTACAAAGAGAACTAGGGTTTTATGAGGGAGGTAAGGAATAGAGAGAATTCTAGGCCTTATGTCAAAGAAACAGAGGTAGGGGTTGTAATGCCTTGCATAGGGAATGGTAAGTAGGCCACTGTGGCCAGAGCCTGCCATGAGTCCGTGTGAGTAGTGCTGGAAAGGTAGACTGGAGGCACATTGTGACAAACTTTAAATGACAGTTGGGAGTATATTTTATCTTAAGGAAAATGGAACTATTTCAGTAGAGGTATGACATGGTCAAGCCTGGGCTATAGTCATCTCACTGATAACTGTGTAGAGGGTGAGTGGGAGAGAGGAGTGACTGGATATAGGGAGCCTTCTCATTAGGAACCTATTGGAACAGTTCAGGGTAATGAAGGTTTCAACTACCATGTTTGGAGTGTGAGCAGAGAGAGGAAGATGGTTATGGGAGAAGTGGAGGTGATGGAATGGACAAGACTTGGCAACTAATTAGACACTGGGGTGAGGGTGAAGACTTGCGAATAACACATTGCTGAAGGTCATGAATGGAAGAATGGGGTATCCTTGATAGAAATGGGGAGTCAGTCCCTGCTTACTTTTTGCTTTTAGGATCTCTGGCTTTCTTTGAAGAATATCTCTAGTGCTATCTCCCACAAGGGACCTTTCTTAATTTTACTCAGTTATTAGTACTTTCTCCCACTTAAAATTAGATTGCATTAATAATATGTCATTTGTATTTACTTATCTTTTTGTGTGTTATATCTATTCCTCCCCCAGTAAAATATAAGTTCCTTGAAGGTAGGGACTATATAATTTTTTCCTATGTATCTCCAAGGTGATTTGCATACAATAGGTACTTAATAAATGTTTGTTTGAATGCATATCATAAGATGCTTTGGCATGAAAATACCATCGAATCTTTGACTTTGAAGTCATGTTAATCAAGTTATTAATTAATTTTCTGAAAGATAGCCTGGCACAATTTATAAAGAGCTGGCCTTGATGCCAGGAAGACCTGGGTTCAAGTTCAGCCTCTTACACATACTGACTGTGTGACTCTTGACAAGTCACTTAAGTTCTCAGTGTTGTAGACAACTATCTAAGATTATATGTTACAGAGAAGGTGCCAAGTTGCCTTGGTTAAGGGAGGTTCTTTGCCCAGAAGTTTCTTGAAATCACAGATCTAGTCCTTCTTTACTCAAAGACTAACTCTTGCTATTTATTTTGTGGGCACCTCCTCCTCAGTCAGGTTCATGATCTTGAAATATTCTTGACTTCTCCCTCCTTACCCCTCATATCTGATCAATTGCTAGGTCTTGCTGCTTCTTTCTCTTACAACCATTCCTTTCTCTTCATCCGCAGGTCCAACCTCCTAGTTCAGATTCATGTGACCTCTTTCCTGGTATCATAACAGACTTCTAACTTCATCTCAATGCTCCCAATCTTTGTCTCCCCATATCCATGTTCCATAGGGCTCCCAAAATTGTTTTACTAAGGCACAGGTTCAACCATCTCACTCCTCTACCCTGAAAATAGTAACTCTCTATTGCTTCTAAGATAAAACAAATAAATGAATCAGCATCACAGACATTTAAAGCCTTCTGTAATCTGACTCTACCTTGCCTTCATAGACTTATTTCATTCCTCTTCCTTCCTTCATTCCACATCCCTAGAAGAATGGCCTACCAGCTTGCTTTAACTTGGCATTTCTCCTACATTGCATAGGCATTTATTTGCATGATCATCATCCCCAAGTGTATTCTTTCCCTATCTCTTCCTTTCCCAAGCCTTTTCTCCCTTCCAGGTCTAATTCACATGCCACTCCCTCCAAGAAACTTTCTCTCTTCTATCTTTCCCAACTTAAATAACTTTACATCTACTTGTCTGTGTACGTGTATTACTCCTCCCCAGTAGAATATAAACTTTTTGAGGGGCTTCAATCCCTTGCACCTATAAGAGGGAGTGCCTTTGCATGATAGGAGCTTAATAAATGTTTCTTTGAAAAAAATAAATGGGTAAATACATAAGTTCATAGTCTTTCCCATCCGTATCCCTCATTCATCTTTATGGAGCCTTTATATAATTAAGAATGTAAAAGCATTTTTTAAAAATGAACGATTAGGCTACCTGTTCAAAAAGTGGTAGAATTAGCAATCTATGGCCCTTTAAATCATAAATACCAGTTTCTAGGCATTTCTAAAATAGCTGATTTTCGTACTGGGCCACTTTGTTTATCCTTTGCAACCACGAATCCCAGAAATTTGAACTTTTGATGACCTGTCAGTGATTCAGCTATAACACCTAGAGATAAACTGTCATGGTGGTTCGAAGGTACATTTCCGAGGGAAAACATAATGATAGGATTCCTTGGAGAGAAAAAGAACCAAAATAAACAGGTCATTTTAGTGAAATCCTGAAGCTTTAACCTCCTCCAGATTGTTGTATCCATATGATTCTCTGAGAGAATGCAGATGTCAAATTTTGACAGTATTTCTCTCCTCGGCTGTAATTACTACATTCCAAATGCAACAGGCAGCTGTCTAGGGATGGAACAGCTGTGGAATCACTTGAGTGATGTCAGCAGAGCCTTCATTTGGGGCCTAGTTGGAGTCCTGGTACATATTTGGAGGATGTGCAAACTTCCTGAAGTAGCATTCTTTGACTCAATCTGCAGTGAGGACACAACCAGGCATCCTGCTAATTCTCTAGGGATGCATTTAAAAACTCCTGCACGGGAGTCCATAATGCTGTTTGGCACAATGCTTGGCACACAGAGAGGGTACTTAATATGTGCTTGTTGATTGATTGATTGAATGGCTGACTTCGGGAACAAACAGTGGCTCAGAAGGAATGATAATTAGGCCTTCAGATTTTGTCATCTGTCAAAGTATTTAACTAAATGATTGCTAAGGCTGCGTCCAGCCCTAAGTCCTGTGATTCTCTAAGTGACTATTCAACTTCTGATTCCACAAATCTAGCAATAGGGCACTCATCCCACCTCAAGGCGGCCAATTCTACTGTTAGACAGATATTAGTGGCATTTTGACAAAATCTACCACCCTCTTGGGTCCACCCATTTGGTCCTAGGTCTTCCTTCTGGGGCCAGTCAACAGGCATTTAAGTGTCTACTGTGTTCTAGGCACTGAGGATAGAAAGAGAAGAGACAGTGCCTACTCTCAAGTATATTATATTCTATTTGGAAAAAGCTACCACTAGACAGATTTGCAACTCCCTGATCAGACTGCTTTCTGGTCCTTGAAAACCATCTGTCTATGTGCATGTAATAATGCATCTCATCTTTTAAGATTTATATAATGTCTATTTCAAGCCAACTATGAATGGCTTTTGGGATTATCCACTGTCTTCCCACCAGTTTGTTTTTCTTACTCTTTCCTGCACTATCAAAGTCTTTAATGGAAATTAGAGTTTGTTTTTCTGAAATAAGCACACAGCAAAATTCATTGCTAGAGTGAGGTTGTTCTAAGATGGGTGGGAGTTGGGGATGGTGTCAGGAAGAACATTTTTCCTTCAATGTTTTGCTCAGGAAGTTTCCCTTGATTATTTACTGAGGGTAATTTTTATAAGCCATGTTTTTAAATCTTGTTGCAGTTTCAACTTGAGTTTCTCTCCCCCTTGTTCACTATGCAGCCCCTCGAATGTTTCAGACAATTTCCCATCCTGATAAATGAGTGCCGTTTTCCTACCTTTTAAAAATAGACACCAAAAATGATTTTTTAAAATTTGCTGGGTGGCAGAGCAAAAGGCTTTCCAAAACAGTCAGTTTTTCTCTTGATATGAATTTTTTTCTATTTCCTTTTTTCTAATGTATTTATTTTTCCTAACTGACGAATTCTAAGAGTTAAATTGCAAAGATCAAAAACAAGGAGAGCAAAGAGATACATACTGTCTTTTATAGTGAGCCTACCCAACTAATTCTCAGAATTCATCCTCTGTCCTTCCGGAGCCAGTGGTGAGAAACAATGAAGCCAGTGCATTTAATAGTTTTCTATCTACATTGAGTCAGAGTAAAATACTCTCTCTATTAAGTGTCCTTGAGCCTCCCTCTACGTTGTTTCTCCTGTTAACTTTGTTTCATTTTTATACACAGAGGATATTTATGCCCCGCTGCCTTTCCTTCCATTCAAAAAAAATAAATTTCTGTTGATATCTTTTGTTTTTAAATGAGCCACCTTTCCCTCTGTGGTGTCTGTACCACTACTTTTTCCCAGAGAATATTACCATCCCACATAAAAAAAGAACACAAAAAAGGAAGAAAACAATTTCAGTGAAATTGATCAACATATAAAAAAGGCTCATGTTATATTCAGTGTTCCACATTCATGATCCCCTTCTTTGTAAAGAAACACATGGATGTGCCTTCTCCTATCTCTTCTTTGGAATCAAGTTTGGTTATCATTATTTTATAACATTCCATTTCGGTTGTTATGTTGTCATTTTTTCCATTTGCATTATTGTAGTCAGTGTGTATACTGTTTTCCTCATTCAGATCACTTTACTCTGTATCCGTTTGTATCTACTTTTTCATGCTTCTTTGCTTTCTTGGTATTTACCATTTCTTATTGTAGAGTAATGGGTAGCTAGGTGGCACAGTGAATGGAGCACTGGGATTGGAGTCAGGAAGACTGTTCTTCCTGAGTTCAAATCCAACCTCAGACACCTACTAGCTGTGTGACACTGGGTCAGTTGCTTAACCCTCTTTGCCTCAGTTTCTTCATCTGCAAAATGAGTTGGAGAAAGAATGGCAAACTACTTTGCCAAGAAAACCCCAAATGGGGTCATAGAGAGCTGGGTACAACTGAAATGACTGAACATTAGTACAGTAATATTCCATACGTTTAAGTATCACCATTTGTTTGGCCATTCCTCATCTGATGGGCATCTACTTGGTCACCACAAAAACTGCTGTTGAAAATATTTTAGTGCTTGGGAGGCCTTTCTTATTGTTGGTGACCTCCTTTGGATGTCTTAGCAGTTGAATCTCTGGTTCAGAGAATGTGGACTTTTTAGAAACTTTCTTCGTGCAATTTCAAATGCTATTCAGAATGATGAAATAGTTCCACCAACAATGCATTAGTGTGGGTGTCTATACACCTCTTCCAACAGTGACCATTCGTATTTATTGTCCTCTTTTCCTATTTGCTAGATATGGAGTGAAATGTCAGCATTGTTTTGTTTTACCTCCCTCTTATAGTTAGTAATCTGGAGCATTTTTTCACATGATTATTAATACTTTACAGTTCTTTTGAAGACCATTCATAACTTTTGGCCACTTATCTATTGGGGCATGGTTTTTGTTTTGGTATGTTTCTGTTAGCTGTCTTTATACCTTTGATATCACATTCTTTTCAGAGAAGTTCAGTACAAAAGATTGTTTCCTAGTTGACCATTTCCCTGTTTATCCTAGATACATTTATTTGTTAATGGAAAAACTTTTAGATTTCATGTAATCAAAATTATTTATTTTATTTTTTTATAATAACTTCTATTTTTTGCTTGATAAAGAATTCATTCCATACCCACAGCCTTAAGAAGTATGTCTTCTACTTCTTTTATAAAAAATTTTTAAGGCATGATCTTTAATATTCAGGTCACATATCCATTTTGGATTTATTTTGGAACATGTTGGTCTAAACCTAATTTTCCCCAGTTGTTTTTCTGGTTTTTTGAACAGCTCTTGTCAAAGGTGGGTAATTTCCTAAGTAATTTACATTTTGGGGTTTACCAAACTCTGGGTTATTGAGTTCAGTTATTTCTGATTCTTCTTTGTATAGTCTGTTCTATTGATCTACTTTTCTATTTTTAAACCAGTAGCAAATGGTTTTGATTATGGCTTTATGTTACGGTTTGAGGTCTGGAAATACTGTTCCTCCTTCATTCCTGACTTTCTTTTCCATGATTTCCCTTGACATTCTAATTCTTTTGGTCTTCCAAATGAATTTTGATCTTGTTTTGTCTGGCTCTGCAAAATATCCCTTTGGTAGTTTGATTAGTATAGCACAAAATCTGTAAATTAACTTTGTTAACATTCTCACTTTCATTATATTGGCTCAGCCCAACTGTGAGAACTCAATGTTCCTCCAGCTATTTGGTACTTTTTTTTCTTCTTTAAGGAACATTTTATGATTCTATCTATATAGGTATTGAGTGTGTGCTTTGGTAGATTGACTCCCAGATATTTTATGTATATTGTAGTTTGATTGTATGCATATTATTATTTTGAAAGGGATTTCCCTTTCTGTTACTGCTTTCTGGACTTTATTATTACTGTATTGAAGTGCTGTTCATTTTATGACTTTATTTTGTAACCTGAAACTTTACTGGTTATGAATCTTATCAATTAGTTTCTTTTCTCCTTTCCTAAGATTTTCTAAGTAAACTATCAGCAAAAAGGAATAGTTTTGTCTCTGCTTTTTCTCCTAACACTAGGCTGCCAAAATCGTTCCTCCTTTCTGCACTCTGCAATCCAAGTAAACTAGTCTTTTCTCTGCAAGTCACTTATACTCTGTCTCCCATCTCCATGCCTTTGCATGCGCATCTCCATGCCTGGCATGCACAGTTTCCTTCCCTCCACCTCATAGAGGCCTTCTCTTCCTTTAATATGCATCTCAAGCATCATCTCCTGCGTAAATCCTTTCCTGATCCCTTCAAGTGTTAGTGTCCTCCCTCTCTAACCAACTTGCATTTAACTACTTTGTGCATGTGTGTGTGCCAACTTCATATCTGTACTGTACATGTTTTCATATATATATAATGTATATATATATATATACATATATACACACATGTTATCTTCCCTATTAGAATGTAAGCTCATTTTGAGTAGTGACTGTGTCATTCTTTGCCCTTATGTCCCCAGTGCCTAGCACTGTGACTGTCACATATTGTTGTTGTTGTTGTTCAGTTGTGTCCAGCTCTCCGTGACCCCATTTGGGGTTTTCTTAGCAACTCATTTTATAGATGAAGAAACTGAGGCAAACAGGATGAAGTGACTTGCCAAGGGTCACACAGCTAATGAGTATCTGAAGTCAGATTTGTACTCAGGAAGATGAGTCTTCCTGACTCCAGGCTCAGCGCTCTATCCACTGAACCACCTGGCTGCTTGGTTGTCCTATAGCAGGAGTTCAATGAATACTTGGTGAATGAGAACTTTAAAGGGTTAATCCCTAAGGATTTTACCTGGTTGGCATTTTCTTTTCTTTTTTGTCCTGTGGATTCAGCTGTAAATGCTCTGTCTCTGATGCATATAATTCATTTATTTATTTTTTCTTTTTGCGAATTGGTGGGACTAGAGAAAATGTCCATTCTTTCATCTTTTTGGTCACATCAGATGCGTTCTGTGTTAATGAACTCTGTGTGTATAGAGGGGGATGTGTAAGGGTGGGGAATATCTTCTTTTAAAGTCTCCAATCCTTTTCTTATTATTCTGCTAGTTATAGATTTGGTATCTTTAGAGTATTTACATAATGTTTAAAACCTTAGAGGAGTTTCTACTTAGCATTCTTAAATGCAATTTGAGGGCAGTTTACAAATCTTGGTTTAGGTGTTCATTTTTGATAAGAGCTCATTACAAAGTAGAATCTGTAATGCTGTAGCTGATTAGGAGAGCGGGTGCACAATTATACGTGGTTAGGGTACAAATGAAATAATTAGTCTTTTGCATTTTGAGACTTTGCACATTTGGGTTCCTGATTTCTCTGTGAAATGGTAGTAGTTTGTTTTTCCCCTCCTTTGCCTTGTCAACATCAGCCCCCTAGTCTAGGTTCTTGTTATGTCTTTCTGGGTTATTGCACTAGCCTTCTGGCCTTTTATCTTTTTCTCTCTCCCCTACCTGCTCCACTACATCCTATACAGCATGGCCAGATTCATCTTTCTGAATAATGAACCTATTTAGGTCATGCTACTACTCAGAAACATTCAATATCTACCCATTGCCTACCAAATGAGAGTTCACTTTTCTTACCATGTCCCCTACTATGTCTTCCCAACATATCTCACCCTTTACCACCCAGCTCACCCCTTTACCTACTGTCTATGCACTGGCCAAACCAAACAGTTTTTGTTTCCTAGGCATGTCTTCTTGGTTCTCACCTCTGAGCCTTTTCTCATCCTCTCTGTGTCCCCTATACTATGTCTAATGAATGCTTAATGAAAAACCTACCTGTCTTGGTGGGTCCAGTTTAAGTGCCACTTTGTTCATGAAGCCTTCTCTCATTCACTGAGCCCCCAGTTCTTTCTCTTTATCATGGGACATTTGAACTATTTTTATTGCTTTTAGGCACTTCTCATAGTTTAATTTTTATCTAAGCAGTCCCGGTATATGTCTCATCTCTCCTGCTAAAATATATGCTTCTTTACAACAAGGATGGTATCTCATTTCTATCTTTTTCAGGGTCTAGTCCAGACCTTATGTGAAGCAGGCAATCAATAAATCTTGCTTGAATCAATTGGTATTTCTTCAATACTAGCTGACATTTACAGCTTAAGGTTTGCCAAGTACCTCATCTCCATAATCTCCTTTGATCCTCCACAACTTTAGGATTTAGGTGATGTGGGTGTGGGAGCTCCCTCCAGCTCTGTGTAACGTATCTCATCTATGACATAGATCATCACGAGGCTTAGAGAAGTTAGATTCCTTGTATGTTTCATCTTCCCAGATTTAGTGCTGGAAGGAACATCAGATGTCATCTAGTCTAGCTGAGAAAATGAAGGCCCAGAGAGATGAATTTGCCAGTTTGAGGTAGTAAATAGCAGAGTTTGGATTGGTGCCTAGGTCCCCTGACTCCAAGGTCAAGTGATGCTGATGAGATTCAAATTCATGCCTCTCCTGATTCCAAGACTGGCACACTTTTTCTAGTACTACATCCTCTTTGCTGTTAGTGAGAAGCCTAAACAACCTAGTTTTGGCTCTTTTTTCCTTCAGTATTGCACTGAACTCTTCTATGAATCTTTACGATTTCATACTTTAACATACTTTAACCTCTCCATTGATGCTGTATGAATTGTCACTTCTTGAATAAAATGAGCCAAATTATAAAGTCTTAGCTTTAAAATATAATTGATTTCAATTAGGGCTTTTTGAGTGTGAGAAATACTACTTGAAAAGTGGTAAATGAAGGTTTACCCTAAATGATCTTTCATTTTCAACAATAATTTCACTAAGGAAAATCTATTATTGTCATAGCTTTGTTTTGAGGTGTGGCAGCTTTCATGCAAGGAAAAGAAAATTTTTGGTCAAATACAACTTTAAAAGTTATTTTCTGAAATACCACCTATGTTAGAGTCAAACCCAGATATTGGTTTGGAAAGCAAACAAAGCAGTGGGTTCTGTGACTCCTGGTCAGTATGGAATGGTCATAGAGGTGCCTTCTTGGCAATGGCTCCCTTGGAGGTGGTGATGTTGCAGCAGGTAATGGAGAGACGCCTTTACACTTCTCTCCATAAGGCATCCCTTCATAAACAAAAGATTCTGAGAGCAGAGCCAAGATGGAGGAGCAGAAAGACACATATACTCTAGTGCTTTCCCCACAGCCCACAAAATACCTATGAAAATGACTCTCAACAAATTATAGAGCAGCAGAAGCCATGGAACAATAGAGTGAAAGAAGTTTCCAGCCAAAGGTAACCTGGAAGGCTGACAGGAAAGGTCTATCTCACAGGATGCTGAGTGGAGCAGAGCCCAGCCCAGCCAAAGTCATGTGGCCCTGGGAGGAACAGGACCTGAACAGACCTCAGGGGCAGAATTCCCAGCAGGGAGGTTCCCAGATCCCTCAACCCACAAGCAACAAAGAAAACTCGAAAGATCAATGTGGGAGGGCTTTCCCAGCTGGGAGACAGGGGAATGGGGTTCCCCCAGCACTGGCTCCAGGCAGCTGCAGCAGTGGGCAGCAGGAGGCTATGTGGAAACAGCCTGGGTCCATTGTCCAGACAGCTAAGCTTAAAGCCTCTGGCAGAAGTGAGCAGCTGATCTGAGCCTCAGCCTTGAGCTGAGTACCATTACTGAGAGAAGGAGGAGCACTAGGACCCTCCTATTGGCAAAGGATTCAGAAGTCAAGTAACTGGCTGGAAAAATGCCCAAAAGAGGGAAAAAAATAAGACCATAGAAGGTTGCTTTCTTGGTGAACAGGTGTCTCCTCCCATCCTTTTGGATGAGGAAGAAAAAGGCATACTGTCACAGGAAGTCAAGGACCCTGCCTCCAGTGCCTCCACAGGGAACTGAAACTGGGCTCAAGCAATAGAAGGGCTTGAAAAGCGAGTTAGCGGCTTGCTAAAGGAGAACCAAAAGAATGCTGAGGAAAATAAGACCTTTAAAAACAGGCTAACTCAATTGGAAAAAGAGGTCCAAAAAGCTAATGAGGAGAAGGAGGCTTTAAAAAGCAGAATTAGCCAAATGGAAAAGAAGGTTCAAAAGCTCACTGAACAAAATAGTTCTTCAAAAGAGAGAAGTGAGTTCAGGGAAGCTAATGACTATGAGATAAACCAAGAAGTTAGAAAACAAAACCAAAAGAATGAAAAAAAAGAAGATAATGTGAAACATCTCATTGGAAAAACAGCTGACCCAGAAAACAGATCCAGGAGAGACAATTTAAAAATTATGGGACTGCCTGAAAGCCATGATCAAAAAAAGAGCCTAGAGATTACCTTCCATGAAATTAACAAGGAAAACTGCCCTGATATTCTAGAACCAGAAGGCAAAATAAATATTGAAAGAATCCACCAATCACCCCCTGAAAGAGACCCGAAAAGAGAAACTTCTAGGAATATTGTGGCCAAATTTCAGAGTTCCCAGATCAAGGAGAAAATATTGCAAGCAACTAGAAAGAAACAATTCAAGTATCATGGAAATACAACCAGGATAACACAGGATCTGGCAGCTTCTACGTTAAGGGATTGAAGGGCTTGGAATAGGATATTCCAGAAGTCAAAGGAACTGGGATTAAAACCAAGAATCACCTACCCAGCAAAACTGAGTATAATACTTCAAGAGAATAAATGGTCATTCAAGGATATAGAGGACCTTTCAAGGATTTATGATGAAAACACCAAAACTGTATAGAAAATTTGACTTTCAAACACAAGAATCAAGAGAAGCATGAAAAGGTAAAAAGGAAAGAGAAATCATAAAAGGCTTTATAAAGCTGAACTGTTTACATTCCTACATAGAAAGATGATATCTGTAACTCTTGAGACTCTTCTCAGTATTTGGGTAGGTGGAGGAATTATATACACACACACGCACACACATGCATATAGATAGAGAGTACAGGTTGAGTTGAATCAGAAGAGATGATATCCATAAAACAAAATTAAGGGGTGAAGGAGGAAAATACTGGGAGGAGAAAGGGAGAAATGAAATGGGGCAGGCTATAACTTATAAAAGAGATAAGAAAAATCTTGTTCAATGGAGGAGAAAAGGGAGAAGGTGAAGGGGGAAATGTGAAGCTTACCTTCTTCACATATGGTTTAAGGAGGGAATAACATGCTCACTAAATTTGGTATGAAAATCTATTTTACACTACAGGAAAGTAGGGGAGGAGAGGACAAGTGGGGTGAGGGCGATGATAGAAGGGAGGGCAAATGGGAGAAGGGAGTAATTAGAAGTAAACACTTTTGGGAAGGGACAAGGTCAAATGAGAAAATAAAAAAAGGGGGGGACAGGGTAGGATAGAGGACAATATAATTAGTATTACACAACATGATTATTATGGAAGTCTTTTGTGAAATGACACATATATAGCCTGTATTGAATTGCCTGCCTTCTCAGTGGGGATGGGTAGGGAGGGAGAGAAGTTGGAATTCAAAGTATTAGAAATGAATGTTGAGAATTATTAGTGCATATAACCGGGAAATAAGAAACACAGGTAATGGGGTATAGAAATTTATCTTGCCCTACAAGAAAAGAGAGAAGATGGGGATAAGGGAAGGGTGGGGTGTGATAGAAGGGAGGGTACATTGAGGGAAGGGGTGATCAGAATGCAAGATGTTATGGGGTGGGGGGAGGGGAGAGATGGGGAGAAAAATTGGAACTCAAAATTTTGTGGAAATGAATGTTGAAATCTAAAATAAATAAATAAGTACAATATTAAAAAAAATCCTGTAAATAATATTAAGGTTGGAAGAAGGAGCTCTCAGATTGTCAGGCGAGCATGTGACCACACAGGGATTCAAGTGTATGATTCCCACATTTGCATGTTCAGAATGAATCAGGTGAAGTCTACCCAAAGAGAGGAGGAATAGAGTTGTCCTGTTGCCCCGCCAATCATCTACTCTCCCCAGATTGAACACGATTACAGTGTTACATATCCTGACATCACTTTATTTCACCCAGAATTTGAGTCATTTTTGTAATGAATCCTTCATGTTCACAAAGCTGTTCTTTTCCCACCACTCCATTAGGCAGGTTAATGGAAAGTGTAATGGAGTGAAAGTAAGGAGATCTAGCTTCTGACATGAGCTCTGCAATGGACTAACTGACCTTGGGAGGTCTCACTCCACCTCTTGGTGATTGTCCGCATACTCAAGTGGTCTCATCTGGAATACTGGAATCAAGAAACCTTGGATTACAATCTTAACTTAGATACTTAGCAGTTATGTGGCTATGGTCAAGGCTCTTAACTTTTCTCAGTTTCAATTTCCTAATCTAGAAAATGGAGATCATAATCCCTCATCATACCTGCTTCCCAGGGTTGCCATATAGGAATTGCTTTGCAAATGTAAATGTTTTCTGTTGTTGCTGTCCTTATTTACTATTTGGGGTGAATGGGAAAGCGTGTTAGATTTGGAGTTAGAAGGGCCTGTTTTGAATCCCAACTGTATCACTTAATACCCGTGTACCTCAGGGCGGGTCATTTGGACTTAGCCCCATTAACTGTAAAATGAGCAAGTTTGTTGTGCTAGATGACCTTCAGAGGTCCTTTCAAGCTCTAGATTTATGATCCTTTCCTTCAGCCTCATCTGTGGAGTCAGGGGCCTATCTCTGCATATGCAGCCTGTGTCTCAAGATCCTAACATATAAAATGGGGCAACATCACTGCAAACATTTATTGAGCACTCTATGCAAGGATGGCCCCATCACACAGAGGCAAACAGGTCAGTGACTCTCTTGATTCCACATCTGATGTGCCCTTGTCATTTGGATTCTCTGTGGTGTTTATATGGAAATCTCCCTAGCTCAGTGATGAAATATGAGCAGCTTAGGAAAATACTATCAGCTCATTTTCCTTCCACAAGGTGGCAAAAGTACATCACCATAGCCAGGGGATTGCTCAGTTACAGCATTTGTTGATAGAACCGAGATTTAAACAGCTGGCTGGCAGAGAAGGATGCATGAAGGCCCTAGTGTAAGGCAAACATACTCAGTTCTGGGCTTCTTCCCTTCCCAAGTTCAAAGCACTTCTAGTACATCTGTTGAGAGTAATGAGATTGGCCTAGAGAAGGTCACTTCACCCAGTGAAGGTGGTGTGGGATTCCAGGGAGTTCCAGATAAAGGTGAACTTTGTCTCTGAATGGAGATATAAACACCAGAAAAGAGGAGGGCTAGTTAGAATTTAAGTAAACTGAGTCAGCCTATAATTCAAATCAAAGTTTAGTCTTTTAGCAAAGCTGTAGCTGGGATTTTTTTTAGCTGAAGTGAAAATATTTGAGTATTGAAGGGGAGGGGCGGTGGAAGGTATTGATAGCAGTGGTGCAGAAGGTAGTCCAGTACTGGATTGTCTTGGGATAGAGGGTGGGCTGTCACCCTAAGCATAGAGATTAAACGGAATCACAAATTACAGAACTTGTGAGCTGAAAGCAACCTCCGTGGTCATATAGTTCAACCTATACATAAAAGAAAACTCCATTATAACATACCCAATAAATAGTCAACAAGCAATTGAAGACCTCCAACAAGGGGGAGTCCATCACCTGCTGAATTAGAAGCAAGCCCTGAGGGAAGGGCCTGTGGGATAGCAACCTAAGATTGGTAAAGTTATACTCTATAGTGTGGATCAATGCACCACTGCAAGGAACAGACCTCTAGAGCATGGAGGTAGCATGCCCCCTGTATGTTAGCACCCCGGAACAAAGCCCTGGTTACCCCGCTCTAGTTATGCCTGGCTTTTCAAAGGTCCCCTCCCTTCAGCCCACACCTCTCAGAACATTAAGATTACCTCTAGTTACACATATATAAAAGGCAGAAGCTTTCATGATACAGTTAAGAAATGTGTGCTTAAAATGGAATGATGTGGATAGCCCATTTCATAGCAGCTTTATTCTAATAAAAGTTTCTGAAAATCCTTGTTTTTTACCCTTTGAATTTTCCAAAATGGTTTCGCTAAGTTTGTTGAAACTGGCTTAGCAGAGTTTTCTGAGTCACCACTAATGACTTATTGAATGAAAATGATGATAAATTATGACATTACCTCTTTATAGTGTTTTTTCATTAATTTTTCCACTTAAAGTATGTTACTCCAGCCCTTCAGAAAAGTATAACTGCTTAGTGGGTTTTCATGGAAAATGTCTTTTGTTTTTTCTATTGATAATGCTCTACTTTATAAGTACTAGCAAAGCCTTTAATCTGCATTTTTCTCTGCAGATGGTTAAATGTGGTGAAAAGTTTTCGGTTATTGCATAGTTTCTTTTTTAGAATTAATTGCTTATGATGTGGGAAGAGGATGACCATCTTACAGATTGTGGGAATTAGAAAAAAACAAAACACTAAAAATGACAAATGAGACTCAAATACAGCTTGCATCAGGGATTCATAAATTAAAAATGAATGGGACAAACTCAGCTTCTCCCCCTTCTGTTAAAGAGACCTTTTTTTTGGTGTCCTGCACCCCCTGGGCAGTAGGGTGAAGCCTACGGACCTCTTTCCAGAGAAATGTTTTTAAATGCATAAAATAAAATATATAGGATTACAAAGGAAATCAATTATATTTAAATAGTTATATCACTTCTTCTTAAAGTTCATGAACCTTAGACTAAGAACCTTTGAGATAGACTAATAATATTATATTTTTTCCAGTATGTTCCAAGAATATGCTCCCTTGAATCATATTGAAGGAAAACTCCTGAAAATGGGGATAATGGGGATAGCACCTACCTCCCAAGGTTGCCATGAGGATGAAAAGAGATAATAACTGCAAATACTTCCACAGTCCCTGACGCATAGTAGGGACTATATAAATGTTAGTTGCTGTTATTACCATTCTGCCATTAGCAGCGGTCCCTTATTGTTTAAATCCAGTGTCCTTCCTCAGACCTTATCATTCTGGACCTCTCTGTAGCTTTGGAAACTGTTGGCTGTCCTTTCTTTCTGGATACTCTCTCTCGCCAGAGAGGCATTGCGCCACTCGTTCTTTTACCTGAATGACTGCTACTCTTCAGGCTCCTCTGCTGGATCAGGAGCCATGCCCTCCTTACCATGTATCTTCATCCCACAGTACTCTTTCCTGAGGCCTATGGAGCCCTTTCTCAGAATCATGTCTTTCAATGAAGAAAATAAAATATGTAGCATATTAAAGGAAACCAATTATATCGGAACACAGTGATCAAAGTATTTTAAAAACAAGTTCATGGACCCTAGGTTAGGAAACCCTGTTCTAAATGATCTCTAAAGCCCCTTTCAGTTCTATGAATCAACAAGTACTTATTAAACGCCTGCTCTATGTCAGGCCTTTTGCTACACACAGGTTTTTCACCGCTAAAGCAAAGGTCAAAGTACCCCCTAGAAATCCCTAAAATAGCTGTAACCTAGATAAGGGTAGTAAAGCGTGTAGGAACAAAACCACGTTGGTACATTGGGATGGAAAAACTTCACTGATTTGGACTGGTGCTCAAGGACTATAATTTCTGGAAGTCTGCTTGTCTGCCCACTCTCACCATCACCCCTGTGAAAGGTATTAATGACATGCTGGAGAAAAAGAAAATGCACCAAGGGGAGAAATTGTTCCGAAGTCACATGAAAAGGCTGACTGGCGGGTGTTCTCTGAGTGACAATGTGATTATAGCAGGCGTGCAGGGAGGGGAGGTATCTGTTCAGAAGTGAACAGGTTTTTTCCTCCTGCATTCAGTTCCCATAGAAATGAGCCCCCTCTCCCCCTGTAGGGGATGGTCTTTGTGGTAATTTGGTTTGAACATCAAGAAAACTCAAGCTTTGCTTCCTAGTTGAAAGCTTACTCTTTAACTGTCCCAAATCAGATCCCTAAAGTGCCAGGGCCTTCTCGTTCCTCAGGTTGTTAGAGCCTGGAATAGAAGCAGCAGGAGGTTTGAAAGGGACTTTTATTCTCGTGTCAAAAGGCAGGTTATCCTCCTGTTAAAGTCTCTGTTTGCTTCAGATGGGTAGGAAATTAAATGAGTCATTAAAATAACCTCTGCTTATTTGAGATCTGGGAGAGTGGGATGGAATGATGGGGGGAGGGAGATAACCAAGCAAATTTAGTTCTCCTTGTGTGTGAGGCACAAGCTGTTTCTGCAGAACTTGACCTCCGCGCTGTACTTCTGCTTTACTGAGTGCCATCACCTTCTCTTGTTATGGTATAAGCTACAAGTTGTTATGTTATAGTTAGACATCTGTTCGGCCCTATCGACACATTTAGAGTTGCGTGGTGCCTGGGGAGCTGGTCTTGGAGCAAGGCAGAGGTGGGTTCAAGTCCTGCCTCTCACAGATACTGGCTGTATGACCCTGGGCAAGGCACATAGCCTCTCTGTGATTGCAGAGCAGTTACCAACCTGCATTGGCAAAGGAAGTTTCCTCACTGGGAGTTCCTTTTATCAAGGAAGTCATAGCTCTGGTTCCTTTTCCCCTCTGCTCACGAATGATAGTGTCGATCCTGGCACCAAAAGACTGAAGGCAGGTGAAGGAAAGACAGTACGTCTTTTGAAATCCCTTTTTTGCGTTCAGTCAACCTTACAGTTTTCACATGTGTATAATGGAAAGAATCCTAAATCTACAATCAGAAAACTGATTTGAATTCATGCTGTCTGACCTTTTAAGTAAGTTTCTTATGTAGTCTTCTTGTTTGTTGGAGCCAAAAGAGAGTTGATTCTGTAGGGGCTGCAGTAGACCTGTGTGTGCATACAAAGGGTTCAAACTGATGATCTCTCAGCTTTCTAATGAGGAAGGTGCCTGTGAGCCACTGGGCAAAGGGAGGGACAGCAGCAAGGTATATTTACCCAATAGCCACCATATTTCTCTGAGCTTGTCATTCCTGTTTCTTTTGTACTTATTCTTTCCTATCAGGCGAATGAGCTTTGAAATTGATCAGGTTATGTATGTATGAGTTTTAGAAGGTCAGAAGAACCATGAGTTTTTCTCTTCATTACAGTTTCTCCTTGTTCATTTATCATTTGGTAATTTGACTTATTTCCCTTTTTCCTTTAATCAAATTAAATAAAGTAAAAAAAATTACTAGTTTTATTTCAAAGAGTCAGCTTTTAGACTTATCATTTCTATTCCTCTTATTTTCTGATTTATCTATTTCTCTTCTAATTGTCAGACTTTTTTTACTTATTTTGGAATAATTTGATTTTCTAGTCTTTAATTTGCATATTCAGTTTATTGTTAATTTGTTGAAATTTTGTTAATGTACTTTTTCAGAGTTATAGTGCTGCTTTTGAGGACTCCATTGGCTGCATCCCAGTTATTTTGGTATATTGTGTCATCATTATCATTGGATATCCCTGTGTATCCCTAGCATGTGTAACCCTGGACAAGTCACATAACCTCTCAATGCTCTAGTCTAGGCAACTCTTTGAGACAATAAGTTGCAGAGAACATTCTGATGCCTACGGGGAAAGGGAATTTCCTCATCATGGACTTCCCTAACTGGTGAAATCACAGGTCTGCTCCCTATCCTTAATGATAATGAAATGAGAGATGGATTCAGGAAGAGACATTGATACAGACTATGACCATTTCCTGCCAAAGTTTAACCAAAAGTGAAACAATTTCACAATAAGGGGACCGAATAAACCCCGAAGGCATTTCAGGCAATAAATTATCATTACCTTAAAAAGTATCATTATCATTGTCTTTCAAATTCAGTATTTCCATGATTTGAAAACAAATGACACTAACTTTATGGTATTGTTATTATCTCTCTTTATAGGTATGTAACTTTTTCTACTAATCCCTGTATTAATTATTGCTATTTTATTATACTTACTAGGGCCTGAAAATTGTCTCACCCTCCCCCCCACCCCCCCAGGACAGATTTCCTTTTTATATACTTGGTCTGGTTTAATTTCTCTTCTTTTTTTTTTTTTTTCACTACCATTTCATTTGCTTCATATGGTGCATCAGGGACCCTGTGAGGTTAGAATCCACATATGATGGCTCTAATGTCATTGAAGAAGAAAGTATTTTGTAGGGAAAATCTTTTCTGTTGTTTTCCATTTGTCAGATTTATACTTAAATACTCTTGTTATGATCTGGCTAAATTGTGTTTCCTGCCTAACTTTCTATGAAATCACTTTTCTACTTTTTACTGTTTTATAAATAGGCATTGGCCATAATCTCCCACCCTTCTAGGGAAGGAGGATTCATTGAAAATGAATTTGCATTCTAAACAGTGTTGCCCTTTGCTGTCCTGTCCCTCTGCCTGATAAGGCAATTGGGTGGTTACTTTCAGATGCCTTTGGGCTTATTTGCCTCCCTTACTGTGAAATTGCTTCACACTGGTTAAACTTTTGCAGGAAATGGCCATAGTTTGTGTCAATTTCTCTTCCAATCTGCATCTCTCATTTCATTATTGTTTAGGGATAAGGATTGATCCTGTGATTTCCCTAGTACAGGGAGTTCCATGTGAGGAACTCCCTCTCCTAGTACAGATCAAGACTTTCTCTTCAACATATTGTTTCAGAGTTGCCTAGAGCCTTGAGATGTTATGTGACTTGTCAGAGTTGCACAACCAGTATTTGTCAGAGATAGGACTCGAACTTGGGTCTACTGGGTGCTGAGGCTGGCTCTCTATCCACCTGGTTTATGCCTGTGTGACTATGGGTCAATGACTTTTCCCCTTGGTTTTTCCCATCTGTAAAATGGGGTTAAGATTGGTCTACATGACCTCCAATGTCCTTCCAGTTCTTAGTCTGTGCTCCTATCACCTGTGGCCTCTTTCCAAATTGACATCAATGTCCTAAAAATCACTTGGGGATTTTGGCTTTTCTTTTAGTTCTTGAATCTAGTGTATTACCATCTAGCTCACAGGTGTCCACTTCTTCACTAAAAGAGCACGCGAGACTTTGCAAAATGCTAAGAAAACTGCCTCAGGCATTCCCCTAATCTCCATCTTTCAGAATCCATTTATTTCAAAGCTGAACTCAGGTACCACCTCTACCACGAAGGTTTCTCTGATTCCTCCCCGCCCCCCCCCCCCCATTGTTAGCATTCTCTCTCTCATTTAGGTTCCCAAATCAAATATGGGTCTAGTTCTTAAATGTGGGACCATCATATCACATTTCATAACTGGAGTTATTTCTTCATCAGAGCAGCATACTGAGTTAAAGTGACTGCCCTAGGATTTTCTCCTTCAGTCAAATAGAGGTACTCTCTTTGGAAGATGCTGTACTGCATAGAGCATCTTATCTCCTCTGTGTATACAGAGGGGCAAATGCAATTTCTTTATTTAGAAAAATAATGTATGCTCATTTCTAAGATGCCTCCGATTTATGTGCTCATGAATTCAGGGCTATGATTATTTATGCAAATGAAATTACTTAATTTCAAACTACACCAGAGTCTTTAAATAGTATTTGGAGCAATAGAAATATGTTGGTTCATCTGATTGATGCAGCGATCAACCATGATTCCAGATGATGATGATGAGCAATATTTCCCATCTCTGGACAGAGAAGTGATGGACCCAAATATGAAGAATGAGGCACATGTTTTGGGACATAATCAAGATGGGGATTTATTTTGCATGATTATACATGCTTATTACAAGGTGTTTTTTTTTCTGGATGAGGGACGGGAGAAAAATAAATGTTTAATAATTTAATTTAAAAACGTTGATTTGATTCAATAAGCAATCAATATGTAGCTACCCTGAACAGAGCCATAGGACCAGAGCTTTACGCTGCATGGAAACTTAATGGCAGTAAGAGGTAGTGTGGCACAGCAAATACAGGGGAGGATGGGTTTAATTTCTCTCTCCAGTACTTACTAGGAATGGGGTCCAAGACAAGTCATCTCATCTTTCTTAGTCTCAGTTTTCTCATCTATAAAATGGGAGTAACAGTATCAGATATTTTGAAGGGTTGTCATGCGGATCAAATGAGATATTGTATGCAAAGTGCCTTGTAAATCTGAAAGAGCTATATAGATGCCACCTGTTATTTCATGAATATGTTCATCTAGATAAAATGTGGAATTTACATATTCACATATAAGTATATGTATGTGTGTATACAAATACATACCTGTGTATATGTATGTATGCATAGTACGGAGGAGGCCCAGTGGATAGACAACCAGGCTTGGAGTCAGGAACACCTGAGACTAAATCCAGCCATAGATATTTACTAGCCATGTAACCCTGGGCAACTCACTTAACTTGTTTGCCTCAGTTTCCTTATCTGTAAAATGGGATAATAATAGAATCTATCTCTTTCGGTTGCTGTGAGAATCAAATGAGATGTTAATTGTAAAGTGCTTAGCATAGTGTTTGGCAAATAGTAGTAGGTAAATAAATACTTATTCCTTTTTCTTATTCCTTCTTCATATAGAGCCATAGATAATATCATAATCTCATAAAAGATGAAATATGTTATGTTTGACTGGTCAGGAAATGGTTGGATGATGTTAATGCTTTAAATCTCATGATACTGTATTTTTTTTGGACCAGATCTCCAATTTAATAAAAATTGTTAGCATTTATATAGCTTTTTAGGGTTTACAAAGCACTTTGAAAGTATTATCTCATTTGATCTTCATAACAACTTTGGGAGATAGAGGCTATTATTATATTATTATTATGTGGAAAATTGAGGCAGACAGAGTTTTAAGTGACCTGCTCAGGATCACACAGGTACTAAGTGTCCGAGGCAGTATTTGAACTCTTATCTTCTTGACTTGAAGTCCATTTCTCTGTCTGTTACGTTTCCTGAATACTGACTTCATCGACACAGTTTTATCTTGGCGAGGAAACGTCCTCTACCAGTGCAAGTTGGTACTTCTTCTGTAAAGAGTTGCCTGAGGGCACCGATGATGTAGTGTTTGGAGCATGGTTAAATAGCCAGTATTTTTCAGACACAACTTGGACCCAGTCTTTCTGCCTTGAAGGATGGTTCTCTGTCTACTTTTCTGTGCTGCCTCTCCAGTATTAGCTCAAAAATGTCAAGAAATGGTAGACAGAAAAGCAGGTTTACAGAAATCTCAAAATAAGATCCAATATTAAGCTAAAAAATTTTGAGAACGTTTTTTAAAGCCGAAAATGGAAAGAGAACAACAAAAGATGAAAAATGACAAAGATGTATCACAATTCCTGGAGCAAACTATTTTCTTCAAGGGTGGCATTGGAACCACCACATTTGGATTCTATCACAATATTCCCAATGTGTTACTTGATGAAGTACAAATGACACTATAGGAAAGCAGAGGGCGCCACCATTCTCCCAATTACCCAGGCTCACAACCTATGTGTCTCCCTCAGTTTGTCATTGTCACTCACTCCACCATATCCAATCTGCCCATTTTTTCCATCTCTCAAATATGCCTCTTCTCTTCTTTCCCCCCAAGCCCTGACCCTACCATGTCCTCTGCAATCCAGTAACACCTGCCATCTTTCTGTTTCTCAAACAACACTCCATCTTCTTAATATGGACGTTTTTGCCAGCTGTCCCCCATGCCTGAAACGCTCTTCCTCCCCCTTTTCGGCTTCCCTGGCTTTTTTTAACCATTCTTCCTTTCAAGATAACTGAAAAGAGAAAAGCTAATGAGATGGAGGAAAATCACAGATGTTTTTGCTACTAGTAAAGGGGGATCAAATGTTCACCAACATTTGTCAACTCATATACCTGCACTTTTACTTCTACAAAACTTTATGAGACTAATTTATACACGTAAATAAATGTGTACCCCTGATGAAACTATGAGAAGAAAACAGGCAGGCATAAGCAATGATAATCTGTGGTAGACAACATCTTTAATCACACAGTTAACTGAAAGGTGTGGAGAATTCAAGATCTCACCATACACGTTATTTGTTCAGTATTAGAAAAGTATTTGGTTTTATAAATCCAATTTTTACCGTAAAGTCTCTCCTTCAGCATGTTAAAGTCATCTCAGTTGCTTGGTGGATTTAACAGCAAACATAACTTTGTTAGTTCATCTGTTGAGAGTAATGTGAAATAAGGCACAAAACAGAGAAATATGCTCACTGAAAGTGTTTGCCACTGTCATGGAGGGGATTTCATTCAGACTCCAAATTGAAGAGGGCTTTCCTAGAGATGATGACTCCCTCCAACCCTAACACACAGTGGTCCTATTTGAGGATGACATAGGACTAATTGTATCCAACCCCACAGCACTGCAGAGCCTTCTAAGTAAGATCTGTAATCAGGCAAAAAGAATTTAGCCTAATAATCCACAGAGGATAAACAAAGTGGATAAAGAACTTCTCTTTTCCAGACTATGCTCTGTATGCACATTTGGATGGAGAAGCCATTAACCTGATCCATCAGTACATGTAACTTACATAGACACTATAGATGGATAACAAAATAGGCTAGAATTAAATAGGAGAAGAGATTGGACTGGCTTACATTTGGTAAATTGGACAGTGTTTTTAATCATCTCAAGCCACTCTCTGGGACAGAATCTCATAGAGTCAACACCAATATCCTGGTAATGATGTACGGTTTCTAAATCATGGACTGCTTTAATGTCCAAGAAGCTAAAATTATAGGACACCTACCTGCAGGGCAATGGAGAAGTACACAATAGGTAGACATGACTAAACATTAGGATATTACAAATATAGTAAGGCAGTGTGTATGTGAAATAGTATAAAATGCATCATCAAGACATCATGACCAGCAAAGGAAGTGGACCAGCCAATCATGTAGTGTGGATGAAAGAAAACAGATGGACACCTCATGGGCATCATCAGTAGCCACACAGTGTGAACAGATAAAGAGGGAGGCTGCCAGCATATAAGGTAGCCCTCCTGGGAAGATCTTGGAACACATATGGCCAAGAGTCATATAGGATGAGAAGGTGTGGTTGGGCTTCCATTTGTACCACTGGAGGAAACACTGAGTTATACACTCATTGCTCTGTTATTGGTGTGACTTGGTTGGAGGTCTGTCTGTGCTTATGTGTATTATGAAGGTAATGAGGTAGAAATATCTGTATTCTCACCTACAAATCCAAGGAGGATTTGAAGTAACTTTTGAAATTAAACACAGTCTGTAGTAGTGCAATAAAAATTAAAACCGAACAGAAAACATCAAAGAATATATACATATACATATATTTTATGTATACATATATATATATATATATATATATATATATATATATATATATATAATACACATACATATTACTGAGATGAATTAGTTACTGCAGTTGGACTTTAGCTCTGAGATTCCTGGTTGTGAAGACACAAAGGGAACTGTGTTATGTCATTGTTCTTTCTGTCTTTAGACCCTCTGTTCTCCAATCTGTCCATGATTTCTATGGATGCTTTCACTGGCTCCAAAAGACCTCTAAAGATAATACACATCCCTTAGCTGAGAATGAAGGATCCTCCTCCATTTGACTGTAGCCTCCGGGAATGCCCAGCTCCCTTCAAAGCAAGGCTCAGCTGCTACCTTTTCTGATTTTTCTGGTGGTTTGGTTCCTTCCTGACTTCCCTCTCCCATGTCTCTACCATCACTGCCAATCGCTGTATATTTTTGGTGTCTATGTGGTAGTTGGAAGATAGAAGTGATCCCCCTCTTCTTTACTCTTTCAGGTTACTCTAACCTTTATTAGGACATTTCTGCAGTTGCTCATAGAGCACAAGGACAGTGGGATCTTAAGAGGCTGACTTTACTTTGTAGAAAATCTATATTGGCAGATCTGAGTCAGAGCAACAGCTTTGCCCTTGTCCTCTACAACAAGAACTGTCTTTTACTCATCTAGCCTCTAGTAAACAGCCCCAAGAATGCTTAGTTTTTTAAGCTAGGGATACCTTAAACATGTATGTACAGATGTGCCCTACTTTCAGAAAATCTGATCTAGTAAATTCCACGTTATCCAGAGTAGTTGGAAAGCAGAGTGCTGGCATCATCAAAGATCCTAGAACGATGTTCATTATTTTGCCACTCAGGATACTTTTTGTTTATTTCTTCCTAAGTACTTTGCTTGCAACTAGGATCCAATGCCATCAGGTGGAAGTCTAGGTTGGAATGCTCCTGCTTTTTCAAAAATAAAACATTGAATAGTTCAGCAGGTCACATGACTTCGAGCAGGACAGACCCTTGGAGATAATTCTGTCCAATCTTCATGTTTTATAGGTGAAAACTGAATATGAATTGCCCAAGGGCACACAGATAAGTAATCCTGACTCTAGACCCCAGGGATCATCTCACTATGCCATGCAACTAGTCCTAAAGAAGATGATTTTTGAAAAGAAAAACAGCAGCTAGAAAAGTGCTACCTTTCCCCCTAATCTTAGCTATTATCCATTTGTTCTAATCATCTATTAGAATGCTACTTTTATAACTCATCCTGCTTTTAAAATAGAATCAAAAATCCTTCAAACATCTATGGCTCTTGGGTCCTGGAGCTTCAGGGCATCTTGACATCAAAAGTATTTTAAACTTACTGGTCATATGGATTTTCTTATCTGTCAAGATCCTTCCTCCCCTTACTAAGAACTTTTGTTCTCTGACTGTTCTCAGTTGCTCATAGAAAAGCCCTTTCCATTTTCCTTGCGGATTATAGGGATTATGGTCATATTGATACATCTCTATACCTGCAACCTGAATGCTCATAACCCAAACAGAAAAAAATTTAACTGTCTCAAAGTAGAAGAGTCTGCCTTGAGAAGTAAGGACTTGTCACCCATTGGAGGTTTCATTATTCCAATCTACTTGAGGATCTTTCATACTAGGCTAAAGAACTTGAATTGCCTTTAGAGGTAATGTGGAGCCACTGAAGGTTTTTGAGCAGGAGAGGTGACATACAATATGACCAGTGCATCAGGCAGATGACATTCACATCCATGTGAAGGTGCTCTGAAAAGAGTACAGGCACCAATCGTGTCACATGATACCTGCTTTCTGCTTGTAGTTTTGTTTTTTTTTTTAACCAGCTGGTGATTTGACCTTGAACAAGTAACTTTGACCTCTCTGGGCCTCACTTTCCTCGTCTATGAACTCAGGGCAATATT
The DNA here is from genome assembly GCF_028372415.1 of Notamacropus eugenii. Lineage (NCBI taxonomy): Eukaryota > Metazoa > Chordata > Mammalia > Diprotodontia > Macropodidae > Notamacropus > Notamacropus eugenii. The sequence goes on along the minus strand of NC_092879.1, from coordinate 67,362,088 downwards.
TGACTTCCTTTCCTGCCTTTCAGGGGTTTTTTGTGAGGATTAAATGGCATAGCATACATAAAAGTCCTTTGATTATTTCTAAAAATTCTGGAAAGACATATAACCCATATATGGCTTAGTTAAGTCCTGAGGAGGTGCCTGAGTCACAGAGCAGGTACCAGAACTGGGATTTGAGACCAGGTCTTTCTGATTCCAAGCCTAGCACTCTGTCTACTGTAACAGGATGATGTTTCATATACAAAACAGGGTAAATATAATGGATAAAATAGGGTAAATAATAAATATAAATATATTCTATGGTATATTTTATTAATAGCCTCTATTTAGGCTCAAGACTATAAGTTATTATCCAACATCTGCAAACTGTAACAAATGGCAACAAATGCAGTGATAAAGGAAAGTGAGCTGCATATCCCTTGGTCCTTCCAAGAACCAAGAATGAAATGCAAGTGGCACCTACCCTGATGGTCATAATAAGGTGACTAAATCTCCTTTCTTCCTTTCAGAGTGGCTAATTGATAGCCCAGGGTGTTTGTCTGAGCTGGATCAATTGGTGTTCGAAACATTGCATGTTCGCCCCATGGAACTCAAAGCTGCTCCATTTGAGATGAGAAATGCCAACTGATAGGAAGGCAATGTCAGCTACAAACATGAAATCTGTTTACAACTATATTACTCCTGAGCTAGGAAAATGTGGTCTCATTTAACTTTCTTGCTACTAAGTGGGAGAGCACCTACTTTGAAGAGTAAACCTGAAAGGTAATTCAAGCTAGAATCATAGGGTTTAAAGTTGGAAAGGACCAGAGACATCATCTAGTTCAGCCCTTTTATTTTACAGCTAAGCTATTTTACAGCTGAGACCCATGGAGGGGAAGTGACGTGCTTCAAGTCATGTAGGTGGAAGGTAGCAGGGCTTGGATTCAAATCCAAGTACTCTGACTTCAAATCCAATATTTTTCCTACTGTACCATACAGTTCTGCTAAATTTTTATGAAAGGCATGTACACTGGTATGCTCCATGACAAGGGGTGGCTAAACTCATAGGAAATGCACTTCAATTAAGGCAAGAGAGATGCTATTTGTATTTAAAGAAGAATGTCTTGACAGATTGCTCAAAACATACTTTAAGGGGGAAAAAAGCTATAACCTCCTCTTCTGGATGGTTGTGACATTGAATCATTCATCCTTAAAACAAATTTTTATTGTACCTCTACTTTATGCACAACAAAGGAGCTAGGAGGAAGAGAGGGGGTACCCAGAAAACTTAAAATTGAATTGGGGAGATAGACCGTGATTGGGTCAAAATATTTTTGTGGTGTAGGAAACAATGAGCTGAAAGATTTAGAAAAATATGAAAAAATAGTCCCTGGTCTCAAGAAGCTTAGAAAAATAAGTCCGATAAGACTTGGACTTACAAAGGAAGATGCTTTCCACCTTCAATGAAACAGATAACAAGCGGAAATAAGCATAATACATATGCATTTGAGTGTATGTGTGTATATATGTGTATGTTTATGAATATCTATATACGTGTGTATGTTATATATGTGTGTATATATGTGTGTATGCTTATGGATATTTAGGTATATGTATGTATGTATATGTGTATATATATTTATATGTGAAAGTCTAATCTATATATCTCTTGCCCTTAATTGTAGCCTTCTTGCGGGGTGGTAAGAAAACTTACAAGGAAGAACAGCTGGACTGCTTTGAAAGCAATGTCATTACATAGGTTTTCTTGAAATGGAAATTTATTATTTTATATTGAACCCTTTCTTATGTTCTGTTGTGTACGTGACAAAGGTTTTTGTTTTCTTTTCTTATTTTGTATTTAAGCTTAAAATACATTTTAAAAATTAAAATTGAGTTGGGGAGACAGGACCATGACCTGAAGAGGTAACAAATAACAGATGTCGTGGAAGCCCAGGATGAGGAATCCCCGACGGCTGGAGTGGGGCATCCCAATCTTACCTGAACACAAGGCCTCTCTCTATGTTGTTTCTAACAGGTGGTCATCCAAACTCTGCTGGGAAACCTCCAATGGGTGACAAGTCCTTACTTCTCAAGGCAGCCTCCTCTACTTTGAGACAGTTCTTCTTTTTAGGAAGATTTTCCTAACACCAAGCCTCATTTACTTCTCTTGTGTTCTCTTATATTTGCTTATGTTTAAGCCCTTTAGGGTCAAGGGTGACCTGGGACTAGTGTTATAGTAACTAAGGAGTTAACCTGCAGGAGAGGTAGCAAAAGCCAGAAGCTGGGAAATAGTGGCAGATGGGGACCCAAGGATAGGCTTATTGGTTTTAAAATTTAACCTTGCCTAGTTCAACTTGACTTTAGGGTTGCCTAGCAAATGTTGTTGTTTGTTCAGTCGTTTCAGCTGTGATTGACTTTTCTTGACCCCATTTGGGGTTTTCTTGGCAAAGATACTTGAGTGACTTGTGATTTCCATCTCCAGCTCATTTTGCAGATGAGGAAACTGAGGCATTTAGCGTTAAGTTATTTGCTCAGGGTCACACAACTAGCAAAGTGTCTGAGGCTGCATTTGAACTTAGGTCCTTCTAACTCCAGGGCCAACACTCTATCGACTGTGCCACCTAGGTGCCCCTAGCAAATTTCTTAGCAAGTATTTTATCTGAAGAAATACAGATGCTATTGAGAAAGAATCTTTGGAATTTAGAAGCAGACAAAGCTCATTGGACATCTGCAGGAGGCGGGTTTTCCCATAGAAGTCTGCATCATGACTAAACCACTGGGAACCACTCAGGATAACTTCATGCTATCCACCCTATCTACCATACCCATCCTAGTACCACCAGTGCCAAGTGGAGTCTATTCTGCAAGGCTTGGACTGGGCATGGGCAGGAGTCAGTCAACAAGCATTTAGTATCATGCCAGGCACTGTGCTAACCCTGAAGGATATTGTACCAAGAAAGGTGAAACATAATCCCTGTCCTCAAGAGGTTTACAATCTAATGGAGGACAATGCAAATTATATGTCAGTGAGAGAAAACAACAAAAGGGCAGGGGCACCCTGGGTACTTGTAGGAGTCACCTTTAGGGAGAGGTGAGCAAGGAGCAATGTGTGTGAAACACATGGTTCTGGGAGGAAGAAACTACGAGCATCAGTGAATGTCAGGTCCTGCCTCTGGGGAAGTCATGGGATCTCATGTTGGCCTTCCTCTACCAGATGAGTTCTTAACCTGAGGTCCAGAAATCTGATTTTTTAAAAAACAGTTTGACAACTGTATTTCAATACAATTGGTTTCCTTTGTTATTCTAGGTATTTTGTGTTTAAAAGTATTTTTCTGAAGAGTCTATAGACTTCCCCAGTCTGCTCAAGGAGATGAGAGCCCTTGTTCTAGCTTTTAGCCTGAGCTCTGTGGGCCACTGAAGTTGTTAGATAGACTCAGGTCTCCTGCATGTTGTGCCCAACCCTGGAAAGTTACGGTCAAAGGGGAGCTGGAAGCACCAATTATCACCTCCCTATGCTAGGCCCTGTACCCCTCCTTGGATTATTTGGATTGTCTCTCCTTCTTAGTGTGGGCACAGTGAATAGAATGTTGAATCTGGGGTCAGGACAGCCTGAGTTCAAATCCTGCCTCAGATAGTACTAGCAGTGTGACCCCAAGCGAGTCAATTAACCTCCTTCAGCCTCAGTTTCCTCATCTGTAAAATAGGGATAATAATAACATCTACTTTCCAGGGCTGTTGTGATGATCAAGCAAGATAGCACTTAAAAAGGACTTTGTAAACTTTAAATCACTATAAAAATGATAGCTGTTATTATTATCATACTCTAATATAATACTGTTCTGTTTATTTGCCATGTCATGCTGTTAGCTCAGGTTGAACTTACTGTCTGGTGAAACTCCCCTCTCCTTGTCACAGAAGCTAGCACGTTTCGGACTTGTGAAACTGATTCTAAAAAATGCGGCTCTGGGGTTTATGCTGACTTCGTTAGGTTTCATTTGATTAGATTCAGCCCAGTGACTATCCATTCCAATCCCATCAACATTGATTAAGCACCTACTTTGTTCAAAGCACTGAGCTAGATGCTAGGAATGAAAAGCAAAATGAAAAATGGTCCCTGGCCTCAAGAAGCTTACATTAGAGAGGGGTGTGTGTGTGTGTGTGTGTGTCTGTCTGTCTGTCTGTGTGTGTGTCTGTGTGTGTGTGTGTGCACGTACATGCATGTATATATGTATGTGTGAGAAAAGGCATGTAAGCAGAAAAGTGTGTATACGTATATATAAACATACACATATATGCATGGAAATGTGTGCATATTTATACTTTCTGTTTACTTGATAGAGATAGGCAGCTAGGTGGCGCTGCAGTGGATAGTGCACTGGACTTGGAATCAGGAAGACTCATCTTCCTGAGTTCAGACCTGGCCTCTGATAACTTACTAGCTGTGTGACCCTGAACAAGTCACTTCATCTTGTTTGACTTCATCTGTAAAATGAGCTGGCGAAGGAAATGGCAAACCACTCCAGTGTCTTTGCCAAGAAAATCCCCAATGGGGTCATAAAGAGAGTTGGATATGACTAGGAAAAATGGGAAAAAAAGAGAGACAGAGACACACAGAGAACTTTGTGTCATCTACAACTTTGACATGCATGTTATTTGTGCCTTCATCCAAGTCACTGATTAAAACATGAAGCAACCAAGACCAAAAATAGGTCACTGCGGCACTCCACTAGAGACCCCTCTCCAAGTTCAGCTCATCCTATTTACGGCTATTCCTTGCATTTGGTTATTCATCCAGTTCTACCTCCATCTAACTATTCATATCCAGACTACATCTTTCCTTCTTGTCCCCAAGGATAACATGGGAGACTATTGCTAAATGCTTTGATGAGAGTATACTATGTCTACAGCCTTGATCTGACCTACCAGTGAGTCAATAAACATTTATTAAACACCTACTATATGCCTGGCATGTGCTAAGCACTGGAGATACATAAAAAAAGCAACAGAGTCCCTGCCCTTGAGGAACTCACTATTTACTAGGGAAGACAGTCTAGCCTAGTTATTTTGTCAAAAAGGGAAATGTGGTTAGTGAGCTCCTGATGAAGTCATTCCAATTCTTCGTGACCACCACGTCCCTTGGTAAATGCTCCCAAACCACAACTTTCATCAAATCTTCTAGAATGCAGCCAGGAATAAAAGTCAAGCCCATTAGCCTATAGTCTGTAGAATCCATCATCTTCCCCTTCATGAAAATTGTGAGGTGTCCCACTGTTCTTCACAGTCTTGCAAAACTCTCCCCCCACAACCAGGCTGATTCTAGTTGTCCCCTGGAAGATCAGTACTGAGGCCTCAGAAGGCAGCTGGCTCCTCACTTATGGGAATTTTCTGCTCCTTGTTAACCTCTTTGTTTCTTGTGGGAAGAAATGATTAAGGGCAGGGGGGAGAGAAATAAGCATTTATACAGTTCCTCCTACATGCTAGGCACTGTGCTAACAGCTTCCTAAGTTTAGGTTTCAGTTTCAGTTGAGTGGTACGGATAAAAAAGAAAATGAAACTGTTCTCTCTCTGTTGTCATGTTTCTAAGGCACTATGACTGCTGGATCTCTCCAATGCCCCTACCACTACCTGCCTTGGACATTTTCCTGTATAAGTGGCCTAGGCCCCAGATTGCCATATTTGAGCTTTACTTCTTGAGCACCTGCACATACTATACAGTGAATGTATACTTAAGACAGTGTGGCTTAGTGGAACTATTGGTAGACCTGGAGTTCAGAAGACCTGAGTTTGAATTCAGCATTTGGATGGAAGCTCTTTGAGGGTACAAACAGTCATATTTTATCTTTGTATCTCCACAACCTAGCATAGTGCCTGGTACATAGTAGGCACTTAATAAATGCTTATTGACTTATTGATACTTACTAGCTGTGTGACACTAAGTTATGTAACCTCTCTGAGCCTCAGTTTCCTCATCTGTAAAACAGATTTTATAACAGCACTTACCTCATATGATGGTTGTCAATCAGTCCTGCTATATGTCAGGCACTGTGCTAAGTGCTGGAATACAAAGAAAGGCAAAAACAGGAGTTCACAGTGTAATGGGGAGACCATATGGAAACAATTATATACAAACAAGATTTGTGTAGGATAAGTTGGAGATAATCAATAGAAAGAAAATTGTGAGGATCAAAAGGGATCATATGTATAAAATACTTTACAAACCTTAACACACTCTATAAATATGAGCTGCTAATAATTAGCGGTTGTTGAACTGGCTCTTCCACTTATTGTGTGGCCTTGGGCAGGTCATTTCCCCTCCCCTTAATTTTCCCATCTATAAAATGGGGTTGAATTAGATGACCACTTCCAGATCTAAATCTGTGCTCCTACATATCCCCACTGTGTTACAGGTGAAATGCTTTTGCTGCTGCCATACCCTACCCTATCCCTTCTGCCAGCAGAAAGAGAAAGAAGAGGTTTCACCTTTGAAGTTTATCTGGAAGAATATTGAAACTGCCCCCTGGAGTATAGGTTCCCAGAAGAAAAGTACCCTCCTCCTGAAAGGGCTCCACAGGAATCAGTGGCAGCGTTTTGTTTAACCAACAGGAAAAGGCCATACTGAGAAAGGTATGGAGTTTGTCTGATTCTGTGTTTTGAGTCACCCCCAATTAATCCAGTCACCCTCAGCCACCTTTACTAGCCCCTGCTTTCAGGGAACAGCTGCCTACACTTGGCTGTGGCAGTTAGCGTAACAACGCCTACCTGTGTCCAGACACCAAACGGACTATTGTGTCTTAAACAGTTGTTTGTTTTGAGAATATTGTCATTATTGTGTAAATCGTTCTAATTCTGCCTACTTCATCCTGCATCAGTTTGTACAAAACTTCCCATGTTTCTCCAAAACTGTCCCTTCCATTGTATCTTACAACACAAAAGTATTTCATTACAAATGAGTTCCGGTGTATGAAGGTAATGCAACACTCTTTGTTTTATGGATGGATTTGAATCTCTTTTCAAATTAGTTATTGGAGTTGGGAGGATCAGGGAAGGAACCTGGTGCCTTCCAACCCTTTTCTAGCCAAGATAATTTGCAGACCAGGGACATGGTGATGGCTGAATGAAATCTTGTCACAACTCAATCAACTTTCTTTGCAATTTTGGAATTCCTGGAATGGTTTTTAGGGACCCATGCGTATGATAAAAATTATAAGGAACTCTATGGCCATAATTCAGATAAGAATTTAGACTAAGGGAATATGAATAGCAACCAAGGATTTCATATTAAAAGAGAGACTTAAATACCTTCTTAAATACTTCAAAACTTCTCTAGCCAGCTGACTGGGCATAGCTGACTATGACTAGACCTCACAAAAGAGCTAAATATTCCTTGGTGCTCTAATCTAAAGGAACTGATTGTGATTCCCACAATGGGGAAAGAGACCATATGGCAGTAGAAGTTAATTAGATGACTACTCAGTGGTAATGAGAGCGTAGAATGGTGTGGCAAAGAGAATTGAATGGCAGACAACCCCAAGTCTGTAGAGAAAGCAGCTCACGCAATATGACGATCTCTTCAAATGACATTGGCCTCTTAGCAGGGCAGAAAGCAGCAATGTCAGGAGGAGGATAGCATCCCAATGGGGATGTCTCCTTAACGGTTTGAGCTTCTCTGGCTACATGTTCCCCAGGCATGTGTGTCTCCTCCACACCTTTATCCTGGAGCTTATGTATGTTCTGTATGTGTTCTCTGTTCCATTGGTAACGTGGTAACTTGTGAGGGAATGTTTCTCTAGGTATATGGGGGGAATTCTTCTTGTCATTTTATTTTCCTGTACTATTTGTCATCATTCAGTTGTTTTTCAGTTGTGTCAGATTCTTTGTGACCCCATTTGAGGTTTCCTTGGTAGAGATACTGGAGTGGTTTGCATTTCCTTTGCCAGCTGATTTTACATCTGAGGAAACTGAGGCAAACAGGGTGAAGTGCCTTGTCTAGGGTCACTCAGTAAGTAGCTAAGGCCAGATTGGAACTAAGGAAGGTGAGTTTTTCTAACTCCAGGCCTGGAGTTCTATGTGCTTTGCCACCTCGTTGTACTGTTCACACTACAGTCAGAGTTAAAAGAAACCCATACATAGGAACTCATGATCCCTGGTTTGGGGGTGGATTCTTATCCACAATTCATCCTGAATCTTGGGGGCTATAATTTACATATTTTAAAAGGCCTTCGATTTTTTGATCTTATTTGTTGATTTTTTTTTTAAAAGGAATTGACATAGTACAGCAAAACAAATCTTATATGCTTCCTTCCAGCAAGAATTTTCTCATGTATATGTCAAGATCATAAAGGATTCTCTGATAAAAGCAACCAGAGGGATAATTTTCTTCAGTGACCCTCTAATTGTTGACATCACATGAGGTATAAAAAGGGAGATATGTGCCCACTGGAGTTGTGACCCATTATCTAGAGGATGTCTTTCACAAGGGTGAAATGGAAGAAGGAGTCCCTTGAGATAGCGAGGTTCTCCAGTTGCTCCTGGATATGTACTATATGGACTATGGCATCAGGCCCCAGAACATTGTCATGCCCTCTCCCTGAGGCCCATGATCAGGCAGTAGTTTTGCCTAAGAATCCATATGGAGAAGAAAAAAGAAATGGATGAAATTGTCTATAGGATACAATTGGAGGGCCAGACAATTGAATTAGTGTGTGTGTGTGTGTGTGTGTGTGTGTGTGTGTGTGTGTGAGAGAGAGATAAGAGTTGTTATGTGACTATGAATCTTAGAATTCCAGTTTCCAAGAAAATCACCCTTGCCATTGAGACAAATGGCAATTGAGAGATACATTGTGGTTTTAAATAGGCTACAATATGTATTCCATGATGCCAATTTCTTTGAGGAAATGCCCACTCAGAAAATCTCTCAAGCAATAAAAACATTTTTAAGGACTTACAATGTACCAGCCACTGTGCTCAGTGTTGGAGACTTAAAAGAAAAAGCAAAAACAATCCTTGCCCTCAACAATCTTACATTCTAACATGGCAAAACGAGGTGGCCTAGTCCAAGGATAACAAATGGCCAGTGTGGCTGATCCATTGTTACTCACAAAATTTAAATCCACAGGGAGAGTGTCCATCCAGAGGAGGGCCCCTAACATTTTAGGCAAAACCTCTGTGGAGGCTCCATGGAAGGACATGGACAAGAATCATGGAGGATGGGAATACTTTGCATTGATGGGTAGAATACCCATGGTAATGAGATCCCAGATCCATTGAAGTTCATTGTCTTGTGTGGACCCCAAATATTTTCACTGTTTATTTCTCTCATTGCACTTTGAGCCAAAGGCACAAGGAACTGAAGGCTTAGAAACCAGTGTCAGTATTCAGAAAGTACTATCCTAAAACTCAGGCTTTATGGAGCTGGACCTTTTCTCAACCTTTTCTTCCACAAATACTGACAGAGCCACTTCTACTTCTGTTGCGACAAATAGATGTGGGCAATTCACAGAAAAGGATTTTTATTATTATTTTTTAAACCAGAAGTTATGGGTTAAGCTTAGGACTTTTTATTAAGAACAAAGAAAGAAATTAAATGAGAAGAAAAACTTATATTAGAATCACACTTATATTTTAGCTCAATCCTATTAAAAAGCTGTTAATGGAATACTATTCTGATAATAAGCCATTATTAGTATTCTTTGTATTAATGACATTTTTTACAGCTAAAGATTAATTTGCTACTGAAACTTAATTTCCAACTGTTAGAGACCATTTCAGTGAGATAGAAAAACAAGGATTGAGAATAATGCACTATTAAAAACTTCCCTCTTCTTTCTTTTGTCGAACAGAAAGAATTTTTTCTTAACAAAGCAAATGTACTTTTCCCCCTTCTCCTTTAATCAAATAATAATGATAATAAAACAGTCTGTAAGCTTCTTCCCCAAACTGGAATTTGGCCTTTGGAAATCAACAATTTGGTTAAACCAATTAAAATACAATTGCTTATTTCTTCATCTTGTATGAAGTTTATGTGTTTCGACTTAACCAGTTTGAAGAGTTCTTTTCTTCCTCCATCCAAACTTCCATCTGAAATTTACATGAAAGGTTGAATGCTCTGCTCCAGTTAGTAGAGTCAGCTCAGTGCAGTGAGTCAATCTAATGGCCAGGGGTAGAGAATCTGCATCGTTGAGGTCACATATGGCCTTCTAGGCCCTTTCACTGAGTCCAAGTTTTACACAAATTCTTTAATTAAGGGGCTTTGTTCTGGGAAGCTTGGATTCAGTTAAAGTGTTGCACTTCAGGACCTGGAGGGCCACATGTGGCCTCAAGGCCGCAGGTTCCTCACCCCCAAAACCTTTTAGGACAACAATCCACCAGTCCATTGCTACAAGTTGAAACCTTGTGCAGGAGTGCTTTTACAGTTTGTTGTGGCCAGATTGGACCTCTCTTGACCCATTTCCTCATGAAAATTTGCCTGTTTATTCCTGTGGGGAACAACTCTTATTAACATTCAATTTTACTTTTAATACCAAATTCTCTCTCTCTCACTGAAAAGGCAAGAAAAATAAAACCCATTCTAAATAGTCATAGACATGCAACACAAATTTCTGTATTAGCCATATTCCAAGGGGAAAAGTAAACAAGGAAAAAAAAAATAGAAATCAGGAAGGACTGAGTTAATATCCAGTCTAGCTGTTTGACCCTGAGCAAGTCTACATGAGGAGGCTAGACTCAGTGGTCTTAAGTTCCTTATCAATTTTAAACCTATGATTCTCTAAGGTTTTTCCAAATAGACTTGCTTTGACTTGACTTTTCTTCTTTTCTTTTTGTTTAACTTTCCATAATTTTCTTTAGTTTTTTAAATGATGCATGACACTGTTATGCCACAGGAAGGGTGTCAATCTTATTTAAAGACTCTAGATCTATGATCTTCACCAGTTCATCAACTAATTAGTGGTAGTGGATGCTGTCATCATGCTGAGGGTCTTGCCAGCATGGTATATGTTTTTCTACACCAGTATGAATAGATTTCAAATGAAGTGATTAATTTAAAAATCAATTAGCATGTTGAGCAAATATTTGGTTCACAACAATCTTCACTGGAGAACAGCATGCCGTCTAGGTCCTGCTGTCTTCAACAGAGTCGTTGCTAGGGTCAGACTTATTACAGAGAAGTTAACATAGTCAGGATGAAGAAAGAAAGGCAGAAGCACGAAGGTGGCAAATGGCCACATCACCCCTTAAGAGCATACTTTAGAGCCGAGATGAGTGGCTCCCTTCCTGCAAAGATGACTGTGCAGAGCTGTTGCCAATAAGGTTTGTTCCTTGCTATCCACCTCCAGGAAGAGAACTTGATGGATTCACAGTGCAGATTAAAGCATGCTTTCTTCTAGTTCTTTCTTTTTGATACTTTTTATCCTGGAACATGACTGATATAGAAATTTGTATTGCAGATCATTACATATATGTAATGGGTTTGATTTTTCTTACATTCTCAGTGGATGAGGATGGAGGGCAAGGGAGGGAATTTGGAACTGCAAGGAAAATGAAATTGAATTAACAAAAAATAAGGTATGTTCTTTGACTTTTGCTTGCAGAAGTGAAGGGTTCACATAGAGCCATCTACACTTTCTTGCCTAGTCCACCTTGGAACTTTGTCAAATGATTTGTCACCTAGGTATTCCCCATGTATCACATGTACATGATCATAGACTTTTGGAGCTGGAATGGACCTCAAGGCGTTATTCAGTCTGGTCCTCTGCCTACAGAGAGAGAAATGTTGAAATTAGTAAGGAAAATGGTTTTCTGTCTTCTTGAAAAGAGACATGCTACTTTGAAAGGAACATTATTTGGGAGAAAGCTTAGCGTAGTGAATAGAGTGTTGGACTTTGAATCAGGAAGACCCAAGTTTCAAATGTGGCCACTTACTACACGTGCGATGCTGGGCAAATCACTCAAACCCTTCTCAGCCTCAATTTCCTCATTTGTGCAATTGGGATAATAGTAGCACCTACCTCCCACAGTTTTGTTTTTACATAGGTAAATATATACAAGGTGAATGCAAGATAATTTCAGGGTGGTAGCTAAACACTAACAACTCGGTTTGGGGTGAGGGGAGGAGGTGAGAAAAAGAGATCAGGAAAGGCCTGATGTAGGACATGGCTTGTGTTTTGAAAAGCGTTAGAGACTTCAAGAGTTAGAGGTAAAGTATTCCAGCCATGGGACACAGCCTGTGCCAACGCATGGAAGTGGGAAATGAAGTGTAGTGTGTGGTAATAGAAAGCAGGAGAGAGTGGTCAGAGTGTGGGGTCTAGTAGGGGAGTGATAATGTGAAATTAGTCTGGGTTTATGAGCAGTAGGAAATATGTACCTTTGACCTGTTCTTGCATACAGTTGGTGTTTAATAAATGTGACTTGAATTAAGTTCAGTGCCTTACCACATTGATCTATGGCCTCTAAACCTTCTTGCTCAGGAAAACAGTGCTACTCCGTAAATATTTTTTTTTTGATATTGAAAGTCATCACAATTCTGAAAAGATTTTGTATATATGTGATGATCTGTAAACGTTTCTGAAGTGGCGTGGGGCGAGAAATGGAAGGTAGTTGGTGACTTGGTTTGCGCCTCTAGGATAACTAGGCCATTTCCACTGTTGATAGAGAATTTGACCAAGTTAAGAGAACATAGACTGGTAGACAACTTTTTTTTTCTTCTTGCCCTGTCTTTGATGGTAATTGCCTGAATGGCTAGAGGCTAGACCTGATTGCCAAGAGTGATGAGCATGACTGGGGCAGTGCTGGGGAAAGGAAATGGGTGAGTGTATGGTACGGTAATTAACCTGGAATACCCAGTAACCCGCTGGAAATACTTTCAGGCTGCCTGCCAATTGTGTTGGCCTTTCATGTCTCTACCCACAAAAATCTCTTAGTGGCCAATCTGGGGACCCTCACAAAGTTCACACTCTTCTTCTTCCCCTCCCATCTCCTAATTACTTGTCCTCTCTTGGAGACTTTGCCTTTCTCTTCCTCAAGAGGGGACTATATCAAAGCAAACATATAATGGTTGTGTCCTCTCAGATTACAATTTAAGTTCATTATATCGTGTGAGTGCTTCACAGATCCCAGAGCCACATAACTAAACTAACCATAGGCATAGACTCTCTCCCACTCCCTACCAGTCCATTCCACTCATTCTTATGGTTTTTCAGTCCTGTCTGACTCTTTGTTACCTCATTACCATACTGTCCATGAAGTTTTCTTGGCAAAGTTACTGGAGTGGTTTGCCATTTTCTTTTCCAGTAGATTAGGCAAACAGAGGTTAAGTGACTTGCCCAGGGTCACACAGCTAGTAAGTATCTGAGGTCAGATATTAGCTCAGATCTTCCTGATTGCAGATCCAGTGCTTTATTCACTGAGCCCTCTTGCTGCCTCTCACTTCACTCATTTTCAGCCGCAGTTGTGCACTGAGCAGGGTTGCTGGATGTCATCTGAGCCATCCAGATGCCAGCCAACTGCTTTCTCATAGAGGCAGCTAGAAAGACCAGCTAGAAGAAGACAAAGTTAGTTAGACAAATGGTTGGTGAAACATCCTTTATCATGTGCCATTAATGAGCAATTTTCCAGGCATATATGATGCAGTGATTCGAGGCAAAGGGGAAAGGAAATGGTTATCAATCTGTACTGGGAGATCCAGACCTTAGTGAGAGAGAAGTCCCCATTAGTTAAATTGAGGTCCTCCAGAGATGGAGAACAGTACCAGTGGAATAATGAAAGTTTGAGGTTAAGCAACACTGATTGGAGCAGTATTCCAGTGTGCCTAAAAGGTTGGGGGTGAGCTGCCCACCCGACCAACCCTTAGCTGGTATTTTGGCTTAGAATACACTGCTTTCTAACTGGGCACAGTGCTTTAGGAAATAGGAAGGTGTGGAAACCCTTTATTTTGACTGGCTGATTGAACAGGACTGACTGAAAAGAAAGATGGGAAAGAGAGCGATAATTAGGTTCTTTACTGAACTTTGCTCTTGAGGAGGATCACACAACTTTGGTTTGAAGGCAGCCAATGGAATATTTCTTCTCATGTTTCCTCAGGGCTGTGATAGAGCACACTGTTGTTTTTCTCCAGCCTGGCAATCTTAACTTGTGTTTCCTCGACCGTATGAATGTATAGAAATTAGAAAAGGATGCTCTCCTTTCTCTGACCTCTTCTATCCTTTGCCCTTTGATCAGTCATCTTTTTCTCTCCCTCTAGTTATTTGGCACAGATCAGAGTTGTAGCACATGCTGTCCTCTCTCAATAAAGCCAGAGCAAACATGCTCATAGTTTTCCACAATAAGACACACACACACACACACACACACACACAGAAAGAAATAAGATAGAGCAATTAATTCTTTTCCTAAGGGGAAAAGAAAAGAAGGCTACTGGAAAGTAGATGGTTTTGAGGTAAGTTTTATCCAGTGCCCTGAGAATTCAGGCTCTATCTCCCATGGCTCGTGGAGATATAGGAATGTGATGGGTCTTCAAACACTGGCTTTTCCCTGATAATGAGTGCATCTCACATATATATGCAGTAGGACTGATGGTCTCATTCTCTTTGATCTTTCTCTCCATTAATTTCTCTATGTGTTCTGTCTTCCCCTCACCCACAGTGCCTATGTTGTTTTTTTCCCAGCATGCACCACTCTTTTACTGTGAAATTTATTTGATTTTCACACTACTCCTCTGAGGCAGAAAGGACAAGGTTCATTATCTCCATTTACAGATGAGGTGGTTATTACTCATAAAGGTCAAACTTGCCCAAGGTCATAAAGCTAGTGACAGAGCTAGGGCTAAAACCCTGGCTTGGTGACCTAATGTCTTGGGAGGTTTTCCTCATTAAAACTCACTAATCTGGTCCCAAAGAAAATGAAAACTATTCCTTTTGGACTACTAGAGTGATAAAACTTACTTACCCATCCCATAGATTCATAGTGTACTGGAATGAAAGGAGCATTGGTTTTAGAGCAAGAATAGTGGCCTCCAATCCTACCTTGGTCCTTATCATCTGTATGACCTTGGGACGATGACTTTGTCTCTCGGGGCCTCAATTTCTTCATCAGAAAAATAAGGGAGTAAGATTTGATCTCTAAGATTCATTCTAGACCTCACTTTGTGAGCTAATCAGATGAAATGTGTGAAAAGCTCCTTGTAAGTCATGATTTGGGTTTTTTTTGCACAAGCTTTCAAGTAATAAAACAGTAAATAAAAATGAATGGTTTTGATTCACTTTGATAGACCCATGATTCCATGGATGCTGGTATTTTTTCCATCTGTGCAGATCATCCAGACTTTCTCACTTCATTTCCTATAGAAATTTAAGTGATATATATATATATATATATATATATATATATATATATATATATATATATATATATATATGTATATGTATATGTATATGTATACATACATATATATGTCTATACTGAGGACAACTTTGATGAAAATATTAGAAAGGAATGAAGTAAATAGCATTTATTAAGTGCTTACCATATCATATATGATATAGATAAATAGATTGACTATAAATTGAGCATCTGGGTCACGAAATATCTGTAGAAAAACTTCATGTCTTAGCTCTTGAGGTCAAGCCTCTTCTCCAGGTCTTATGTTCATCAGCTAAAGTTAGCTTTGGGACTTTGGGGAGTATGAATGACGATTGCCACCAATGGATCTTAGAGTTTCCCTTTCTCCAGATGCTCTCCATTTTATCAGTGTCTTTCTTAAGCATAGCTTTTAGAACCAAACACAGTATTCCAGATGAGGTCTGATGAAGGCAGAATACATTGAGATTATCACATTCCTACACGCTATTTCTTGCTTAATGCTGCCTAAGATCATATTAACTTTTTTGGCTACCATGTCACACTGATGACTCATATTGAGCTCACTTTTGACTAAAACCAACAGCCCCTCCCCCCATCATGTGTTTAAATATTTCTCTGCATTTAAGGGATTGAAATGTCATTTCTGTGATGATGCCTTCCATATCTGTGCTTCCACCCTAGTGTTGTTCCAGAGTTCCAGTCTCTCATTACCAACTGCCTACTGAATATTTTGCACTGTATGTGCAAGAAGCATCTCTTAAAATCTCATGTCTAAAAATGTCTAAAACAGAACTAATCATATTTCTCCTCAAACCCACCCCTCTTCTAAACTTCTCTATTTCTCTTCTAAACATCACCATCTTTTCACTCACCAAGTATTGAGATCTTGGTGTCATCCCTAACTCCTCACTTTCATCCCACTATCCACTCATTTGCCAAGTCTTGTCGTTTCTACCTATATATGATATCTCACATCCTTCCTCTTCTCTCTACTCACACAGCCACTGCCTTAGTTCAGGTCCTCACTGCCTCTTGCATGGACAATTACAATAACTGCCTAATTGGTTTCACTGCCTCAAGTCTCTACCCTTTCTAATCTATCCTTCACATAGCTTCCAAAGTGCTTTTCCTAAAGCATAGGTCTGACTATTTCACTCCCCAAGTCAATAAACTCTAGTATCTCTTGATTACATCTTGGGTCAAATCCTCTGTTTAGGACAGGACTAAATCATATTGGAGTAATGATAGCTGTCAACAGAGAAGACAGAGCTGCTCATATCTCAATATACTTCTGTTTTCTCCACTCAGGAGACTGACTTTTTCACTGGTAATGAGAGAACGAAAATGGCTAACAGGGAGTTGATTTATTGGATAGATCCTCTCTGGCAGATACAATTGGTGACATGGACGTATATCATACAAAATGCAAAGACATGAATGGATTATAATCTGCACCCTTGAAGGGAATACTCATGACAAGGAGATCAGAATTCCATTGAACTTGGTAAGGAACACATGCTACTCTTGACTTCATCTTTTTAAATGACACTGCATTTATTCATTCTGAACATTAATGAGGTTTTAGATTTTAAATGCAGTGGTGCAATGCATCACTCTACATTAGTGGGGAAATCCATTCTGCTTTGTGTCTATTTGTGGTCTTCCTGCTTTTATGTATACATATGTTTAGCGTGATCTGGCTTCATTGGACCCATGGTTGGATGCCATAGTGTACATCATTGTTGGAATTCTGACATCTACCTGCCATCCCATAGCTCCGATAAACTTGGGAAGGGCTTTCAGCATCTCGGTTTCTTCATTTGCAAAATGGAAGGTAACACTGCTTTCTCTAACTGCCTTGCAAGATTCCCATGTTGTGCTAATGAAATAATGCATTTGAAAGTGTTTTATGATCATAAAACTATCATCATTATTTTTTCTCTAGCCTATCTTTTCTTCCATTTTAACAGATTACTTTTTAAATAGTCAGAAATTCCCTTCAAGGACTCACTGACTACAGCCTCTTATTTCTTTTCCTGTCATAAATGTCCTAAAGAGAATTGTGCACTCAGCAACCAATAGATTAGAAACATAGAATTTCAGACTTGGACCTTTGGAAACTCTCTGGACTGTGAACAAAATGGAGGACAGATCCCAGGGTTGTTTGTTAAGTAACTACCAAAGAGCCTGCATTGAAAAAACCAGCCAGAAAATTTCTTCCCCTTGATAAGTAATGGGATATGAGACATCTTTGTTAAGCTTTCCATCCATTTGCATGACAAATATTTCATGGGACAAGTTCTGCCCAGTGCCGGTCACTGACTCATTGTCACTTTGATTGGATTTCTTTTTTTGACATGAATGAGCTCCAGTGCCATTTATAATGGACTGAACACTCTACTGGGCTAGAAAGCCAAGTCATAAATTTCTCATACTCTGTGGCTCAACCTTCTCTTTCTCAACAGCTGGGCAGTAGAACTTGATATTCTTTAGGAGTGCTTTTTTTCTTGCTAATTCTTTTTTTAAAAACAGTATAAATCATATAAATGCAATTAAGGTCTATGTGCTCCTTTGAGGTACATCCACATTATGTATTTCCACTTACTGGCTGAAATTGAAGTTGAGAGGTTGAAATCACCTTTGGAAGGTGGCACTGTGGATTGGATCAGTATCTTAGCTACTGTAGATGTGGGGGAGCTCATGATGTTAATATACAATTCTAGAAATCATGAAACTTGTGTGTGATCTTGGGCAGGTTACCTAACCTTGTATAAAAGATGAGGTAGCCAGATGGTGCAGTGGGTAGAGCTCTGGACCTGGAGTCAGGAAAACCTGAGTTTGAATCTTGCCTCAGGCAAGAGTGAGAATAAGAGTTCTAGAAAGTCATATGAAGAAGAAAAAAATGGCTTATTCTGAACTGTGTCATCTTGTAAATCATAAAGTAACAGTGGAAGGTAAAACCAGCTTTAGTAAAGTGTGGCAAGATATCTGATCAAGCAAGGGCATTCAAAGTTGAAACTGGAAAAGAAATGGACAAGATTTGCAAAAGCTATTTCCTCCATCAAGGATAGTGGAAATGTCACACTTAGCCCCTAATATCATAGCCCCAAGGTGCTTCTAGAGAAAGCAGGAATGACACGAAAGAGAAAGAAGATGGGGAAAGCAGATAGATTGGTCAAAAGAACACCATGCATTTATTAAGTGCCTACTGTGTGCCAGACACTGGCTCAAGTGCTGGGGATATGAAGAAAGGTAAAAGACAGCATCCCCGCTTTAAAGGAGTTCACAATCTAATGGGGGAGATGATGTGCAAACCACTATGTACTACTAATAAATAATGAATAAAAGGGTAAATTGAAGATAATCCCAGGGGGAAGGCACTAACCTTAAGGAAAACTGGGAAGGGTCTCTTGTAGAAGGTGGGGTTAGGCTTAGAAAGAAGCCATGAGGTGGACATAAGGAAGAAGAGAGTTCTAATGGGGGGGCAGCCATTGAAAATGCCTAGAGCAGAAAGATGGAATGTCTTGTTAGGGAAACAGCCAGGATAATGATGTCACTGGATCCCAGAGTATGTGATGGGGAGTAAAGTATAAGAAGACCAGAAAGGTAGGAAGGTACCAGGTTCTAAAAGGCTTGAAGATCCAGAGAATTTTCAATTTCATCTTGAAGGTGACTGGAGCCACTGGAGTTTATTGAAAGGGAAAGTGACATGGTCAGAACCCAGCTAGCTGAGTGGAAGATAGATTGAAGTAAAGAGATGAGCTAGCAGGCTATTGTAGTAGGCCAAACATGAGGTAATGAAGGGCTGGAGTGGAGTGATGGGAGTGTCAGAAGAAAGAAGGGACCATATACAAGAGATGTTACAAAAGTAGAAGTAGCCCCTGATCATAGGGGCGTGCTCTCCAAAGATGTATGTATGACACACTTTTACATTTAGATTTTATTATTAGCACATTCTCCATCACTTTGTTAAGTCTAGACAGGCAGTACAATAACCGATGAAGACATGACTTTGCTGGTTTCCAAGGGGTAATTGCTGACACTGAAAATTTAACACTTGGCTCTGGAGTTTAAGGAAGCCGCAGGAAACATGTTTGTAATCAGACTTCATGGTTGTATACTCCTTTAAAGCCACTTCTTTGTTTGATTGTTTGTTTCATCATTTCAGTTGTGTTTGATTCTCCATGACCCCATTTGTGGTTTTCTTGGCAAAGATACTGGAGTGGTTTGCCATTTTCTTTTGCTATTCATTTTACATATGAGGAAACTGAGGCAAACAGAGTGAAGTGACTTGCCCAGGGTCACACAGCTAGTAGATGTCTGAGGATGGATTGGAACTCACAAAGATGAAACTTCAGGCCATGCACTTTATCTACTGTGCCACTTAGCTTCCCCAAGGCCATCTCAGCTAACTCTAATGCTCTACTGATCATTACTTAATTATGTGGCCCTTGGCATTTCTACATTTAGCCTACACCTTTGGATTTTTCACATGCTCTAGTTAATTTGCAATTGACCTCCCTTGGCTTCAGGGCCATATGCCTTATTTCCCTACCTGGATTTAAGCTTATTGAAGACAGTCTCCTGTTTATTTAGACTGACTTCCCTCCTCACTCCACTGTCCCTAGAAGAATCTAATGTATCACCGTGTAAATGAATGACCTCTAACATTTTGAAAATATCAGAGTACCCCTGTGGTAAATGAAGATACTAGGAGGCTGTTACAAAGTGGTGGTTGGACATCCATCCTCCGACTACTCAACTGTTTAGCAACTGATTATGCATAGAATGATGCATAATGGAACTGAATCTCAGCCATACTTAATGATTCACAACTGTACCTGAGACTGGACCAGCCTGGCGGAGCTAGGGACCTCCTCCCAACTTGACTTCAAATCTTTAATGAACTCTTTTTGCAAGAATGTTAATGTTTTACTTAGTTGTCTGAATTTCACAATGAAATTCACTAAAAAGGAGATGAGGAAGCTGTCCTCTCCCCTGGAAGGTTGCATCTTGAGAGTACAGATAGGAGGGACCTCTGCAGCACACTATCAGAAGGACCCTCCCAGTTAAGAGACTGAGACTGCCTTCCTTAGTGATATGATCAGGCCAGGCTGGTACCACAATTCCTTCTCTTTGCCCACAGACAAACACAGATCAAAAGATTCCCCTATCTATGGGTCTCTCTTCTCTCAGGAATATATGAACAGGACAAACCATCAGAGAACCGAATGCAGCTGCTTGGAATGCCAAGCAAACAGGGTAACACAGATGGGAAAGAAGGAACAGAATCCCAAGCCTGAGACAACTTTGAATGAATGAAGTTCTGTAATTCTGCAGGCTTGCTCAAACCTTACACCTGCAGTTTCCTCAGCAATCAAGGTGTTCAAAAACTTGCCTCAGTTAATATTAGGACAAACAGCTCAGATCAACGGATCACCAGCATCAGGGAGACCCATGCTGCTGCCTTTTATTAGCTGCTTGTTAATTTATTTATTAGCTGCTTTCCATTAACAGTGGATGAAAATGACCCAGACTTATGCCCCCCTTTGTTGTTCCAGAAAGGTCTGTGGATCCATATTCGCAGTTTATATTGGTGTTGCCAGCACCTGTCAGTGAGAGCTGGGTGAGTGTTCTTTTGGTGACTATAAATGGTTTTATTACGTGTATCGTGCCTGTGCCGCTCTCTGTTCAAGAGAAATGAATCACTTGGAAAAAAGAGTTGTTGCAAAGGCTGTCTTGGAATCTTGGGGCCACAGGCTGAGGTTATTCCAAACTCAGAGGAAAATGAAGTTAATGAACTTTTCTAACTTGTTCACACTTGCCTCAGAAATTTCTCAGTGCTTCCTTTGCTCTGATTTAAAGTAATTGTACAAAGTAACACTAGATAGTTCCTTATTGGTGGCAATTAAAGATTTAATGAAACTTGGATTCATTAACTTGTGCAGCCTTCTTCAAAATCACCTTGCTGAGGCCTGCAGCGTGCCCTAATGATCCATGAAGCCTGCATTGTCTTAAAATCCCACAGTGAGCTTTTCCAACAGGTTAGGCTATAAAAAGCCATGACTGTCTAGTTTGTCATGTCTCTTGTTGTTTTCAAATTACTTAGTTTTGGAGTGGGTAGTGGAATGAAGTTGATCAGCAAGGAACATGGTGCACTGAAGGATGCTGAGTCAGAAATTCAAAGACCCCATGTTCAAATCTCAGATGTGCCACTTTCTACTTATGTGACCTTGGGCAACTCTTTTCCCATATCAAGGCCTTGGTTTCATCCTCCATGAGCCCTATGGTCTCTTACATTCCCTTTTAGCTTGAAATTCCTGATCCTGTGACAGCCAGGGACCTACAGGTCACCTGTATTGTGAAAAAATGGAATCTCGCAGTTTAGATTCAAAGATTACTAACTTACTGCTGCTGCAAAGTTTTCTTCTTAAGCAGATATAGACCTTGGTGTCAGGGGAGTAAGACTTGGACAGCTAAAATCTTTTGTAAGTGCTCAGACCTTCCTGCAGCCAAACGAGGCTGACCATTGTTGACCCAAAGCCAAGAAGCTATGTTGTTAGACGTTTGGTTGGGCTTTTGTACTGGTATTTGAGATGTACTGCAATAAAATCTATCATGGGATGCATGTTGCATGCTTTAGCCTAGGCAAAAAGGCAATAAACTTCATGACTGGTTTGCTGTTGCCTTCTAGACTTTTGGCAGTTAGCTGCACTCTGATGCCTGAGGAATCGTGTGTAGATTATCTCACAGTAACATTCTGCTGATTCTTTCACAAGTAAAAAATTGGAGGGGGGTCAGTAATAGACCTCTTTAAGTGGGAAAAGTTACCTCTATATGGACATAACAATGCTGTTGATTGTCTAAAGTCCCTGATCTGTAAACACAGAGTTCCTTTAAGTTCAGATCTCCTATTTTGGGGTACATGCTAGAGATGGGGATTCAGGTCTGTTTGGAGGAACAACACACAATAGTGGTAAAAGTTCCGGCTTTAATATCAGAAGACCTGGGTTTGAATTCTAGCTACTCTACATGTGTGGCCTGGGACAAGTCACTTCAACTCTTCGGGCCTTAGTCTTCTTCCCTGTACGATGAGGGGTTTGAATCTGATGTCTTTTAAGCCCCACTCTAGCTCTAATACTCTAATCTTGTGAAATAAAACTTCTCACTGTTCCAAGTTTTCCCAGAGAGTTTGCTATTACTGGATGTTTTCCTGCCTCATCTGTCACTTTTTTGAGACTAAGTTCTAGACTTCTTTCCCCCCTAGAAACCTTCTTGAAACAATCAAACCACTCTAAATTTCCTCAGCCCTACTGAATGTAGTAGGCTCTATGTTTGCTTGCTTCTCAGGTTCATCTACCTTAATGTGCTTCCTTTTACAGATAAGGAAACTGACCAGAGAGGTTATTGACCTTGTCCAGCCTTGTCCAGGTAATAAATGACAGAGCTGTGATTTGAAACCTGGGCCGCCTCTAACTACAAAACCAGTGTTTTCCATTGTGGCACATGCTAAGGGTTGGATGTGTATGAATATGTGAATGACTTCTTTGTAGCTAGGTTGTAACTTTATTGAGGACAGTAATGCATCTTCCTCCTCTCTTCCTTTTTTTTTTTTTGGTGAGGCTCCAAAGTATCCACACTGTAGATACTGTGTAGAGCACACAGTTTGCCTATTTCCCAACAGGAGACTAAATACTGAATTTTCATGCCACCTTCACCAGCATTTCCAAGCAGGCCCAGTAAATAACAAATGCAGAAATGACCAGATCACAAAATTTGTATCTGTCCTTTGGTATTTTCTATCCCCTGTTATTTCCCTTCAGCTTTCTGCCTTCTGTTTGGGGCTCAGAGGAAATACTTTTCCCTGGGTGATTTCTAGGAGGCATTCTGAGGTTTGATGTCTTTTCACACAGAATACTAATTAGAGTCAAAGAAAAATGCTTTCTGTTTTTCTCCAATATTAATAGGACAGTGTGTTTCCAGAGTCATAAAGGCTTTATTCATTTTTGTTCATTGTTTAATTCTGTAAATTTTTCAAAAAACTACATGCTCATTGCTAAAACAAGACTCTCCTCTGAATTAAAGCTTAAGGCAAAATCTACATGTGGGCACAGAGTGATAAAAAGTGAAATATTTTAAAAATGGGTTTGTTGCTTTGGTCTACACAAGACAAATGATTGGCTTGATTTTGCCACCTACTGAAATGATCATTTGTTTTGTATTTGCATAGACATGTTAGGAAAAGTGACAAGAGGGAAAGGAGCAGCATATGGAGTTTTCCTAGCTCTGTTTTTCCCTCTGCCCCAAGTTGCCTGTTTTTTCTGGACTCTCTAGTTGGCATCACTTCTGCCATCGCTAGGCTAGGACTCTTTTCACTGTGATCTCATTATCTACTCTGCAGATCCCTTCTCTCCTTAGTTCAAAGAAGATAAGCTTGGAATTTCTCAAAGGGAAGTTTTAAAATACATAAATGAGGAATTCAACCTAGGGATAGAGAGGGTACTCAACTAGGGATAGAAATGTATAAAAACCTCCGTTTGGCATTTAAAGCCCTTTTTAAACCAGTCTCTTCCAACCCCTTCAGTCTTCTTAAACTTTACTCGCCTCCCAATATTCTATGATCTAGCTACATTGACTTCCTTGATTTTCCAATCTAGATGCCTTTGCACCTGTTGACCCCTATACCAAGAATACTCTTTTCTTCTCCTTCTGCCTCTTGGTTCCTTGGCTTCATTCACAATACAGCTCAAGGAACTACTGCAAGAGGTGTTTCCCAGTTTCTCTTGCTACTAGTGTCTTCCCTTAGAGACTGCATTTCATCTCCTCTGTATATATCTTGTATTCACTTTAGAGTTTGCAAGTTGTCTCCCTCATTGGAATGTCTGCTTCTCAAGGGCAAGTATTATTTTTTTACTGTGGTGCCTGGTATATAGTAAGTGCTTAATACATGTCTTTTGACTGATTCTTGATGGACTTGAGGGACAGAGGCAAAGATGGGAAATGGACTCTCATGTGAGCACCAAGAAGAAAGTCAATTTTGCCAAATCATAGAGGACAGGAATGGGAGCTATGTATGATAAAGTCGGAAAGGTAGATTGAGTCCAGGTTGTCAAGCTACACAGAGGAGCTTACATTTGATCCTAGAGGCAGTAAGGAGCCATAAGAGTTTAAGTGGGAGAATGACAAGATTAGATGAAGTGAAGAGGGAGGGAAATTATTTAGAAAGTCATTGGAGTAATCCAGGCAAGAGGTGATGGCTGAACCAGAGTGATGTCCCTATGAGCGCAGAGTAGGGATCTTCTGTCTGAATTCCCCATAAAACAGCAAGATTTAGCAACTGATTCAAAACATAGAGTGAGAGAAAGTACGGAGTCACAAATGTCTCATCTGAATGATTGGGAGGATAGTGGTACTCTCAACAATAAGAGAAAGATTCAGAAGAGAAATGGATTTGAGGGGAAAATAGTGGGATGCTGCTTTGGGCTTGTTTTGAGATGTCTGCAGGACACATGATCTGAAATGAGTGACAAGCTGTTAATGATATTTTACTGGGGTTCAGGAAAGAGATTGCAGTTAGATGTGTACAGCTAGGAGGCCAAATCTAGATTATGAAGGGCTTTTGATGCTAAACATTTGCATATGTTCAAGGCAATGGAGAGACTCTGAGGATTCTTGACCTTGAACAGGGGAAGGACAGGAAGATCACTTTGTCAGCTATGTTGAATATGGATTGGACAGGAGATAGACTGGAGGCAGGGAAGCTAATTAGGAGGCTCCTACAGCAGCCCAAGGGAGAAATTATGAGGACCTGAATTGGACTGATAGCCATGTAAGTGGAGACAAGGGGACATAGCTTAGAGATGGCTTGGAGGTAGACTTGACAAGACTTGGCAGTGTTTGAAGGATGAGACAGGGTGAGGAGGTAAAAATGACTCCTAGACTGCACACCCAGGTAAGTAGAAGAATGATGACCCCTTTGACAAAAGCAGAAAAGTTAGGATGTGGGGTGGATTTAGGGGAAAAAAAAAACATTATAACTTCCAGTTTGTACATGTTGAGTCTTAGATGTTTTGGGGACATTCAGGTGGAGTTGTCCAATTAGCAGATGAAAAAGTAGAGTTAGGGCTCAGGACAGAGAGATGAGGGCTGGATATATATACTGGAGAGATCTACAGAGAGATGAGAGTTGAATCCATTAGAATTGATAAAATTGTTGAGAGAAGATAGAGAAGAATTGAGGGTCTAGAGCTAATTTCTTATCATCACTTGTCAGACCCCCTACATTCCAGCCAAACTGGTTTCCCTTAAAAAGCATTGCATCTCCCATCTCCATGCCATTGCAAAGCTGTTAGCCATGCCTAAAATGACTTCCCTCTTTTGCTTTCAAACTGTAACCTAAGGCTCTCTCTTATTTCCCAATTGATAATGCTCCCTATGTGCCAAATTACTTTGTATCCATATCATATAAACTTTGCATTTATTTATCTATCTACATGTTGTTTTCCCCAATAGAATGTAAGCTCCTTGAAGGCAGGGATGATTTTATTTTTATTTCTTTTTCTCCAGAATCTAGCACAGTGCCTGGCAGCTAGGTGGTGAAGTGGATGGAGGGTCAGCTCTGGAATCAGAAGGGCCTGAGTTCAAATCTGGCCTCTGACACTTACTAGCTGTGTGACCCTAGGCAAGTCACTTCATCCTGTTTACCTCAGTTTCCTCATCTGTAAAATGAGCTGGAGAAGGAAATGGCAAACAACTCCAATATCTTTGCCAAGAAATCCCTAAATGGGGTCACCAAGAGTCAGATACAACTGAAATGACTCAACAGCAGGCCATGTAGGTGAGTTCTGGACTTGAAGTTGGAGAGATCTGAATTTCAATCCTGCCTTAGATATTTAATAGTTGCATGACCTCTTTCTCCCCCACTTTACTTATCTATAAAATGAGGATAATAATAATTCCTACATCACTAGGTTATTTTAAGAATCAGATGAGATAATATATGTAAAATGGTTTGCAAAAAACAAAACATTTTATAAATGTTAACTGCTATTATTAGCTATTATTATTAGTTTGAAAGAGTTCATTGATTAGTCAAAGATGTGAGTGGGTAGCATCTGAAATGAGATCACATTCAGAATATATCTCTTACATTTCATATACCTTTTAATATGCTGATTTTGCACTACCTACCATGGGGTCTTTGTGATCTTTTTTTAAACTTTGAGGAGACTGAGTTTAAAACAGGATTACTAATTGAACTCTTTGATCTCCTAGAAGTGAAAACAAGTGCCTGAGAATTACTACTTATAATAAAAGCCATTAATAACCTATTTAATTCCAACACTAAAATAACTGTTAATTGCACAAGCCTTAATAGTGGTTAATCAACCTGGCAGAGGAAAATTGAGGTATACTTTAGTAATAAACCAGTCATGTGAAATAAATCAAGGATGAAAGTCAGACTGCAGTTAATTTATTGAAAGTAGGATGTGATTTCCAAATGATTTTTACACCTTCTATATTTCATTATGCTCCCAATGATACCCACAGCTTCCCTGGGGAAACCCCGGTCCCTGGTTGTGTTTTGCTCCAAGTTCCAGCCACTAACTTGAAGACAGCTAGACCCAAGGGGCTAGCAGAGAATCGCGCATTTCTAGACAAAATGGTGGGGCCTCTTCCCATGGGGGAAGATACATATGCCTATTTAAAAATTAGCCAGGCTTGTTTGGTTGCCTTAAAGTGTTACCAAGAGGCATCTTAAACAAGGTAAAATTTGTCATCTTGCTTGGACTACAACCAAGAAGAACTAATTAGCAGAAAACACTTTCCCCCTGCTGGCTGCAAAATTAGTCTTGAGGTCAAAATAAATGATAATGAGAAAGCAGGGTTATTAAGTCTGAAGCAGAGTTTCCAGAGGATAAATATAAAAGGTCATTGAATAGAGTATTATTAGTGAGATGCTTTCAGGCTAGTAGGTTTAGATTGGCTTAATAGAACTGACTGCATGTTTTAAAATAAATTTGCATCATATACTTTGCTTTTATCTCCCCTGAATTGTTAAATGAACAAAGATAAGTTACCAGGAATTTTTAATCGTAGACGAATTCAAAACATTCTGGAATCTTAACTTTTCAAAAACTGACAGTAGCCATTGCTCAAAAGAAAACAAAAACATTCTATACTTGGATAAATATCCGTTAGTGTTTGGTGTGAGTAATTCCCAATGGAAAAATTCCTTCCATTGATGTAGATGGACAGTTATTTGGTAATATAGATTGTAGTTGACTGGGGGCACTGAGAGTGACTTGTCCAAGGTCACACACCTCTTCTATATCAGAGACAGACAGAACTTGAAGCTATCTTTGTCTGATTCCAAAGTTGCCAGCCTATCCACTGCATTATGCTCTACTATCTCTTTTATAGGAGAGAAAGCATGATGTTTTTATTTTCCAGAAAGTGTCATTTTTCTTCAATAAGGGAAGAGACCAGGGTGTTCTCTCTCCTTTGCAAATAGAATCATTCCATCAATGGTGGAATCCAAAGAATCTAAGGTAATGAGCTGTATTTCCTCATATTGCACCCCAGGTACAAAGGGGGTTGGGTCAGCTAGGTGACACTGCATTGTACAAAGTGCCAGGCCTGAAGTCAGGCAGACTCATCTTTGTGAGTTCAAATCTGGCCTCAGACACTTACTAGCTGTGTGACCCTGAGCAAGTCACTTCATCCTGTTTGTCTCAGTTTCCTCATCTGTAAAATGAGTTGGAAAAGGAAATGGTAAACCGCTCCAGTATCTCTGCCAACAAATCCTGAAATGGGGTCATGAAGAGTCAGACATAACTGAAAATGACTAAACAGTAACTGAAAAGTACAAAGATACGATAACAGCAACTCCCATTGAACCTGGTACTCAGCACCTTAGATATCATAAATCCAGAAGGAACGTCTGAGGTCATCTGGTCCAACCCATCTTTGACCATACCTGACAAGTAGGCACACAGCCACCACATCCAAGGGAACCCTCCTACTTCCTCCTACACCTCCCTCAACTTCAGGAGACTTCCAACTCTTAGGAAAATAAGAGTGGTGAGCTCCCCCAACTAACTGGTAGTTCCAAAATGAGGCTTGAGTGTGGCTAAATGTGGTCCTTCTTTTTACTGTTTTAAAAATATGAGGAACCCCTTTGTATTCCTTTCTGTGTGCCATTTTGGGGATTCCTCATCTTTTCAAAAGAAACTACTACAATTTGCATTATTTTACAGGGCAAAGAGAAAACTGTTTAATGAATCTTAAAGAACTTTACCTAAAGTATTAGCCCAAGGAAATGGGTTTTCCATCACTGGAGCCTTGGTGACCATGTTACAGATACTGTAGAAGGGTTTCCTCTGAAGGTATAGATTAGAATAGAAGATCTGGGGGGAATCTTGAAATTCTGAGTTTCTGTGATATCCAGAATTGAACTCCATAACGCCTTCCCCCAGTTCTGCTCTCTTCTGACTTCTCTATTTCTACTGATGGTAACCATTCTCAGCAGCGAAGCCCAGGAAGCACAGAGCTCAGCCCACAATTTTTAAATTGTCTCTTCTGGATCTATTTTCCAGGTCACTTGTTTTTCCAATAAGATATTTCACATTATCTTCCATTTTTTCATTCTTTTGGTTTTGTTTTGTGATTTCTTGGTTTCTCATAAAGTCATTAGCCTCCATCTGTTCCATTCTGACTTTTAAAGAACTATTTTCTTCAGTGAGCTTTTGAACCTCCTTTTCCATTTGGCTAATTCTGTTTTTTAAAACATTCTTCTCCTCATTGGCTTTTTGGACCTCTTTTGTCAGTTGAGTTAGCCTATTTTTCAAGGTGTTATTTTCTTCAGCATTTTTTGGGTCTCCTTTAACAAGGTGTTGACCCGCTTTTCATGCTTTTCTTGCATCTCTCTCATTTCTCTTCCCAATTTTTCCTCCACCTCTCTTACTTGATTTTCAAAATCCTTTTTGAGCTCTTCCATGGCCTGAGACCATTGAATATTTATTTTGGACGTTTGGGATATAGAAGCCTTGACTTTTATATCTTTCCCAGATGGTAAGCATTGTTCTTCCTCATCCGAAAGGATGGGAGAAGATATCTGTTCACCAAGAAAGTAACCTTCTATAGTCTTACTTTTCCCCTTTTTTAGGCATTTTCCCAACCAGTTACTTGACTTTTGGGTCCTTTGTCAAGAGTAGGGTATACTCTGGGAATCTGTAAGATCTCAGTTCCTCCAAGGTGGCACAATCAAGTGTGTACTGGGCTGGGTGCAGAGAGGGATTTTTGTGTCCAGAATCTTAGCAGTTACCTCTCCACAGCCACCTGGCCTCCAGTTCTGCCAAGTTAGCACTGGGGGCTGATTTTCAGATAAGTTGGATGGGCAGGGCCTCCATTCAGTATGAGACAAAGACCAGCTCCCCCAGGACCTCCACACAGGGCTGAGGCAAGAATCAGCTCCTCAGTGCCCCCAGGGTTTTTATGCTCCAACAATGGATGCGGCTGCTGCGCCTGCCAATGTGGCCTCTGTGGGTGGCTGCCTAAGGCCAGAGCTATGGAAGGCCCTTCTCCCTTCCTGGCCAGCTGAGAAAACCCCATCACTGACCTTTGATGACTGTGGGTTGAGGGATCTGCAAACCTGCTGCTACTGGGACTGGGGATTCCGCAACTGGTGATTCCACCCCCCAAGGGCTGTTCGCCAAGCCACGTGTGGCCAAGGGTGGGCTGGGTTCTGTTTCGTGCCCACTGCCACAGACGTTTCCCATGGGCCTTTCAGGTCACCCTGGGCTGGACATTTCCTCTACTCTGTTGTTCTCCACTTCTGCTGCTCCAGAATTTGTTGAGAGTCCCTCTCTACAGGTATTTTATGGGTTGTGTGGAGAGAGCCTCCATATATGTATCTTTCTACTCCACCATCTTGGCTCTGCCCCCTGAGACATATATTTTTTGAATGTGGCCAATGAGGAAATTTATTTTACTTGACTATCTATATTGGCTACAAAGAATTTGTTCTCCCCACCCCCTACCCTGTAGCCATGGAATGAGATAAAAATAGGGAAAGAAAATAAATTTCTATTAATTAAAAAAAAATAAGATGAAAAAACATCATTCTCCTAGTTACCCAGGCTTGTGATAGTGAAGTTATCTTTGACTCTTTATATCCAGTCAGCTGCCAAATACTTATCTTTTTATGTCTTCAGTATCTGTATTCACTCTTATCAATTCCCACTGGGGCCACCCCAGTTTAAATGCTCATCTGTTCTATTCCTGTCTTCAGTCTGTTCCTCATTTCATCTTGATGCTGTTCACAGAGTAATCTTCTTAAAGCACTGTTCTGATCATTTCTATTGGCTACCCATCACATTTCAAATTGTTTATGATCATCTCTAACTCTCATTTGGGTAAAGCTTCTTCACCTAATCATAGTTGTAAGGGTTATCCCTTTTTATTTTCCTTCAAAGTTTCAGTGATATGATCTTTTAAATACAGGTCATTGGGAACTAGTTGTGGTGTATGGTATAAGGAACTAGTTTAGAACTAGGTTATGCCAAATTTACCAACCAGATCTTGTCAAATCCCAACCCCTTACCTATCTAGTGGGATGGTGTATAGAGCACTGGATCTAGAATCAGAAAGACTTAGTTTCAAATCTCACTTTAAATATTTACTAATTATATGACTCCGGACAAGTCAGTTAGCCTTTTTTGTTACGTTTCCTCAGCTATAGCATGAAAATAACAACTTAGTGGATTTGTAAGGACAAAATGAGAGTATGCATGGAAAACACTGTATAAAGGTGAACAATCATTATTACTAATCTAGGCTTTATCACATGCTAGGTAATTGGGTTAAATTGTTCCTATTTATTGCTTATCTGATCTGTTCCACTGATTGATTTATTTTTCTCTTTTTAACCAGTCCCAAATGCTTTTGATGATTAGCATTTTATAATGTAGTTTTATGTCTTAAAGTGATAATTTTCCTTCATTGCTATCTTTTTTTTCCCATTATTTACCTTGAGCTTCTATGCCTTTTTATTCCTAAAAGGAATTTTGTCATATTTTCTCTATCTCTTTAAAGCAGGTCTGCACAACCTGCAGCCCACCAAAGGATTTCAGGTGACTGTCAAAAAATGTGAAGAAAAACATCCTTTGTATGCAGAGGAACTCCTTTGGTAGTCTTCAGATTGTGTAGTCTTGTTTTAAAGTAATATGTTGTTTTTTTCTGTGCAGTTTATAGCATTAGAGTTGCCTGGGGGACTAGGACTAGGATGAAATATTATGTGTTAGAGTCAAGACTTGAACTCAGGTCTTCCTGGCTTTCAGGCTAATTATCTATCTACTTATGCCATGCTGCCATCATATCATATGCAAATAAAAGTCACTTTTTCCTCTTTGCTAATGTTTATGCTTTCTTTTGTTTTATTGCTATAAGTAACATTTCTACAGCTATATCAAATAATAATGAGGAAGAAGTATCCTTGCTTTATCCTTGTATTGAGTGCAAAAATTATTAATGTTATTTCACTGTAAATGATATTAGATTTTGGTTTTAGAAACACATTTTTCTTCAAACTCAAATGACCTTTCTATGCCTCTTCTCTCTAGAATAAATGAGTGCTGCATTGGGACAAGTACTTTTTTGTTGTTGTTATGTAGCTAGAGTTTGTTTTTTTTTTTTATATGGCATTCTTGCATTCCTGGTATGAAACAACTTGGTTATAGCGAATAGTGCTTGAATATATTGCTATAGTGTTTTTGTTAGTATGTATTTAAAATGTGCCAACACTTGTTAATGACATTAATCTATATAGTTCTTTTTCTCTTCCTTATCCCTGCCTGATTTAGGTATTAGGGCCATATTTTTTTTTCTCACAAAAAGAACACGAAAGTATGCTTTCTTTTTCAGTTATTGAGAAAAAGTTTTTTCTTAGTGTAAGATTTGGTTGTTCTTTATACATGTGATAGAATTCACTTGCAAATCTGGAATATTCAGTTTCATTTTATGAAATGGTATTTCAATTCTCTGTTTCTTTTTTGTTCATTTGGGAGAAAATAATGTGGTACAGTCAAAAGAGCACTAGTTGATTCAGAGGACTTGAATGCAAATCTAGTCTCTAATACTTACTATCTGTGTGACCTTGGGTAAGTCATTTAATTTCCTGAGTCTCAGTTTCTTTATCTGTATTATGAGGTGTTTGAACTAGATGATCTCTAAGGTTTCTTCTAACTCTAAATATGATACTATGATCTTGTATGTAACCCAACATATCCTTTAAATGCTTGGTTTTAATAGCATATAATTATAGGTACTAGTTTTTGATAAATCTTTTTCTTTCTTCTCTTACCCCTTGTGCATTTTTTACTTTGGTTATTTATTTTTTCCCCCTCTCATCTTTTACCAGGTTAAGTAAAAGTTTATTGATTTAAGCTAGGATACAGCTTCAATTGTGATATATGGTCTCTAGGATCAAATAGAAACTCTACTGTTTAGCTTTTATAGACCTTCCCAAACTGACCTCAGTCAACCTTTCCTCATTCTTTATTACTGCTCTTTCCACACTCTGCAGTCCAGGAAAGCTGGCATTCTCTCTGATCCTTATACTGGATACTGTGTCTCTCTTGTCCGTTACCGTTGCATGGGCTGGCTCTCATATCTGAAGTTCATTCCCTTCTTGTCTCCACCTCATAGAATCTCTTTCCTACTTTAAAATGCAGCTAAATGGCCATTTTCTAGATGTAACCTTTCTTGGTCCCCCTCAATTGCTAATGCCCTCTTTCCCTAAATACCATGTATTTCACTGTCTTTTACTAATTCTCTATATATTTCTTTTGCAAATATAGTACTTATATTTAGAGACTTATATTTGGGGTGTAGGGTGTGTTCAGGGAGGATCAGTACCTTTGGTGTGATGGCTGCCGAGCCCTTTTTAGGACTATTTTTCACCTTTGGTGTCCACCTGTTCCACCTAACTCTCACCTGTGGCTCCAAGAAACTCCAGCATGCACATCAGCCACACTCCAGTAAACCATTTCAGTAGACGGGCCAAACCAGGTTGAGGGTAACCAAGGGTTCTCAAACCCATTGGTGAGTTAGGGGGATATCTAGCCCAAGCATGTGAAGACTTCCTCTGGTGGAATGGGCAGATGAGAACAATTTGTTCCAATGGCCATGAAGGCAGATGAAGCAGGCAATGTGGAGTGCTTAGAGTTTGGTTAGACAGCAAAGACCCCAAGGTCATCCACTGCATCCTGAGACATTGCCAGTCTTCTTGACCCTGTCCTGCCACTGAATTATGATGGCTCTGGAGAAGAGAGTGAGGCTGATGACTTTGTGCAACTCTGCCTCACTTAAATCCAATTTACAAACAAATCAAAAGACATCACGCAAACCATTTTACTATTATAATTAAAAGTCCTGTAGCAACAGGCAAGTGATGAAGCAGCAGGTGTGGATACACTGGGAGCTGTAGTCACAACCCTGTGCACGGGTGGCCCAGGCCATAGGGTCATTTTTCACTGGAAGCAGCAGTGGGATTTGGCAGCCCCCTTGGACGTCTGAGCAGCCATTTAAGCATTGCACTGCTCATGCCCTGGTGTGAGGAAGAGGTCTAGGAAAGGTGCCCTCAAAATTGTCTGCTTACCCAGTTCTGGCCTGATTACCATGGCAGGCAGGGAGTGCCACTCTGCAGTCAAAACACAAAGAAATGTACAAAATGTATAAAAACATTTGCAAAGATGGTTCCACCCACCATCAGCACATGAAACATGTGCACACTTATAGGCAACACAAAATCCAGTAGACCTGAAAGACGAACTGCTCTTGTTGCAAGAGAACTCAACAGGCATCCCATCCAAATATCAGTCCTGAGTGAAACAAGACTGGCAAACGAAAGCCAGCTTACTGAAGTAGGAGCTGGATAAATATCTTCTGGAGTGGCCACAGTGAAGGGGAGTGTGGTGAAGCTGGCATTGGTTTTGCAATCAAGACTAATCTAGTCAGCAAGCTGGTATGCCTGCCAAAAGGACTGCATGACAGACTCATCACAACACGATTGCCACTTGCAGGAAAACATCATGCCATCATCATCATCAGTATCTATGCTCCCACCATGATGAACTCTGATGAGGTCATAGAAAACTTTTATGAAAACCTAGAGACCCTTAGCATCAGTGTGCCAAAAGAGGACAAGCTTATGATTTTGAGTGACTTTAATGCTAGAGTAGGCTCAGACTACCAGATTTGGCATGGAGTCCTAGGGAGGAATGGAGTGGGAAACAGCAACAGCAATGGCCGTTTACTGCTGAAGACTTGTGCATCACATGACCTCATCATCCAACACTGTCTTCCATTTACCTAAACACAATAAAACTTCCTGGATGCACCGTCACAACAAACATTGGCATCTGACTATATGATTGTAAGGAGAAGAGACAGACAAGATGTGAGAGTGACAAAGGCAATGTGCGGTGCAGAGTGCTGGACTGAACATAGATTTATCCTTTCCAAGCTAAATATTCTCATTCTTCAAAAGTGACACCCCCAAGGAAAAAATAACTACGAGAAGAATTAATCTCAACAAATTATAACTCTTCTCCAAGCATGAACAGTTTGTTAACGTGGAGGGAAAGGTGAGTCAAACACACAGTTGGCAACAGTGCAACAGA
Organism: Notamacropus eugenii; assembly: GCF_028372415.1. Taxonomy (NCBI): domain Eukaryota; kingdom Metazoa; phylum Chordata; class Mammalia; order Diprotodontia; family Macropodidae; genus Notamacropus; species Notamacropus eugenii. The sequence continues at coordinate 67,327,076 of NC_092879.1, read as the reverse complement.
AAAGGAGCAGGCAACTTCCTGAGATTTGGTATACAGTACTGCATTTGCTCACCTGGGTCAGAACACTCAAACACCAAGACTGGTTTAATGAAAATGATGGGGAAATCCAGAAGCTGCTATATGAAAAAAGAGAACTCCACAGGATTTACCAGCAGGATGGTTCATCCATCTCTAAGAAGGCAGCATTTAATTCCATCAAAAGTAAACTACAAGCAAAGCTTAGAGAGATGCAGGATTCCTGGCTCAGTAACAAGGCAGATAAAGTTCAGTTTTATGCTGATAGTAACAATCCAAGGTGATTTTATGATTCCCTGAAATCTATTTATGGAACAAAAACCTATAGTGCATCAAAACTACTCAGTGTTGTTGGAGCCATGTTGATTAGTGATAAGGACATGATCCTAGAGAAATGGGCTGAACACTTGCATAATGTTCTTGACAGACCATCATCAATCAATACTGAGGCCATTGGCTGTTTACTTCAGGTTGAAGTCAATCCCTCCTTGATTGAACTTCCAACTGAAGAAGAGGTTTTGAGTGCCAATAGGCTCCTTTCACGTGGCAAAGCACCTGGTGCTAATTCTATTCCAGCTGAGATTTACAAGGTAGGGGAACCATTGTTCATCCAAAAACTGACTGAAATTTTCCAGGCAATATGACAAGAGGAGGTTATCCCCCAGGAGTTCAAGAATGTCTCCATTGTCCATCTCTATAAAGATAAAGGGAATAGATCCTCCTGTGACAGTCACAGAGGGGGTCTCTCCCTTAGTCATTGCTGGCAAGATTCTTGCTAGAGTCCTCCTTAATAGGCTGATCCTTCACCTGGAAGATGGTCATACACCTGAGAGCCAGTGTGGTTTCAGAAAGGGCTGAATAACAGTTGATATGGTGTTTGCTGCCTGACAACCCCAGGAGAAATGCCAGGAACAGAACAGAGGTCTGTACACCACGTTTCTGGATCTGACCAAGGCCTTTGACATTGCTAGTAATGAGGGCTTATGAAAAATTATGTCAAAATTTTGTTGCCCAGAGAAGTTCATCAGTATTGTATGTCAATTTCATGATGGCATGTTTGCCTGGGTTCTGGATAATGGACAATGCTCTTGTGCCTTCCCAGTCACCAATGGAGTGAAACAGGGCTGTGTGCTTGGTCCCATGCTTTTAGCATGATGTTTTCAGCCATGCTGACAAATGCTTTCAATGAGGGTGAACATGGCATCAAGGTCAGCTACCATACTGATGGTAAGTTCTTCAATTTGAAAAGGCTACAAGCCAAGACCAAAGTGGAGGGGAGTCTTGGTGCATGATTTTCTGTTTGAAGATGATTGTGCACTCAATGTAGCCTCTGAGGTTGAGATGCAACAAAGAATGAATTAATTCTCTGCTACCTATGCTAATTTTGGCCTAACAGTTAACACCAACAAAACACATTTGCTCCATCAGCCAGCACCACACCATCCACACATGGAACCATCAGTTACAACAAATGGAGAAGTTTTGAATGCTGTGGACAAGTTCTTTTACCCTGGTAGTGTACTTTCCAGGGATGTACACATTGATAATGAGGTTGATGCACACATTACCAGAGCTAGCTCAGTATTTGGGAGGCTCCAAAGAAAAGTATGAGGGAGAAGAGGTATTAGACTAACTACCAAATTGAAGGTCTACAGAGCCATTATGCTGACCTCATTGTTGTATGCCTGTGAAACATGGACAGTCAGTCTACCAGTGCCATACCAGGAAACAATCACTTCCATTTGAGCTGTCTCGGGAAGATTTTGAACATCACCTGGCAGGATAAGGTACCAGATACTGAGATCCTTACTCAAACTAAAGTGCCAGGCATTCAAACTATTCTTCAGAGAGCGCAACTCTTATGGGCTGGCCACGTTGTTTGAATGCAAAATGTATGCTTGCTAAAAAGACTATTTTAAGGAGAACTTGCATGGGGCAGGTGATCACATGGGGCTCAGAAGAGGCGATACAAGGACAGTCTCAAGGTCTCTCCGAAGAACTTTGGAATTGATTGTTTGACATGGGAGACACTGTCCCAGGGCCATTCAGCATGCCACACCCACATCAGAAAAGTTACTATGCTCTATGAGCAAAGCAGAATTGAAATAGCTCAAAGGAGATGTAGGATGTGCAAATTTGGAGTATCCACCCCAAATGTTCACATGGACTATTTGTGGCCAATCTGGTAGAGCATTCTGGGTTCGTATTTGTCTTATTAGTCACAGTCTGACACACTAAAACTTGACTTTATCATAGCGATGTCATTTTGGTCATGTTTGAGAATGAAGGATGAGGGGTGGAGCCAAGATGGTGGAGTAGAAAGACACATATACTCTGGCTCTTCCACCAGAGCCCATAAAATACCTGTAAAAAAAGATTCAACAAATTCTAGAGCAGCAGAAGCCACAAAGTGACAGAGTGGAGGAGATGTCCAGCCCAGGGTGACCTGGAAAACCACCAGGAAAAGTCTGTCACACCAGACATACAGAGCACAAGCCCAGCTTTGGTCATGTGGTGCCAGGAGGACCAGGGTCAGAGTAAGCATCTGGGACAGAATCCTCGGCAGAGCAGTGGAGGTTGGAAGATCCCTTAACCCACAGGCTCCAAAGTTACTTCAAAGAACAGTGAGAGAGCTTTTTCACCTCTGTGACAAGGGAGCAGGGTCCTCCCCTAGCCCCAGGCCCACACAGTGGCAGCAGCAGCAGCAGCAGGTAGCCTGGCCATGGCAGGCAGCAGCCAGAGTCCATTGTTCCATTGTTGGAATGCTTAGTTTAAAGCCCCTGAGGGAACTGAACTGCTGATCTGAATCTCAGTCACCAGTCAGGCCAGGGAGTAAACCCCTCTCCCTGGATTGTGCCACCTTGGAGGAACTGAGAACTTAAAGGTCCCAGCATATATTCTACTCTTGACAAATGACTCAGAAGTCAAGTAACTTGTTGGGAAAATGCCCAAAAAAGGGGAAAAGTAAGACTATAGAAGGTTACTTTCTTGGTGAACAGGTATTCTCTCCCATCCTTTTGGATGAGGAAGAAGAACAACACTTACCTTCAGAGGAAGACATGAAAGTAAAGACTTCTGTATCCAAAATAAATATGCAATGGCCATGGAAAAACTCAAAAAGGACTTTGAAAATCAAGTAAGAGAGGCTGAGAAAAAATTGGGAAGAGAAATGAGAGTGATGCAAGAAAATCATGAAAAGTAAGTCAACACCTTGTTAAAGGAAAACCAAAAAAAATGCTGAAGAAAATAACACCTTTAAAAATAGGCTAACTCAATTGGCAAAAGAGGTCCAAAAAGCCAATGAGGAGAAGAATGCTTTAAAAAGCAGAATTAGCCAAATGAAAAAGGAGGTTCAAAAGCTCATTGAAGAAAATACTTCTTTAAAAATGAGAATGGAACAGATAGAAGCTAATGACTATGAGAAACCAAGAAATTACAAAACAAAACCAAAAGAAAGAAAAACTGGAAGAGAATGTGAAATATCTCACTGGAAAAACAACTGACCTGAAAAATAGATCCAGGAGAGAAAATTCGAAAATTTTGGGACTAGTTGAAAGCTATGATCAAAAAAAGAGCCTAGACATCATCTTTCATGAAATTATCAAGGAAAACTGCCCTGATATTATAGAACCAGAGGGCAAAATTAATATTGAAAGAATCTACCAATCACCTCCTGAAAGAGATCCAAAAAGAGAAATCTCTAGGAATATTGTAGCTAAATTCCAGAGTTCCTAGGTCAAGGAGAAAATATTGCAAGCAGATAGAAAGAAGCAATTCGAGTATTGTGGAAATACAATCAGCATAACACAAGATCTAGAAGTTTCTACATTAAGGGATTGAAGGGCTTGGAATATGATGTTCCAGAAGTCAAAGGAACTAGAATTAAAACCGAGAATCACCTACCCAGGAAAACTGAGTACAATACTTCAGTGGAAAATAAAGGACAACAACCAACCAACATTGCACATATTTTCAGACTTTTTTGATGTGTTAATTTTCTTTCCTTTTCTTTTTTCTTATGTTTACATAATATTATTTGTTATATGAGATGACTTTTTAGAAGGGATAGGATACCAGGAGGAATCATGATTATGTTAAAAAAAAATCAGTAAAAAAACTCGTTCTAAAAAGTCACAAATTTTGAACTATGCCCAAAGAGCTACAAAACTGGTCATACCCTTTCACACAGCAATACCACTACTAGGTCTTTTTCCAAAAGGGAAAAGGATGCTTTATACAAAAATTTTTATAGCACCCCTTTTTGTAGTGACAAAGAATTGGAAATTGAGGGAATGCCCATCAATTGGGCAATGGCTGAACTAGTTTTGGTATATGATTGTGATGAAATACTATTGTGCTATAAGAAATGATGAGCAGGATGGTCTTAGGAAAACCTGAAAAGACTTACATGAACTGATGCATAGTAAGTAGAACCAGGAAAACACAGTAACAGCAATATTTTACAATGATCAACTGTGAATGACTTGGCTATTCTCAGCAATACAATGATCCAAGACAATTCCAAAAGACACATGGTGAAAAATGCTATCCACCTCTAGAGAAAGAACTGACAGAGTCTAAATGCAGATAGAAGAATTCTATCCATTGTGTGTATGTGTGTGTGTGTGTGTGTGTGTGTGTGTGTGTGTGTGTATTTCCTTCGGGTCTTTGTCTTCTTTCAGAACATGAGTAATATGGAAGTGTTTTTCATGACTGCACATGTGTTACCTATATCAAATTCTTACTGTCTCAGGGAGGGGGAAGGTGAGGGAAACGGAGAAAATTTAGAACTCAAAAAATTTTTTACATGAATGGTAAAAATTTTCTTTATGTATAATTGGGAAAAATATTATTAAAAAAGAAAAAGTCTCTCAGAAGAACATGACAAATTTTAAAAACATGCATCACATCCCCTGTGGGGCTACATCCTCAACTTATTTTCACTGAGAAAGATTGAGCTTCCACTGGGGAGACTATTACTTCTCTCCTCAGGATTCTGGAGATAACCCTGAGAGGTTGGTGTTTCAAGCACTTTAAGTCATGATTCTACATTAGTGTTCTCCTTATTATCAATTGAACAGTCAAATTTAATTACCTTTTAGAAAAGGGATTTACTAAGAAGGATAACAAGAAAAATTATGCAAATGTTCTCCCTAAACTGAGAGAATATTCTCTCCTTGTACACACAAGATTCCTGGGAAGAGTAGGTTCAGACTTAAAATAGAGAGGCAAATGTGTAGAGAATATGTGGTCAAGGAAGTCCTTTTTTTGCTTTTTGTGGTGTCCTCATGAGGTTACACTTAGGTTTAGCTCTCTTTCCTACTCTAAGAGTAAATACTTTTTCAGAATAAAGAGCCAGCACTTCTTTCTTCAAGGGTCATACTCCTTCAATCCCACCACTGTCCTTTTGTGACTGTCTTTCCAAATTTGTCTGGAGCTGCTTCCACTGCTGTGGACCACCACTGCCCCAGGAGCTTCTGCCACCTCTGAGCTTCAACCGCTAATGGGATCTGTGATACCTGAGAACTATGAAGAGATTTCTTGATCTTCCAAACTCTGCCTGGAAATGCCCACTTTTAAGTTCAAGTTAACTTAATATCAGGAAAAATATGTGTATCACAGACATGGAAGTCAGGTGTGGGGTATGGCCAGCTGCTCTTCCTTAACCTAGAAATTCAAAATTATTCTTCTTCCTTGGAGCTACATGAGAAAAAAAGTGAGAGATGTGTCTCTTGAAGCTTTTGTTTGTACCTTAAGTTCCAGTTCAGAAAATCTTGAGCCATCAGGTCTTTCAGTTTCTCCATTCCACTAGATTTCCTTTTGAATCAGACTATGCCAACCCTTGAGTCATCAAACAAAGAACTGGTTCTTTGTTTCCCTGTGATTGTTTGGAAGTAGGCAGAAAATATCTGTGCATGATGTAAGAATTTAAACCAGGAAGAAAGTATCCATGCATACTTCAAGGGCTAAAATTGGGCAGGAAACATCCATCCAGATGTGCTTCAAGGACTGGCCACACATTGGCCAGCCTCCCTCATTCCAATCCATCCCATTACACCTGAACTCCATAATGTATGAAAAAATAAAAACATTTCTGGAAATATGAGTACAGAAAAAAGTTTCATTTATAAGACTCAATAAATTCAATAAATTGCTGCAAGGAAAAAAAACTGAATTTCAAACTCAAAGTTGTACAAAATGGTCCAAGTGTATGAAGAGGGATCAAAAGAAAAATTACAAACTATTAGTAATCATATGAAGACTGTTACAAAATAAGTTTATTTCACATGCATTTATAATGTATAACTCCCACTTGTTATTGCTGTGTTCATCTTTCATTTTTGAAGAGGACCATGGGTTCAGAGACATGACAACATGACTTACATTTGACTTTGTGCAAGAAGAAATCAAACGCAGCAAAAAACTGATTAAAAGAAATACGACCAGAGAGATTTTGGATGCACGGACACTGATGCTATGCCACGGCCTAGACAGGACCACAGACAAATGGTCATACTCAAGGAAACATGAGCAATAGGCCACAGTGCCCTGAAAGCCAAAATACAGGAACCATCTAAGGTACCAGTAACCACAGCAGAAGCTCCTCCAAGAGGCTCCAGTGAGGGACACATGGAGACACAGGGACATACAGACAGGGACACACAGACAGAAGGAGACACACAGACACACAGACACATGGACAGACAGATGGGGACGCACAGACAGATAGATGGGGACACATGGACAGAGAGATGAGGATACAGACAGGCAGATGGGGACACACAGAAGGGGGACACATGGACAGAAGGGGATACACACACAGACAGATGGAGACTCACGGACAGACAGAAGGGGACACACAGATAGAAGGGGGACATACGGACAGACAGAAGGGAATACACAGACAGATGGGGACACAGACAGATGGGGACACATGGACAGACAGAAGAGGACACATGGACAGACAGAAGGGGATACACAGACAGATGGGGACACACGGACAGAACGAGACACACAGACAGATGGAGACTCACAGACAGACAGAAGGGGACACACTGACAGACAGATGGGGACACACAGGCAGACAGAAGGGGACACACAGGCAGACAGATGGGGACACATGGACAGACAGATGGGGACACATAGACAGATGGGGACACATGGACAGACAGATGGGGACACATGGACAGACAGATGGGGACACACAGATAGAAGGGGGACACACGGACAGACAAGGGGATACACAGACAGATGAGGACACACAGACAGAAGGGGACACACAGGCAGATGGAAGGGGACACACAGGCAGACGGAAGGGGACACACAGACAGAAGGGGACACACAGGCAGACAGAAGGGGACACACGGACAGACAGAAGGGGATACACAGACAGAAGGGGACACACAGACAGAAGGGGGACACACGGACAGACAGAGGGGGACACACAGACAGATGGGGACACACGGACAGACAGATGGGGACACACAGACAGAAGGGGGACACACGGACAGACAGAAGGGGATACACAGACAGATGGGGACACACAGACAGAAGGGGACACACAGACAGAAGGGGACACACAGGCAGACGGAAGGGGACACACAGACAGATGGGGACACATGGACAGACAGAAGGGGACACACAGACAGAAGGGGGACACACGGACAGACAGAAGGGGGACACACGGACAGACAGAAGGGGATACACAGACAGATGGGGACACATGGACAGACAGAAGGGGACACACAGACAGAAGGGGGACACACGGACAGACAGAAGGGGATACACAGACAGATGGGGACACACAGACAGAAGGGGACACACAGACAGAAGGGGGACACACGGACAGACAGAGGGGGACACACAGACAGATGGGGACACACGGACAGACAGATGGGGACACATGGACAGACAGAACGGGACACACAGACAGATGGGGACACACGGACAGACAGATGGGGACACACAGACAGATGGAGACACATGGACAGACAGAAGGGGACACACAGACAGATGGAGACTCACAGACAGACAGATGGGGATACACAGACAGACAGATGGGGGTACACGGACAGACGGAAGGGGACATACGGACAGACAGATGGGGACGCATGGACAGACAGAAGGGGATACACAGACAGACAGATGGGGACACATGGACAGACAGAAGGGGATACACAGACAGATGGGGACACATGGACAGACAGAAGGGGACACACAGAGAGGTAGGGAAACACAGACAGACAGATGGGGACACACAGACAGAAGGGGGACAAATGGACAGACAGAAAGGGACACACAGACAGACAAAAGGGGATACACAGACAGATGAGGACACATGGACAGACTGAACGGGACACACAGACAGATGGGGACACATGGACAGACAGATGGGGACACACAGATAGAAGGGGGACACACTGACAGACAGATGGGGACACACAGGCAGATGGAAGGGGACACACAGACAGATGGGGACACATGGACAGACAGATGGGGACACACAGACAGAAGGGGATACACAGACAGACACATGGGGACACATGGACAGACAGAAGGGGATATACAGACAGACAGATGGAGACACATGGACAGACAGAAGGGGACACACAGACAGATGGAGACTCACAGACAGACAGATGGGGACACATGGACAGACAGAAGGGGACACACAGAGAGGTAGGGACACACAGACAGATGGGGACACACAGAGAGAAGGGGGACAAATGGACAGACAGAAAGGGACACACAGACAGAAGGGGATACACAGACAGATGAGGACACATGGACAGACAGATGGGGACACATGGACAGACAGAACGGGACACACAGACAGAAGGGGATACACAGACAGATGGGGACACATGGACAGACAGAATGCAATACACAGATAGGGACACACGGACAGACAGAAGGGGACACACGGACAGCCAGATGGGAACACTTGGAGAGATGGGAACACACAGAGAGACAGATGAGGACATACGGACAGGTGAGGTAACATGGACAGACACATGAGGGGTATACAGAAAGATAGAGGACACACAGACAGACACATAGGGACACACAGACAGGAGACATACAGACAGATGGAGTCATATAGACATAAGTGAGCACATGGACTGATACATAGGGACAGAAGAACTAGCCAAGTGGCTCTGGTCAGGGAACCCCACAAAAATGGATTCAGAGATTTTCTGGGTACAGGGAAAAGCCTCCTAGATAAGAGGGAGCTAAGTAAACCATAGAACAAAAGAGGATGATTCTGAAGTAAAGCCCCAAACTTGGAACACACAAGCACAGCAGGGGGCCCTTCCAAGGGCCAGAACAGATTTCCTCAAATCTGTCAAAAGAAGTTCTTGTGACCTTCAGTATTCCTTCCATCATGACTGACAATAAGATGTCAAGCAGAATCCCCTAAATCAGCTGTCCAGTGGGAGAGCCAGAAAGCAACAAAAAAGCCCATGCAGAAGCAGTCAGTGAACCCAGTTCTTGAGCTGTACATGTGACCCTCGAAATGACACATGGTCCCAAGGCAATCCATCAGAATCCAGGGAAAGCAGGAAGTGGACCAGAAGCACCTGAAATGGAAACTCAGGCAAAGAGAAAGGGAGTCTTCCACGAAATTCCATCAAAACAAAAGGCCTTCACACAGGGGAGCCAACAATTAGACTCTGGGTTAGATTCCCTCACACCCATCCACCAACAGTGTGCAGACCTTAGAAAGTCTAACGGAGGAAAAGCACAGTTAGAACTAGGCCAAGGTACCTGCAAAGTGTGATCTTGGTCAAAAAGGGGAATGGACAGCCTAAATCCACCCGGAATTCATTCTTTCACAGTAGGGACCTGAGGGTGGGCTCTGACAGAGACAGCAGAAATCTATCCACAGACTGGACAGGTCTATCTATCCACTGCTCTGCCCAGGACAATTGCACTGTGTACATGGAAAGGAGCAGAGAGGACAAAACGACCTGAAATCTAGACCAGGGCAGAGAGTATGGGAATCTTCCCCAAAATCCCAACCATGGGTCAGGCCCTCACAGCAGGGGTCCTACCTTGAAATCTGGGCCAGATTCCATAAGGGAGATCCACCTACAGTTTGCAGACCTGAGAAAGGACAACAGTGGAAAAGTACAGCTAGAACTAGGCCAGAATTTGCACAAAGTATACCCCTGGCCAAGAAAAGGGAATGGATAGCCAGAATTCAATCACTCAGAGTCGGGGCTGAGGATAGGCTGTAGCAGATACTACAGAAATCCATCCACAGACTGCCAATCGGCCCAAGAAGGTTCCAGTGTATACATGGAAATGACCAGAGTACCTCCAATGATCTGAAATCGAGATCCAGGAAAGAGAAGAGGAATCTGCACAAAAACCTCTTAAGACCTAAGGAATGATTCACAGCAACCCAATAAAATGATGCATGAACAGTCACTCGAGAGTAGATAGCCCCTTTGTCAAGAGGGGCCCCAGGAACTAGGCCACAATCCCCCAAACGAACTCCTCAGGGAAAGAGAAGAATGTGCCAGAAAAAATTCAACCTGTTAACAAATTGCTTAAAAGAAATAGGCCCAGAGAGATTTTGGATGCAGGGACCCTGGTCCTATGCCTCCACCTAGAGAGGCACCACTGACTAAGGGTTATGCTCAAAGGAACACAAGCAATGGGCCTCAGAGCTCTGAAAGGAAAAGTACAGGAACCATCCAAGGTGCCAGGAACCACAGCCAGAGGTCTTCCAAGAGCCTCTAGGGAGGGACAGATGGGGACACATGGACAGACAGATGGGGACACACAGACACATGGGGACACATGGACAGATAAGAGACATACAGACAGGTAGGGACACACATACAAATGGGGACAGATGGACAGACAGAACGAGACACACAGATAGATTGGTATACCCAGACAGACAGGTAGGGACACGAGAATAGATGGGGTCACATGGAAAGACAGATGGGGACCAAGAGACGGAAACATGGATGGACACACAGATAGATGGGAACACACACACAGATGGGGACACAGGGACAGATGTCTGGGGACACATGGACAGATGTCTGGGGACACATGGACAGATGTATGGGGACACATGGACAGGTGGAGAAACAGGGAGAGACAGATGGGGGACATACAGACAGATACAGGACTCATGGACAGATGGGGATACACAGACACGTATGAGGACACATGGACAGACAAATGGGGACACATGGACAGACAAGGACACACAAACAGATATGTAGGGACACAGACAGGTGGGGAAACATAGACAAAGAATAGTAGGAGACACACGAAGTGATGGGGACACACAGACTAGCCAAGGGGCTGTGGTGGGGGAACCCCATGGAAACAGATCCGGAGATTTTCTGGGAACTGGGAACAGCCTCCTAGATGAGGAGGTGTAGCAGTGGTGGTGCAAATTCCCTGCTAAATGTGCCATAAAAGAAAAGAGGATGATTCTGAAGCAAAGCTCCAGATTTGGAGCGCACAGGCACAGCAGGGGGTCTGTCCATGGACCACAGAACAGATCCCCTCAAATCTGTCAAAAGAAGTTCTTGTGAACTTCAACATTCCCTCAGTTATGACTGACAACAGGATCTCCACCAGAATCCCCTAAATCAGCTGCCGAGAGAAACCAAGTCAGAAAGCACAACAAGAAAGCCCATGCAGAAGCACTCAGTCAACCAGCGACAGTGAACCAGCTTTACAAGTGACCGTAGAAGTGTCACCCCTGACTACATGTGGTCCCAAGGTAATCCTTCAGTCTAGAGACAAAGCAGGAAGTGGACTAGAAGCACCTCAAATGGACACCCAGGCAAAGAGAAAGGGAGTCTTCCACAAAATCCCATCCACACCAAAGGCTTTGACACAGAGAGGCCTACAGTGCACTCTGGGTCAGATTCCCTCACATCCCTCCACCAACAGTGTGCAGAACTTAAAAAGTTCAGTGGAGGAAAAGCAAAGCCAGAACTAGGCCAAGCATACCAATAAAGTGTGCTCCTGGTCAAGGAAGGGGAATGAACAGCCCAAATCTGCCCAGAATTCAATCATTCAAAGAAGGGGGCCTGAGGTTGGTCTCTGGCAGAGATAGCAGACATATATCCACAGATTGTACGTCTGCCCAGAACAGTGGCACTGAGTGCAAGGAAAGGAACAGAGGCACCAGAAGGGCCTGAAATCTAGACGCAGGCAGAGAGTAGGGGAATCGTCTACAAAATCCCATCCATGGGGCAGGTCCTCACAGCAGGGGGGCCTACCTTAGCATCTAAGCCAGATTCCTTAAGGAGTATCTATCCACCAATAGTTGGCAGACTTGAGAAAGGACAATGGTGGAAAAGCACAGATAGAACTAGGCCAGAATTCCCCCAAAGTATGCCTCTGGTCAAGAAAAGGGAATGGACAGCCAGAATACCCCCAGAGTTCAAACACTCAGAGGGGGGTCTGAGGATGGGCCATAGCAGACACCCCAGAAGTCTATCCAGAGACTGTGTGTTGACCCATGACGGTTCCAGCATATACATGGAAAGGACCAGATTACCCACGATGGCCTGAAACTGAGACCCAGGAAAGAGAAGAGAAATTTGCCTGAAAAAAGTCTAAGACCTAAGGAATGATTCACAGCATGGGATCCCAACTGAGGTGCCAGGAGCAACCCACTAAAATGATCCATGAACAGTCACTCAAGAGTAGATAGTCCCTTTGCCAAGAGGAACACCAGGAACTAGGACAGAATCCCCCAAATGTACTCCTCAGGGTAACAGGAGAAGAATGTGCAAGAAAAAAATCCAAACCCATAATAAATTGGTTAGAAGAAATAGGCCCAGAGAGATTTTGGATGTAGGGACTCTGATGCTATGCCATGACCTAGATGGGGAACAGAGACAAAGTGACATATTCAAGGAAACACAAGTAATAGGCCTCAGTGCCCTGAAAGGGAAAACACAGAAACCATCCAAGGTGCCAGTAACCACTGCAGGAAGTCCTCCAAGAGACTCCAATGAGGGGCACATGGAGACACAGGGACATACAGATGGGGACATCCAGACAGACAGGTGGGGACACACAGACAGGCAGGTGGTCCCCAGAGTATACCCTCCTCTTGAAAAAGGTCTCAAAAGTCAAATAACTGAGTGGGAAAATGCCCAAAACAGTGAAATATAGTAAGACTATAGAAGGTTACTTTCTTGGTGAACAGGTATTTTCTTCCCTCCTTTCAGATGAGGAAGAACAATACATACCTTCAGAGGAAGTGAAGACTTCTGAAACCTCCGAAGTAAATATGCAATGGTCTCAGGTCATAGAAAGGCTCAAAAAGGATTTTGAAAATCAAGTAAGAGAGGTGGAGGAAAAATTGGGAAGAGACATGGGAGTGACATAAGAAAATCATGAAAAGTGAGTCAACAGCTTATTAAAGGAGAAGAATTAACAAAATGGAAAAGGAAGTTCAAAAGCTCACTGAAGAAAATAGTTCTTTAAAAATTAGAATGGAGCAGATGGAAGTTAACAACTTTATGAGAAACCAAGAAGTTACAAAACAAAACTGAAAGAATGTAAAAATAGAAGATAATGTGAAATATTTCATTGGAAAAACAACTGACCTGGAAAAATAGATCCAGGAGAGACAATTTAAAAATTATGGGACTACCTGAAAGCCATGATCAAACAAAGAGCCTAGACATCATCTTTCATGAAATTATCAGGGAAAACTGCTCTGATATTCTAGAACCAGAGGGCAAAGTAGATATTGAAAAAATTCACCAGTCACCTCATGAAAGAGATTCAAAAAGAGAAACTCCTTAGGAACATTGTAGCCAAATTCCAGAGTTCCCAGGTCAAGAAGAAAATATTGTAAGCAGCCAGAAAGAAACAATTTGAGTATTGTGGGAATACAATCAGGATAACAAAGAATCTGGCAACTTCTACATTAAGGGATCAAAGGGCTTGGAATATGATAATCCAGAAGTCAAAGGAACTAGGATTAAAACCAAGAATCGCCTGGCCAGCCAAACTGAGTATAATACTTCAAGGGAAAAAATGGTCATTCAATGAAACATAGAACTTTCAAACATTCTTGATGAAAAGACCAGAGCTGAAAAGAAAATCTGACTTTCAAACACAAGAATCAAAAGAAGCATGAAACAGTAAACAGGAAAGAGAAATCATAAGGGACTTACTAAAGTTGAATTGCTTACATTCCTACATGGAAAGATAATATTTATAACTCTGGAAACTTTTCTCAGTATTTGGGTAGTTGGAAGGATTACACACACACACACACACACACATTGAGAACACAGGGTGAGTTGAATAGAAAGGAATCATATCTAAAACAATAAATTAAAGGGTGAAAGTGGAATATATTGGGAAGAGAAAGGGAGAAATGGAATGGGGCAAATTATCTCTCATAAAAGAGGCAAGAAAAAGATTTTTCAATGGAGGGGCAAAAGGGGGAGGTGAGAGGGAAAAAGTGAAGTTTGCTCTCATCACATTTGGCTCAAGGAAGGAATAACATGCACAGTCAATTTGATATGAAAATCTATCTTACAGTATAGCAAAGAAGAAGGGGATAAGCAGGGTTGTGAGATGATGGAAGGGAGGCCAAATAGGAGGAGGGAGCAATTAGAAGGAAACACTCTTGGGGAGGGACAAGGTCAAAAGAGAAAATAGAAGAAATGAGGGGCAGGATAGGATAGATGAAAATATAGTTAGTCTTACACAACATGACTATTATGGAAATCATTTGCAAAACTATACATATATAACCTGTATTGAATTGTTTGCCTTCTCAGTGGGGGTGGGTGGGGAGGGAGGAAGGCAGAGAAGTTGGAACTCAAAGTTTTAGGAATAAATGTTGAGAATTGTTTTTGCATACAACTGGGAAATAAGAAGCACAGTTAATGGGGTATAGAAATTTATCCTGACCTACAAGACAAGAGAGAAGATGGGGATAAGGGAAGGTAGGGATGTTAGAAGGGAGGGCAGATTGGTGGAAGGGGTAATCAGAATACTCGACATTTTGGGGTGGAGGGAGAGCAGAGATGGAGAGAAAATTTGGAACTCAAAATTTTGTGGAAATGAATGTTGAAAACTAAAACTAAAGAAACATTTAAAAAATCACTTTACCCTGTTTGCCTTAATTCCCTTATCTGTAAAATTGGCTCAAGAAGGAAATGGCAAAACACTTCAAGATCTCTTTCAAGAAAACCCTGAATAAGGTCATGAAGAGTTGGACTCAACTGGAAACAACTGAACAACACCATATTGTATTGTGTTTTTATTTATTTTGTTAAACCTGCCCCAGTTAAATTTTAATCTTATTCTTGACATACTTAGGAGCCAAATTTGACACCTCTAACCTAAACTATTGAACTCTTTTTTCACTTGTTTCTCCCTCCAAAGGACTGCAAGGTAAAGACCCAAAATGGTTAACAAAGAGTGAATCCCTCTAGTGTCAGATGAGAAAATGGTCATGTAGCATCACACTGTTCTGGATGAATTCAGATCACCAAGCCCAATTAAACCACAGACTAGGATACTGAAGGTAGTGTGACTGCTTGGTAAGCTTTGAAAGATCATGGTGAATAGATGAGGTGTCCTGAATAGGACCACCAAAAAGCAAATGGTGATCCAGTGTTTAAAAGAGATGAGAGTAAAGGCAGGAAGCTCTATCAGGATGTAACAGACCTGCTTTTTAGCAAAGCAAAGGGGAAAATCTATCACACTGTCTTTGTGCTAAGCTGAAGAGATGTGGGCTAGATGAGAATATGGTTTGATGGATTTCTAATTGTTTGAATGAACGGACTCAAAGAATAGCCATTAGTAGGTTAAAATCAACTTGGAAGGGGCTCTCCATGCTTGGCCCTGTGGAGTTCAACAATTTTATCCCTCAGAGGACTGTTGGACCATAGAGCCAGAAGTAGAAGGGATCTTACAAGTTCTCTATTTAAATACTCTCAGTTTCCAAATAAGGAAACTGAGACTCAATGAATTTACTAACTTTTTAGAAGGCATAGATGGAATTTTTTTCCAATCTTATAATGATACAAACCTGCAAAGGATAGGGAATTGGTTGGACAATGGAGAACAGATATACCATCCTGAAACTCTAGAACAGTGAGACTAAATGAACAAGATTACACGTAATAAGTACTACCTTTGGGTTAAAAAAAATCACTTCCAAAATCATGGCAGGGGAGGTTGGCTAAGTTGAAATTCCTGTGCCTAAATGTGGGCATTTCAGAACAATTTCAGCTCAAAGTGAGTCACTAGTATAGCATGGCAGCCAAACAGGAGAAACAGTCTCCAGAATAAAGGAGGCAATCATTTTCTAATGTTCTGCCTTGGTCAGACCATCTCCAGAGTCCTGGCTTCATTTCTGAGCATGACATTTTAGGAGAAAACATAGACAAGTCTGGAGAAGCAGAAACTTAGAGGAAACCTGTTAATAGTCTACTAGTATTTGAAGGACTATCATGTGGTCCCCAAATCTCAAAGAAATGTATGTGTTCTGCTTGGGCCTGAGAATAGAGCTAGGAGCTTTGGATGGAAGGTGCGGAGAGACAAATTTAAGTTGCACAGAAGGAAAAATATTCAAATATTTATAGCTCCTCCCAAAGTGAGATGGGGTACCTTTGAGTTGAGGGACTCCCCTCCTGGAAGTCTCCTCTGTGTGTGTGGTGCCAAAGAAGACCATGCCATCAGAGAAATGATGACATGACTTGCACTTGACTTTGTTTTGAGTGAGGGAGGGCTGTGCAGGTCCCCATCCTTGCTTCTCCTCCTGAGCCATCTGAACCCAATGACCAGATATTCATCACAATGACTGGAGATGACCCAGGATGAGGCAATTGGGGTTAAGTGACTTGGCCAAGGTCACACAGCTAGTGAGTGTCTAGTGTCTGAGGTGAGAATTGAACTCAGGTCCTCCTGACTCCTGCACTGGTGCTCTATCCACAGCAGCACCTAAAACAGCAGTTGAATGACCATTTGTTGGAAATGTCGTAAAGGTAGTCTGTGAGGTCCCTTTCAGCTCCAAGAGTAAAGTCCGAAAAGACTCAAAAGTTTTGACTTTGTCCTGTGGGAAATGGAGATCTTGTGACAGTTTTTCAGCAGGGACTGGCTGAAATGGAAATGATCATTAGGAGGATTAACCCAGCAGTTGTTGATGGATCAGCAGGCAATGGAAGACCCAGGTAGAGAGCCTGGATATTGAGAGTCTGTATGCATGTATTAGAATGGTGGCCCTGGGAGTAGAAAGAAAGAGACAGATGGGAGAACATTTTTTAAGGAGCAAAGGACAGGAGGATTTTGTATTTGATGAGTGAGAGGGACAAAGGAAGCTTTTCTCACAGGATTTTCTGTTCTGTGAAGATACAAGCAGTTAGAGAATTGTCCTTGGTCATATACTATTTCCAGTTAACAGATTAGGTTGGCTTCAAAGAAAGCACACATGATAGTTGCTAAAATATAATAATAGGAATTTACCAAATAAATATTTATGCTACTAATAAGAGCTAACATTGATACATTGTTTTAAGGTTTGTAAAGTAATTAATCTAATGTTGTCCTCATAGCAACCCTGGGAGATAGCTACTGTTAAAATCCCCATTTTACAGATGAGGAAATTGAAGCAGTCAGAGGCTAAATGACTTGCTTAGGGTCACAGAGCAAGTAAGAGGCTGAAACCACATTTGCAGATCATGCTGATTCAAAGTTCAGTACTCTCTTCATGATTTGTACTCAGTCTGTACTCAATTTGTGTACATTTCTTCCTCCTGACATCAGAAACAACTCATCAATCTGTCAGCTATGGCTAAGACACTGTGATGTATGCCTTGATGCATCCATTAGATAAGTGTTTTGTCCCTGAGCATAGACATGTAGTTCTAATTTCTAAGATTCTCATGATCCCTTTATTTTATTGACTATAATATTCACCAAAATACATTTGTGAATACCTACATTGATTTTGAACAATGGATTTCCTCAAACAATTTTCTTTCTGCAGAATTTGATATCTAGGTCTCCAGTGAGAATGGCCAACATCAAAGCATCTCAATTAATCAATTAATCTTCCAAATACTTTCTCGGCACACTCCACTACTTCTTCCCATCCAGATGAAACCAGTTCTTTCTTCATTTTGGATTCATTTATCAT
Organism: Notamacropus eugenii; assembly: GCF_028372415.1. Classification (NCBI taxonomy): domain Eukaryota; kingdom Metazoa; phylum Chordata; class Mammalia; order Diprotodontia; family Macropodidae; genus Notamacropus; species Notamacropus eugenii. The sequence goes on along the minus strand of NC_092879.1, from coordinate 67,308,901 downwards.
CTTTTTGTCTCCTCCTTCACCAGAGGAGGACGGTTTAATTCAATTCAGCACACCCCTGGCTCCCCAATGAATATACTCTCATCACTCTGAAAATGTCATTGTCACTTGGAAACATCTCCAGGAGAAGTACAGGAAGGGATTCTGCTGTGACGTGAGATGTTTCAGAAACTTAAATTGAGTCACATGGGGGAAACTTGAGAGATTAAGGAAACAAAAGCAAAATACCAAGGTCAGAAGTGGGGGTAGTAGTATGCTGAAATGGAAAAAGTGCTGTACTTGGTGTTGGAAGGCCAGGGTTCAAATACTGCCTCTGTGTGTACCCTCAGGCAGCTAGGTGGCACTACAGTGGGTAGAGGGCCTGAGGGACTCACCTTCCTGAGTTCAAATGTGAGTTCAGATACTTCCTAGCTGTGTTAGACACTAACTAGCTGTGTGGGCAAGTAATTTTGGAGTGTAGGATACATTCAGGGAGGACCAGTACCTTTGCTGTGATGGCTGCCAAGGCCTTCTCAAGGCGCTTTCCACCTTTGGTGTCCACCTGTTCCACCTAACTCTCACCCGTGGCTCCAAGAAGCTGCCGCATGTCCAGCGGCCACAACCCAGTAAACCATTTCAAGAAACGGGCCAAACCAGGTTAGGGTAACCAAGGGGTCTCAAACCCATTGGTGAGTTAGGGGATATCTACCCCGAGCATGTGAAGACTTCCCCTGGTAGAATGGGCAGATGTTCCAGTTCCAATTTGTTCCAGTGATCAAGAAGGCAGCTGAAGCAGGCAATGTGGAGCACATAGAGCTTGGTTAGACACTGAAGACACCAAGGTCATCCACTGTGTTCTGAGCCATTGCCAGTTGTTTTGACTCTGTTCTATCACTGAACTATGATGCCTCTGGAGGAGAGAGTGAGGCTGATGACTTTGAGCCACTCTGCCTCACTTAAATCCAATTTTTAGGGCACCTTTTCTAGCCCCTTTCTTCACATTGGGATGTGAACAGTGCAATACTTAAATGACTGCTCAGATACCCAAAGGTGCTGCCAAATCCTACTGCTGCTTCCAGTGAGAAATGACCCTATGGCCTGGGCTGCCTGTGCACAGGGTTGTGACTACAGCTCCCAGTGTATCCACACCTGCTGCTTCATCAGTTGCCTGTTGCTACAGGACTTTAAGTTGTAATGGTAAAATGGTATGGGTGATGTCTTTTGATTTGTGTGTTAATTGGATTTAAGTGAGGCAGAGTTGCATGAAGTCATCAGCCTCACTCTCTCCTCCAGAACCATCATAGTTCAGTGCCAGAACAGAGTCAAGACAACTGGTGATGTCTCAGGATGCAGTGGATGACCTTGGCTTCTTTGATATCAAAATTTGGTTGCACAGAGAAGTTCATCAACATTGTACATCAATTTTATGATGGCATGTTTGCCAGGGTTCTGGATAGTGGACAATGCTCTCATGCCTTCCCAGTCACCAATAGAGTGAAACAGGGTTGTGTGCTTGCTCCCATGCTTTTTAGCATGATGTTTTCAGCCATGTTGTCAAATGCTTTCAATGAACATGATATCAAGGTCAACTACTGTACTGATGATAAGTTCTTCAATGTGAAAAGGCTACAAGCCAAGACCAAAGTGGAGGGAGTCTTGGTGCATGATTTTCTGTTTGCAGATGATTGTGCACTCAGTGTACCCTCTGAAGCTGAGATGCGACAAAGTATGGATTGATTCTCTGTTGCTTGTGCTCATTTTGTACTATCAATTAACACCAAGAAAACACAGATGCTTCACCAGCCATCACCACACAATCCATCTGTGGAACCATTGGGTACAGCAAATGGAGAAATTCTGAATTCTGTGGATAAGTTCACTTACTTTGGTGTTGTGTACTTTCCCGGGATGTACCCATTGACAATGAGATTGATGCACACGTTGCCAGAGCTAGCTCAGTGTTTGGGAGGCTGTGAAGAAAAGTTTGGGAGAGAAGAGATATGAGATTCCCTACCAAAGTGAAAATCTACAGAGCCATTGTGCTGACTTTACTGTTGTATGCCTGCGAAGCATGGGCAGTCTACCACTGCCATGCCAGGAAACTGAATTGCTTCCATTTAAACTTAAAAAGATTGGTCTTAGAAAGATTCTGAGGATCACCCGGCAGATAAGGTACCAGGTACCTGGCAGGATAAAGTACCAGGCTGAAATGCTTGCTCGAGCTGAACTGCCCGGCATTCAAACTATGCTCAAGAGAGTGCAACTCTGTTGGGCTAGGCACGTTGTGTGAATGCAAAATGTATGCTTGCCAAAAAGACTATTTTATAGAGAATTCGCATCAGGCAGGTGATCACATGGTGGCCAGAAGAAGCTATACAAGGACACTCTCAAAGTCTCTTTGAAGAACTTTGGATATGATTGTGTGACATGGGAGACATTGGCACAGGACTGTTCAGCATGGTGTGCCCACATCAGAGAGGGTGATGTGCTCTATGAGCAAAGCAGAATTGAAACAGCACAAAGGAAACAGGACTCACAGATTTAGAGAATCCACCTCAAATGTTCACATGGGCTATCTATGCCCAATCTGTGGTAGAGCATTCCGAGTTCATATTGGTCTGATCAGCCACCGTCGGACTCACTGAAACTTTATCATAGTGATCTCATTTTGATCCTCTCCAAGAATGAAGGACAACAACCAACCAACCAACTTATATTTGTGATTATTTCATCCTCCCAAAGACTGTAAGCTTCTTGAAAAGAATTTTTTTCATTATTGTCTGTTTATCCTCATATCCTGACACATATTAGTTGCCTAATTAATATTTTTGATTGATTTTGTCAGATTAAATAAAACAGCCCTAAGTTTTATCATTTCTGTATCTTTTTCTTTCTTGTTATATTTATTTCTACTCTTTTAATATTTCTTTTGTGGCTTTTTGTGATTTATAAATGCATTGACTTTCTAGTGTGTTTTTTTAATGTTCACGTAGTTCATTAATCTCTTTTTATTATCTTAATGTATCTTTTCAGAGATGTAATGTTTTCCTCTGAGCACTTCCTCAGATGTATTCCAAAAATGTTGGTATGTTGTCTCATTGCTATTCATTTTTACATAATTGTTAATTGTTTTTCTGATTTGTTCTTTGACCCACTAATTATTCAGAATATCATTATTAAGCCTATATTTAGGTCTCTTTCTTTTGCTTGTGTTTGCTGTATTAACTACTGTTTTTATTGTATTATGGTCTGTAATGGATGTGTTTAATATTTCTATCTTCTTACACTTAGTTATTATCTCTCTGTGGCCTCGCTTAATAAATATTTTCAATTAATGAATGAATTTATATAGTACTTCATTCCTATTAATGTTATGATATAATGAGATAGAGATGGCATATTGTAGATAACGTTAGCCCCATTTTACTTCTAGGGAAACAAGCCTAGAGAGATTAAGCTATTTTATTTCATATAGTTAGTATATGTTAGATATGGGCCCTTAAGAGTGTCTAACTAGAATCTAGGAGTTCTTCTTTATTGTGTCATGAACTCCTCTGATAAAGTTTGTTGACTTCTCAGAATCATATTTTTTAAATTCATAATCAAAGAAAATGCTCAATTTCAATTAGAGATTAATGAGAATAAAGATATTATTTTATTTTCCCATGCAAGTTAACATTCCCTGAATCTGTTACAGAGAGGTCTCTGTAGGCTCCAGGTGAAGAACCCTCAGATGAGATAATAACCAAAGCTCCATCCAAGTCTGACTATAAATCAAGTACTTAGGATTATACCACAGTATCTCTAGGTATAGAGCCAGGCTCATAAGGTTGTCTGCTACTCCCCACTCCTGTACCCTCCCCTCTGCACATTTCAGGGCAAGAATCAGGAGCAAGTTGAGTTATTAGCTTGAGTCTAGTATCACAGTGCTATAGTGACTTGTATCCATGTTGCTATGAGCTCTCAGCTGGTGGACCAACAAAGTATGTTCCAGATAGATATCCACATTGATAACATGCCACCCCACTCTCCACTCCTCCCTATGACACAATGACCATTCAAGAGGAAGGTATCTAAAGCTAAGAGCCCCTTTGTCTTCTACCTGTCTGTTCTTCTCATCTGTCCCTCCTCTTAGGATCTTTTCATACCAAGGATCATGTTGCTCATGATATATACTCTGACTTCCGTGACATTCTGAGTACATTTTGCTCTCTTGACTTTTGTCAAGACCAGTCCCATTTATATTGTGGTATTTGCCACTGATTATCAGTGGGCCTTCTTCTTGAAAACTCTGCATGCCCTTGTAAATGTCTCTCCATTTTTCCATTCCAATGGCCTTGGATAGGTGTGAAAACAGGATGAATTCTAGAAATCAAAGGGCTAAATACTGCCCAAGTAGCCACAATATATGCAGGTAGAGACTTACCAAAGGAAAGAAAAATATTTTCATTAGGAAGTCTGCTTTTTGTTTTGTTTTGTTCTATAATTAATGCATGATGTGTATTGTGTGTGTGTGTTCAGTTGTGTCTGATCATTTGTGACTCCATTTGGGGTTTTCTTGGGAAAGATACTGGAAGGGTTTGCCATTTCTTTCTCCAGCACATTTTAAAGATGAGGAAACTAAGGCAAACAGAGTGAAGTGACTTGCCCAGGATCCCATAGCTAGTAAGTGTCTGAGGCCAGATTTGAACTCACCACAATGAGTCTTCTTGATTCCAGGCCTGGAACTCTGTCCACCTAGCTGCCCCAGTAATATGTGCAGTCTTTTTATAATTTAAATCTCTGACTCTTCTGGCAGACTCCTTGTATACTGCTAGATGCCCTGAATGCTGGTAGAAGCACACAATCCCCAAGCTGTTCTCCCTTTCCTGCCTCCTCAGAACAGTAACTAGGGCAAGATGAGCCAGGCTTTGCTTCAAGGCAGCAACATTTAAAGGGAGTAAAAATTTAAAATCAAAATATTAAAAGATGATGCAACTTAAAATTTCTTGGCAACGCTTTGACTCCTCCAGCAGTATATAAAAGAGTGATCTTAGTATCTGTTTAGAAAGAATAATAAATCTCTAAAGCTTATAAACATCCTGCCACCTCTACAGTCTATCTCCTAGTCACCCTACCCCTGTCTCAGTGTTACATACCTAATGAATTTCACCTGTTCCCCCCCCCAGGAGCTTCCCCAACAGCAGTCTCCTGCTCTCTAAGCTATCTCCCCCCTTGGATTACTATAAGTTGTATCTCCCCCAATAGGGTGATGCCTCAGGGTTTTCCCTCCAATTAAGCTGAATTTTTAAACTTATTCTGTTTTTTTTTTCATATCATGAGCTAGAAAATTCATTTGAGTGTCCGTTTAATGCTGTTTTCCCTAGGCACCAAAACTATAACCCCCCACCCCACCTCCAGAAGTGATCTGATACTAACTTTAAAGATTCTTTATTTTGCATAGATTTGGAAATCCTTTCAAAGGTAATTTCTGATTTACTTTTGAAACAGTGGCTGGGGGTGGAGGTATGGAGCCAAGATGGCAGAGTAAAAGCAGGGACTTCACTGAGCTCTCCCCTAAAGCCCTCCAAATACCTGTAAAAATGACTGAACAAATTCTAGAACTACAGAACCCACAAAATGACAGAGTGAAACAAATCCCCAGCCCAAGACAACCTGGAACGTCAACAGGAAGGATCTTTCACATCAAGCATAGAGCAGAGTACAGTTTGGTATGAGCCACACCCACACAGACAAGCCAGAGTAGGCCTCAGGGGACTGAATCATTGACAGCTATGACAGTTTCAGACTTCTCAACCCACATACTCCAAAAAGATCAGTGGGAAAACTCCATGGGACCTTGGTGAAAGAGGAACATGCAGCCTGGCCAGGTCAAGCCCCAGTCCCAGGGTAGTGGGGGTGGCAGCAGCATCAGTGTGCATGGCAATAGCAGCAGCAACAGCAACCACAGCAGAGGCTGCTTCCAGAGCTGGGTCCACAGATGATGGGGGATCTATTGGTTGATGCAAAATATCTGAAGCCTGGGACAGTACACCCACCCCCACTCCTATTAGAAGTAGAGTCCTACTTTGACAAAGAGTTAGAAAGTCAAGTTTTTGACTGGGAGGATGAGTAAACATCATAAAAATAGATGTAGGATAGATAATTTAAAAATGATTGGACTACATGAAAGACATGATAAAAAAACAGCGTAGACATTATCTTTCAAGAAATTATCAAAGAAAATTGCCTGGATATTCTAGAACCAGTGGATAAAATAGAAATTGAATGAATCCACTCATTACTTCTGTAAAGAGATCCTAAAAGGAAAACTCCTGGGAATATTTTAGCCAAATTCCAGAGTTCCCAGGTCAAAGAGAAAAAAGTAGCCAATAAGAAACAATTCTGGTATTGTAGAAATGCAATAAGGATAACACAAGATCTAGCAGCTTCTATGTTAAGAGATTGAAGGGTTTGGAATATGATATTCCAGAAGTCAAAGGAACTAGGATTAAAACCAAGAATCACCTACCCAGCAAAATTGAGTATAATACTTCAGGGGGGGAAATGATCATTCAATGAAATAGAGGACTTTCAAGCATTCTTGATGAAAAGACCAGAGCTGAAAAGAAAATTTGACTTACAAACACAAGAAACAAGAGAAGCATGAAAAGATAAACAGGAAAGAGAAATCCTAAGGGACTTATTGGACTTGAACTGTTTACGTTCCTTCATGGAAAGATGATGTTTGTAATGCATGAGACTTTTCTCAGTCTTAGGGTAGTTGGAAGAAATAGATAAATAGATAGATAGATAGACAGATGGACGGACGGACGGATGGATGGATGGATGGATGGATGACACAAGGTGAGTTGAATATGAAGGAATGATATCTAAAAACAAAATTAAGGAGTGAGAGAGGAATATATTGGGAGGAGAAAGGGAGAGAGAGAATGGGGTTGTTGTTGTTATTGTTTGTCCTTGTTTCTTGAAGAGGACCATGACATCATGACACCATGACTTGCAGTTGACTTTGATTTGAGTAAGGGAGGGCTGTGCAAGGTCAACAACCTCACTTTCTTTTCCAGAGCCATCTGGGTCCAGTGGCCTGATATTTGTCAGGATGGCTAGAGATGGCCCAGGATGCAATGGGAGACTCTGGCCCTTTTAGGGTAAGGTCTTATCACATTCTCACTTTGAGTGAGATACACCCATTCAATAAATAGGCTTCTTTAAGTTACTCAAGGGATGGCCCCTTTAAACAAAAGAAAAATCAAACTGAGAAGGGAAGAACTTCAGGGTTCCTGGGTAAAAACGAAATAATTACTATTTCATTATTATATTCACTCTGTGCTAGGTGATCTAGTAGCTGAATGGAGAAGTCAAAGAGGTGGTCCCTCATCTTGGACAGATATTACAGATGGATGATGAATGAATGAATGAATGAAGCATTTATTAAGTAAGCACTTATTATATGCCAAACACTCAGAATCAAACAGAAAAAGTAAGATGGTCCCTTCTTTCAAAGAGCCCACATCCTAATGGGATAGATAACAAATTTTGAAAGATATCAACTGCAGGTCAAATGGAAAATTCCCACAGTCTTTGCAGTGAATTGATAAAGCAGACAGTAATGCCTCTTTCTTTAATGTCATTAGTTAATGTCACTACCCTCAGGGTTCAGTGTCCTAGGCTGTGGCCATTAGGTTCTGAGGGGAGATGGTGGTCAAAAGGGTGGAGGTGGTTTGACTTGCCTGGTACAAGCCTCCTACTTCTCCCTCATGGGGCGCTCTGCTGCTTCATCTAGGCTGGTTTGCCACTTCTCCATAGGAGTTGCTTCCCTCTGTAATGGCTCTGAGGGCTGGGCTAGAAGCTGCTAGTTTGGGGTTGGGGTGTTAGACACGAGGATCCCACTCCCAGAGCTGCTGTACCTATGCTCTAAGCCAAGAACTGAGTATCTAGAAAAGAATGGGGTGGAGTGTTTAGGTGCTGTGAATGACTTCTCTCTCCAAGTTTTTTTTTCAAAGGTCCATCTTTTCAAGAGCATTATTATTCTAGTGATGAGGGGCAGCTAACTGGTGCAGTGGGTAGAGCACTAGTGCAGAAGTCAGGAGCACCTGAGTTCTAATCTCAACTCAGACACTTGACCCTCACTAGCTGTGTGACCTTGGGCACAACCCCAATTGCATCATCTTAGGTTATCTCCAGTCATCATGATGAATATCTGGTCACTGGATTCAGATGACTCTGGAGGAGAAGTGAGGCTGGTGACCTGCACAGCTCTCCCTCACACAAACAAAGTCAAGTGCAAGTCATGTCATTATTTCTCTGACAGCATGGACTTCTTTGGCAACAAAGGACGAACACATAATGTTTGCTGATGTTTTAAGAAGAAGCTTATTTTAAAGAAAAATCCATTTATACATTGTGCTTTTGAGTGTTTTCATGTTCCATTTTGTTAAAAGCAATTTTTTCTGCATCTATTGAGAATTATTTTGGTCATTGATAGAATTAATCATATTAAGTTTTCCTTATTAAACCAGTCTTGTATTCCTGGTATAAAACCTATTTAATTGTAGTGTGTGACCTTTGTAATAGATTGCTATAATCTCCTGTATAGTATTTTATGTAGAATTTTTGCATCACTGTTAATTAGTAAAATTGGTCTATTATTTTCTTTGTTTTTGTTCTTCCTCATTTAAATATTAACACCATATTTGTTTCATGAATGGAGTTCAATATTTTAATTAACTTAATAATTTTACTTAACTTGAGAGTTAATTGAGCTTTATATTTATCTGACCCCATTGCTTTTTTCTTAGAAAACTTTTATGGCCTATTCCATTACTTCAATAAATTTTTTAAATTTGCATGAGTATAAAAAATGACTTTTAATTTCATCTTCATTAGTGGTATATCTATCCTTTGCATTTCTGATACTAGTGTTTTTAATCATATTTAATCAATAGTTTACCTATTTTATTTTTTCCCCACAAAATTAAGTCCTAGTTTTCTTAATTCACTGGGGGGTTTTTGGGTTTTTTTGGTCAGGTGATACTTCTTTTTAAAGCATTTACAACATGGATCACAAAAAAAAATTTTTTAAACATTAACCAACTGAGACACAAGTAATATTTATGTTCCTAACTTCACAAGCTCTTGACCTAATTGTCTCCACAGTATTACTAAGAATTAAAGGACTCTAACTTATTGTTGTTGGTCTAAAATCCTATGCCTAACAGCTTAATTTTAGACTTAACCTCGGATGTTCCCCTGCCAACAATCTATAATTTAATAGATCTGGTATTAAGTTTACAAATCTTTTGACTATAGGAAATCGCCACCAAGAGTAGGGACATTGCAGGGATTCAATATCTCTCCAACTTCATGTCAATTCCAGGCAGGATTAGATTGTTCACTTGCATTCAGTCAGGCTTAAAGTCTGCCAGGTGTAAGCGGGGAAATTGGGTCTGGAGAATCCTACCTCAGCCCAGGTTGAACAGCTGCTCTCCCACCCTTCCTATGAAATCACCTTTTGTAGTTCATACCAGCATCTCACCAGCTTACTGGCATCATGCATTGGAGGCTCAGACTGCCTTTCTTGCTATCCATACTTGGAGTTAGACTCAGAAGAACAGTCACTTAATAGTCCCATAGCATCTAAAAATGGCAAGTTCCAATAACCAGGTTTTAAATATGATTATAATTTCACTTTGGCTAAGGAACATCTTTTGAGGCAAGTCTTAAGTGGCTTACATGCCTTTCTATACATGTTCTAGTTCCTGATTAAATAGCAATCACAAAATAAAATTTTCCATTAAAACCTTAACTTTTCCATAAATGCCAAATTTTACCCAGGGTTATCTTCCTCTAGGAACTAAAGATGTCATTGATTTATTCTCAGTACTTAATTCAGTCTATTGTTTTAGTACTAATTGCTTTCACCTCACTTTGTAACATGTTCATCTTTTCTCCCCATCACTCCTCTCCCCCCCGCTTCCTAATATCTTGCATTCTGATTACCCCTTCCCTCAATGTACCCTCCCTTATATCGCACCCCACCCTTCCCATATCCCTATCTCCTCTCTTTTCTTGTAGGGCAAGATAAATTTCTATACCCCATTCCCTGTATTTCTTATTTCCTGATTATATGCAATAAAAATTCTCAACATTCATTGCTAATACTTTGAATTCCAACTTCTCTCCCCCCTCCCCTCCCCAGCCCTGCTGAGAAGGCAAGCAATTCAATACAGACTAAATATGTGTTGTTTTGCAAAAGACTTCCATAATAATCATGTTGTGTAATACTAATTATATTGCCCTCTGTCCTACTCTATCCCCCCCTTATTTTTCCCCCACAATTGACCTTGTTGCTTCTCGAAAGTGTTTATTTCTAGTAACTCCCTTCTCCCATTTGCCCTCCATTCTAACATTCCCCTCACCCTACTTGTCACCTCCTCTCCTACTTTCCTGTGGTGTGATATAAATTTTCATATCACATTCAGTGAGCATGTTATTCCCTCCTTCAGCCACATGTGGAGAGAGTAGCTTCGTTTTTCCCCTCTCCCCTTCTCCCTTTTCTCCTCCACTGAAAAAGATTTTTCTTAACTCTTTTATGAGTTATAACCTGCCCTGTTTCATTTCTCCCTTTCTCTTCCCAATATATTCCTCCTTCACCCCTTAATTTTTATTTTGCTTTATTTTTGTGTGTGTGGATATCATCCCTTCTGATTCAACACACCCTGTACTCTCTATCTATGTGTGTGTGTATGTGTGTGTGTGTGTGTGTGTGTGTACAATACCTCCACCTGTCCAAATACTGAGAAAAGATTCATGAGTTACAAATACGATCTTTCCATGTAGGAATGTAAACAGTTCAGCTTTAGAGAATCTTTTATGATTTTTCTTTCCTGTTTACCTTTTCATGCTTCTCTTGATTCTTGTCTTGGAAAGTCAAATTTTCTATACAGATCTGGTTTTTTCATCAATATGAATGATTGAAAGTCCTCTATATCATTGAATGACCATTTATTCCCTTGAAGTATTATACTCAGTTTTGCTGGGTAGGTGATTCTTGGTTTCAATCCCAGTTCCTTTGACTTCTGGAATATCCCATTCCAAGCCCTTTGATCCCTTAACGTTGAAGCTGTCAGATCCTGTGTTATCCTGATTGTATTTCCACAATACTCAAATTGTTTCTTTCTAGCTGCTTGCAGTATTTTCTCCTTGATCTGGGAACTCTGAAATTTGACCACCATATTCCTAGGAGTTTTTCTTTTCAAGTCTCTTTCAGTAGGTGATCAGTGGATTCTTTCAATATTTATTTTGCCCTCTGGTTCTAGAATATTGGGGCAGTTTACCTTGATAATTTCATGGAAGATAATGTCTAGGCTCTTTTTTTGATTATGGTTTTCAGGTAGTCCCATAATTTTTAAATTGTTTCTCCTGGATATATTTTCCAGGTCAGTTGTTTTTCAAATGAGATATTTCACATTATTTTCTATTTTTTCAAATTTTTGGTTTTGTTTACTAACTGCTTGGTTTAACTCATAGTCATTCATTTCCCTGACCTCAATTCCCTCTTTCAACCAATTATTTTGTTCAGTGAGCTTTTGAACCTTCTCCTCCATTTGGCTACTTCTGCTTTTTAAAACCTCCTTCTCCTCATTTGCTTTTTGGACCTCTTTTTACAATTGAGTTAGCATCTTTTTAAAGCTGTTATTTTCCTCAGCATTTTTTTGGTTCTCCTTTAGTAAGCTCCTAACTTGTTTTTTAAGGTTTTCTATTCCCTGAGCCCAGTTTAAGTTCCCTTTGGAGGCCCTGGAGGCAGAGGCCTTGACTTCCCCTTGTTCTTCCTCATCAGAAAGGATTGGGGGAGACACCTGTTCACCAAGAAAGTAACCTTCTGTGGTCTTATTTTTTTCCTTTTTTTTTGGCATTTTCCCAGCCAGTTACTTGGCTTCTGAGTTTCATCTCCACCACCACCTCACCTCCAGTTCCACCAAGACAGCACAGGAGGTTGAGATTCAGATAAACTGTTCCAAAGCCTCAGGGGCTTTAGGCAGGGACAGGGCTGCTATTCAGTGTGAGATTAAGATCAGCTGCTCAGGTAGGGGCAGGGCCACCACAGAGGGTGCAGCTCCCTCAGGGTGTTTACAAGGAGACCTTCAACAATGGATGCGGGCTACTGCCTGCTTTGGGAGACCCATCCACTGCTGCCTTTACTACTGACACTTGAGGAGGCCCGAATTATGGGGACACCCTGCTCCCTTACTGACTAGCTGAAAAGACCCTCTCACTGACCTTTGGCCCCTGTGGGTTGAGAGATCTGAGCTGCCACTGGAAATTCTATCCCTGAAGCCTGCTGGGATCTGCTCCTCTCGGTGCTGCAGCCAAGGCTGGGCTGGGCTCGTGTCTGGTTCAACAGACCTTTCCCTTTGGTCTTTCAGGTCACTCTGGACTAGAAATCTCCTCCACTCTGTTGATCTGTGGCTTCTGCTGCTCTAGAATTTGTTGAGAGTTCTTCTTTACAGGTATTCTATGGGATGTGGGATAAGAGCTACTGTATGTGTGTCTTTCTACTCCGCCATCTTGACTCCATCCACCAATTCACTGGTTTTCTTACCCAATTTTAATTTTCAGGATACCCAAGTTTAATTGGGATTTTTTTCTAGTTTTTAAAATTGCATATCCAGTTTATTGATTTGTTCTATTTTTACTGATAAGTATTTAAAGGTATAATTTTCCCAGTTACTACTTTTGACACATCTGATAAGCAGATATGCTGTCTCATTATTCCCTTTAATAAAATTATTATTTCTATGATTTGTCCTTTGACCCTCTCATTCTTTAATATTAGCTTAGCTTCCAATTGCTTTTTAATTTATGTTTCCTGTATTCATTTACTTTGTAAATTTGGATGCCACAGAATTTGATGGGTTTTATTGTTGATATTAATTCCTTTCTTATGGTATCATACACACACACACACACATACATATACATATATATATACATATATATATATATATATATATATATATATATATATATATATATATATGTATATCCCTATATCCCTTCCCCCTTATTCTGTTTACACTATCCCTCCTCAGAAGTCTAGTATACTGCTGACCACTGCCTCCTAATCTGCAAACCCTTCTAAGAGTCCCTCCCTTATCCTATCCCTATGCCGTACCATTTCTCTCTAAGTTAATAAAAATTGTTGTACCCAACTATATGCATTTTAACCCAGTTCTAATGAGATTAAGCTTCCATTGCTGTCTTCCATTCTCACTGTGAAAGTTCTTCCATTCACAACTTTTGTGAGAGTTTGTTCCATTTTACCTTTTCCTACCCTTTTTTTAATCATCTCAATCACAGTCAGCTTAAACTCACTCCTTCAATGTCTACTTTCTAACTTTCCTAACAGTGACATTTTTAAGAGTTACAAAGATCACTTTCCCGTATAAGACAATAAGTTTAACTTTATTAAGTATCTTGTTGTCTCTCATTTACTTCTTAGCTTTCTTCCAATTCTTTACATTTCAAAGTCAAATTTTCTGTTCAGATCTGGTCTTTTCTTCAAGAAACTTTGAAAATCCTTTCATTCATTAAAAGACACATATGCGCTTTTGCTGGGTCCAGTGGGACTTGGGTGGGAGTCCAACCTTCCTGAAAGTAGGATTAGATTTGCATACTCCATGTTTTTAGGGACACATTCCCAGACCAAGTTTCTGGAGAATACTGCCACTTTTACATCGACTGCTTTCTTGGTCCTGGGGTCACTGCTCCTGCTCCCTGGGAGCCATGTGACCACTACTGCTGTTCAGCTTCTGCTCTTTGACTCCAATATTTCTGACTATGGTTCTGAAGTCTGCAACTTCATCAGCTTTTGTGCAAATCCACTCCCCTCCCTTGAATATTCGCTAGCAATCTGACTCTGGACAAGTCTTTTAAGCTCTCAGCCTCATTTTCTTATCTGTAAAATGGGGATAATTATAGTTCTAGCACTTGAATAATTATCCCTTTCATATAATCTGGCAAATCTGTGTAAAAGTGTGAGGAAAGTTGCAATGTGGAAGGGATAGCTGTGCATGTAAATATCAGTTATTATTGTTATCGGTCTTAAGATTGCTCAGGCTGCCCTAATTTGCTTCAAGATATCTCCTTTAAAAATCACAATAATAAAAATGACAGTACCAGTACAAATATGTATCTACTATGATATTTGAAAGCATTTCCTAAGCTGGCTCCTAGATTTGATATAGGCTGCTTTCACTAGTGCTTAGAGGAGTAAGGGCAGAAAAGCGGGCCAATTTCAGTGACTTTTCCACCATCTCCACCTCAGTGATTGACCCCTACCTACATCCCTTTTTTTTAAATAAAACAATAAAAAAGTGAAAACAAAGCCAGCTAAGACAGTAACTCTCTAGTTTGGCAAGCAGAGAGATCAACCTGAACTTTGAGTACTTAGGAAAATAGATGGCTATTTCTTAGCCACTTGGACACAATCCTTCATTTATTTTTCAAGGGATTTAGAGGTCATCCAATTTTTTGAAAACCTATACTTACTGTGAAATGTAAGCATTACTCACAAAGAATAAATGCTCTTCAAATGCTAAGCTATTAGTATGTGTAGTGAGAGAAACTTTAGAACAAAATTCTCTATTATTATTTTTGAATATTTAAAAAATTTCTCCTTTTCTTAAACATGAACCTTCTTAAGCATTTGCCTTCCTCAAACATGAAAATTTTGGTATACAAAGAGCAAAAAAGAGAATAGTACATGAAGCTGTGACTCTCTGATATGTACAATTTTTTGAAGTGTGTATCAACTTTATTGGAATAAGAACTTTTTTTAAATATTATTTTATTTGTTTCCAGTGTTCTACAATCACTTCCATATATCTTAGATTTTCCCCCTCCCTCCTTCCCTTCCCCCCTACCTCCCCACTCCCTCCCTGAGATGGCATACAGTTTTGTATAGGTTCTACACATACGTTCCCATTAAATACATTTTCACCTTAGTCATGTTGCATAGAAGAATTAAAATGAATGGGAGAAATCATAAAACAAATCAAAACATAACACAAAAAGAAAATGATCTGCTTCATTCTGCGATAGAATTCCATAGTTCTTTCTCTGGATGTGGAAGGCATTTTGCCTTAAGAGACCATTGGAAATTTTTTAAGTCCTTACATTGCAATGAAGTACTAAATCTACCAGAAAAATTCCTGGCACACTGTGGTTGTTGCTGTGTACAAAGTTCTCCTGGTTCTGCTCCTTTCACTCAGCATCAGATCATATAAGTCTTTCCAGGCCTCTCTGAAGTCTTCCTGTTCATCATTTCTTATAGCATAATAGTATTCCATTACATTCATTGCAGTAGTAACTTTTTTGGCCTGTTTTTATCTGCTGCTGGGAACCAGCTCCTTCTCTTTTTGCAAAGGCACTTCTCTCTGCAAAGCATGCCCCCTTTTACTCCAGACAGAGATCAGCACTCTCTACTTATACCAGACACTATACAGAATAGCCCTCTTCTCTTGTCTTGGGAATTGAGTATGGTTCTTACGCCAGTATGACTTCCGAGTCAGCCAGGTGGTAGGTACAGTGGATAGAATGCTAAACTTGAGTCAGAAAGACCTGAGTTCAAATTCAGGCTCAGACATTTCTGTGTGATCTTGAGCAAGTCACTTAACCCCTGTCTGCCTCAGTTTCATCATCAGTTATATAGGGATAATAATAACACCTATCATCCAGAGTTGTGAGGATCAAATGAGTAAAGGATCAAATATGTAAATCACTTAGCACTAAGCACTTAAGCACTTAGTGCTTAACAAATGCTGGTTTCTTTTCCTTCCTTCACTACATAATGGCCACCAAGATCTAGATTATATGATAAATTTGAGCAGCATAAACCTCGAAAGGGGGAACGTGTTGAGTGATGATGGTAGAGGGCAAAGGGGACTAAGCAATACTCTGACTCTGACAGTGGCAAATGAATTGGAAGTATGAGAGAGTGCTTGCAGTACTAGAGTGGGCAAGGATGTGGTTTCCTCCCCGGGGGGGGGGGGGGGGGGGGGGGGGGGGGTAGGTGGGGGTGGGGGTGGGTAGGGATTCAGGTCTCAGCCAGTACTAAGAGATGGAAGAAACAAGAGAGGAAGAGGCTAAAAATAAAAGGCAATGTGTTGATTATAGAGTGGGAGTTTCAGAGGGCCAGTGGAGCAAGCAGGCAAATCTAGGATAGGAAGTTGGAAGGTAGGCCTGGGATGGGTTGAAACAGAAGAGAAAATAAGGCACCAAATATGCCCCTTATTATTTCACAGAGCAATGCCAACAAAGTACTTCCCCTCTTAAATCAGAGTCATGCCCCCTTAGCTTTTAGCGAGTATTAGTGCCAGGCCTTAAGACAATGTCTTAAGTACTTTCTACAATGGTTGTCCTATAACAAGTACTCAATAAAGGCTTATTGATTGATCGTCAGTTGAAGGGATGCCAAGCTGAGTAATTTTTTTTATTGTTTTCTTTCATCCAGAGAATAATGGACAATTTTCTGTTACAGAATTACAAGATTTCAGAGTTGGAAGATATCTTAATGCTCATGTATCTCATTGCATACTTTAAAAAAGAATCTTTGCTTCTATGCTTTCTACAAATGGTTGTTCTGCTTTTGCTTGAAGGTACTGAGTGAGGCAGCCCATTCCACTTTAGAATAACTCCCACTGTTACGAAATTATTCCTGACTTCAAGCCAAAATGGATTTCCCCGTGACTCCTACCTGATGCTCTTAGTTCTCCCCTCTGGGCCCAAATAGAAAGAACAAGGCTAATGTCTCTTCCACATGATGGTTTTTTGGTTACTTAAAGTGAATCTCATGTAGCCGTTGAGTTTCCTTTTCTCTGGACTAATTATTCTAGCTTCTTTCTAATAATACTCTTATGGCAGGATCTTGGGACCCTTCACCCATCCTAGTTCCTCTCTTCTGGACACATACTTTTCAGTTTATCAATATCCTTCCTAAAATGTGGCACCCAGAACTGAACACAGTTATATAGTTGTATATAACATATATATAATGTATACACACACACACACACACACACACACACACACACATATATATATATAAAACTCCTTATATAGTTAACATCAATTATTCCTTTGGGTCTAGGTGAAATTAGAGGAGTCTGGAATAGA